>NC_090447.1:49119142-49425733 GCF_031143425.1 Pleurodeles waltl | reverse complement strand
GCATTGAATAGGTTAAATAAGTTAACTCCATTTGAAAGGTATGCGAACTGAATAAAAACTGATAACATGGCTGACATATATATATATATATATATATATATATATATATATATATATATATATATATATATATATTTAAGCATAAATCATTACACAGCATCCGAGAGGCAATATTTCCCAGCTTCTCAAAGCAGGAATGACGCAGGCACCATCCATCAACCCGAAAGGTAATTTATTTTCTTATTTCATGTGAAGTACAAAGTGCAAAGTGCTATCCAGACAAATACGGCAATGCGTTTCGGCCTGAGCCTTTGACTGGCCATAGAGTAGGTTATGAAGTCAGTGTATTTGAGTCATGTGATCACCCAACATTCACCAATAAAAATCCGTGATCATTTTATATCACTCAAATGGCATTTTTAATCGATTTTTTTGACCCAAATTTAGTTCGTTTGTCTCAAATGGAGGTCAAATTTACCCTAAACATAAATGTTTCTCATTAAATCAAGATGTTTATTCTCTTCCTATAAAGTTTTTCTTTTTTACGTAAAGTACCATTTCTATGTTAACAATGCACACTTATCGAAGTTTGAGGATTCCATTTGAAACAAAAACTGTTTTATAAACACTGTGTATCATATATACATCTCTCCTCAAATTGGGTTATTTGTTCATGGTAAAGTACCTAAAAAATTAGAACATATTAAGCTAAATATGAAGCATAACTGAAACAAAAAGGCTGCTATATTCTGCAACTTTGTATAAGGGGATATTTTTCCCCATAAGGATCTTATTTATTTCATAACCCCATGATATCTTTTGGTAATCATCTCCAAGGTCTAACTAACTCTTCACGAAGGTTCAAGATGGACAATCCAGTTCAGAACATGTTCTTAACAAATGTCCCCTTTTGGATCTTTTCTGTTTTTTATCTCTTATAGGTGTCTGTGTAACTCTGCATCCATGTTCAACCCCCACAGCATTTCAGTTCCAATTAGAATAATCCATTTGGATTCCATCCTCTTCAATCTTTGTTCTCGGTCTCCACCTCTATCATTCTGTTTAATATGTTGAATGCTGTAGTATCTCAAGTCTTTTTGTTCACCCTCATGCTGTTCCCATATTTGCTTTGCTATTGAATATGTCATATCCTGATTGCTTATCACCCTTGTGTTGTAGGATTCGTAATTTTAACTTATACACTATACTTCCAACATATTTTTTACCACACACACATCCCAATACATAAATGACATATGGGGTCTTGCAGTCTATTCTTTCCATGATTTGTATGATCCTTCTATCAAATGTTGTGAAATGCGTCATATTTTTATCATGGGTACATGCTTTACACTTTGTGCACTTCCAGAAGCCTTGCCTTTTGTCACTCAAACAATTCGATGTAATTTTCTTTTGTGGGGTCATATGACTGCTTGTTAGATGATCCCCTAGTGTTGGTGCTCTTCTATATGTAATCAGTGGATGATTAGGTAATGATTTAGATAATGTTTCATCCAACAGTAATAATCTCCAATTGTCTTTTAAAAGTTTTCTCATCTTTTGACTCCCTGCATCGCAACGCATAATGTATTGTGTAGCATCAGTGTTTGAATCACAACTTTTTGTTCTGGGGATCAAAAGTTCATCTCTTTTTCAATGCATTGCTCTTTTCAATGCATCATCCAAGACCGAGTTCGGGTATCCCCTTTTGTAGAATCTTTCATACATCTCGTTCATTTGAATTTTCAATTCTACTTCTTCTGTACAGTTACATTTGACCCTCAAAAATTCACCATATTGTACACTCCATTTTAAAGCCTTTGGATGTCCGCTATTTGCATGTAATAAACTATTCGCACTGGTGGGTTTTCTATGCATTATTGTGCAGATTCTTCCATCTTTTATGTATACACCAATATTTAAATAGTTAATTTCCAACTCACTTATTTCATATGTAAAGCTTAGTTGTTGGGGATTACTGTTCAGCGATATTATACATTGTTTTAAAGGCTCTCTTCCCCCTCCCATATCAGGAAGAGGTCATCTATGTAGCGTACCCATAACACAATATGATTTAGCATTTCCTGATTATTCTCTTGCCAGACCACCTGTGATTCCCACATCCCCATCAGGAGATTTGCATACGTGGGTGCGAATGAAGTCCCCATGGCTGTTCCTTGTTCTTGTAAATAATATTTATCATCAAACATAAATACGTTACGAGCCAGACAATACTGCAGCATTTCTAATAGCATTTCCGAATGTTCCAGTAAGCTGATAGATCTTGATCTAAGTAAATATTTACAAGCTTCCAAACCATCCTTATGTCTGATGAATGTGTATAAGGAAACAACATAAATCGTGGCCATTATATAATTGTACTTCCAAGGTGTGTTATTGATCCTATTTAAGAAATCCATAGAGTCTCTCAGATATGATGGAAGGTTTGAGACATATGGAAACAGGAACATGTCAATAAATCTTAAAGTATTTTCAAGAAGAGACCCTATGGAGCTTACAATTGGGTGCCCCAGTGGATTTGATTTATTCTTATTAATCTTTGGCAAGAAATATATTGTAGGAGTAACCGGATAGTCCGTTTTAAGATATCTATATTCTTCATCTTCTAGCAAACCTTTATCTAACCATTTTTTTAAGCTACAGTGGTGTTCCACCATATAGGTTTCCATGGGATTGCTTTTTAGTTCTCTGTAATTTTCTTTATTTCCCAATTGTTTTTTAGCAATATTGCCCTCTTTGTCTGATGCTTTAATGACAATTGTATTGTCATTTTGCAGATCCTTCAGTGCATACCAATCTTCTTTTGTCATATTCAGGATCTCATAATTTTTTGTCTTTTTAGATAATTCCAAGGCTATCCCTTATCAGCCCGTCTGTCATTACTTCCTGAAACACATCGATCTTATTTCCAGCCGGCAGCTGGGGGCAAAATATTGATCTAGGTTTGTGTTGACTGGAAATTGTTGCATCAGTTGGTAACCCCAATGTGGAACCTCGTTCCTGATCAGATACATCTCCATAGTTTGTATCTCCAAAGCCTCCTATTGATTCCTGTTCCAAACATGTTAAAGTACTGAGGGATCCCAAATCTGATACTGTTAGTGACGAGATCTCCTGGGATCTAATGGTTCTTTGTTTCTTGATTTTTGATCCAAATAATTTTTTTAGTTTTAGTTTCCTGGAAAACTTATAGAGATCAATTCTTGCTGTCGCTAAGTCCATCGATGTCATAGGACAAAAATTAAGACCTTTATTTAAAAGTTTAAGATGTTTGTCCTCCAATTTTTTAGATGAGAGGTTAATTACCACATCCTCATTTATTGTTGTACCTAATGTCTTTCTTATTTCTTTCCTCTTCCTCTGTGATCTCCTTGTTCTCTTTGTCCCATTTTGTTTTGTCCTCCCCTTCCACGTCTTCTGGTTTCCATATGATACAGCCTAATTTCTCCTGAAAAATCAAATTTCGGTCTCCCCACTATTTGTGTTTCATCCCCCGAACTTGCATCTGAACCTTCCATGCTCGAGGAGACTCTCTCTTTTTCAATTGTTCTATCCATGTTTTGCTTCATACAAAAGGAATCAAAACATTTTGCAAAGGTAAAGATTCTTCCTGACGAATAATCTATCTTATCCCTATTGAATTTTTTTGCTTTCTTCAGTTGTATTTCCTTTTCATGTTTCTCCAATCGTTTTTCCATTTCCTCTGTCATGTTTTTCACATTTTCCATAGTTTGTATGGATAACATCTTTTCTTCAAGATCCTTAATTCTTGATAAAGTTTTTTCGAATTTTCGCTCAACTTGTATTTTCAAGGTTTGCATTAATTTCATAGAGCATTCAGTTGTATCCATTTGCCGTTGTCTTAATAAGTCTATATCCATATCATTTAGAGTTGGTAAAACAAAGATTCTTAAACCTCTTGGGACTCTCCCACTCTCAATGTATTTCTGCAATGTGGCCTTCTCCCACCACTTGTTGATCTCCATTATTTTTGCTTGTTCTAGTTCCTTCATGAGTAGATTGAGGGGTAATTCTCGATCCTTTATTATGCTAAATTCTTGCATATTTGGTGCCCCTTCCTCTTCAAATAAATTCTTCATGATTTGTTCTCGTTTTGCAATTCCCTCAGCCATTTTAGGCGATATCAGTTTCAATAATAATCACTCAAAATCCGAATGCACTATTCCACCAGTGTTTACTTCTTTTTATTGTACTTATCAAAGAAACACTCCCAGTCTATGAGGTGATGGTCTATTTAAAACCAGCACTTTGGTTTTTCTTATCTCTTGTTTGTGCTTAAACATTAAGATGCACCTTTTTTTGTATAATGTTTTTTGTTCCTAAGTGTACAGTTTCAGTCACCTTCTCTCCAGGTTCATTTATTTTTATTATTACTTATGATGCCGTTGAATGTTATTTCAAAACAAATTGTGATTTATTATTAGGCTTAAGTGCACATAAAAGATAGAAAACGTAGGGGGATACCATTTCGTTTTCAAGACACTTTCTCATGTGAACTTTGGAATGAACGTCGGGCTCGGAGCATGCAGTCTTTTAATTTCCCATTTCTTTCAAGCACACAGCATTCTTGTGTGTGTATACAAATAAAGGGAATTGAAATTAGTGTTTCTGTCCTTCAACTCCCAGAGTACATTGTTATTCACAGATCGAATTCTAACAAAGTGTCTCACATCCTCCGCATTTCATTTGGTTTTCCACTTGCTCGAGACAAGGAGCCTTTATTTACACATTACGTTCATGATGCTTAAATTGCTTATTTCACGGCACCTGCACTCTGTTTCACTTTCACAAGGGAGAAAAGCGGAGTCACCCTGTTCTCTACAATTCAAAAATTAAAAAGAGGAGGTCACGTGTTCTTCCTCTACAGACTTCGTTGATGGGTACGTCAAGGACAGACTAACTAGCCTCAACAGTAAGCACTTGGGGGCATATTTACATAGAATATGCGGAGGGCAGTTCCACAAGTATTTTTGCTGCACTGGCCTACGCCAATTTCAAAGGGCAAGAATGCACCATATCTATGAGATACAGTGCATTCCTGTCCTTTCTGCCTTCACCAGTACCTAGCACCAATGCAGACACCCATGCGCCATGGTGCAAAGGTGTCTGCATTGTTGGCAGGATTGTTTTTGTGCAGGAAAGGACACCTTCCCGCACAAAAACAATCCATGGAGGTGTTTTCCTCTTTTGATGTGTGCTGCAGAATGCAGGACACATAGAAAGAGGGACAAACGAGGAGAAATAAAGGTATTTCTCCTGTTTCACCTTCCCTGGGGAGGCGTACAGTGTTGATGCATACCCAGGTTTACACGTCCTTGTAAATCTGGGAATGTATGAAAACACATGGGTGTTATGTGGGAAAACCCACCGCAACGGCCATGGAACGCCCCTCCTGATGCAGTGTAAGGCAACACAGCGACTTGAGCTGCGCTGCCTTACACCAAATCAACGAGGCCATGAACAGTCACGCAAAGTGGGTTTGTGTGGTCTTATAGATATGGGTCTGCACTCTGCGCCACAAGTGCGTCATAAAATGCGACCCACCAGCGGCATAAGGGGCTCATAAATGTGTCTCATGAGGTTTGGCAATAGCAGTTCCCACCCAGCCCGCCTTTGCTTCACACATTCTTTTTGTTGTGCGCCCTCTGGGTTCCTCAGTTGTTGCTTTGTGTGTGTTTGGTTTTCTCATTACCTGTGTTTCATTTGAAGTAGATATGTTGATCCCAGCAGGTGTGCATGCTCAGAATTTCAGGCGTGACACCGCCCCTTAATCTGTGATTGGCGAGTGCGTAGGACACTACCACATTCTTATTTTGTTTCCCTACTCCCTTCACTTCTGTGTTTGTTTGTTTTTCACTGTGTTTCCCCGGTATCCTGTTTCTTGGTACTGTTATAGCAGTATTCTCTCACTCATTCCCTTTTTTAACTGTATATTTTTGATTTTTGCCAAATGTTTTATTAGGTTTTACAGTGAATAAGAATAACCATGCGATTCAGTGACCGCTGGTAATTTTAGGAGGGAGGGAGGCGGACGGGACACACATGCACACATCCACGTTCACACCCATTTAGCTTGGGCCCAATGTTCAGGGGGTCGGGTAGGCTGTGGTCCTGCATCCGTTGGCCCCGACAGATGGAATCATGGGGTACATAATCACAACTACTGATCTAACCATTAGGAGGGCATCTGGAGATCAATAATGTATCTAGGAGAAGCTTGGTGTACTCAGTGACACTAGCGGCCAATTAGGGAGCTCAGGTTGACATTATGTCAATAACTTCTGGGTTACCTGGAGCACCTTCCCTCCCGATCTTGACAATGAGCCGTCTATGGGGATAGCGGTGTTTTCTGGGTTACATAATGGAAATGGGTGTCATAAGGCGCTGAGTGCCAGAACGTATGATGGCAGTTAATGGCATGTGATGGCATGTGATGCTGATGGGTGCCACATTCTGGAGTACATGCGCACAGAATGCCATGACAGCCACGTTGTGAGGTGCTGAGGAACATTTTGACAAGGACTACTACAGTGGTTCCCAACTGTGGACCAGGGACCCCTAGGGGTCTCTGAAGGCTCCTCAGGGAGCCCACGACTGCTCAGAAAACTGAATAATATTAACATATTATTAAAATGTATATAAATAAGGTGCCTAAATGTAGAATTGATAATTTTGAAACATACTGTAAATGTCAAGGAATTTGAAATTGGAAGCTAAAAATTAATTTGGAAACCTGAGATTGATTCGTGGGAATAGAGCAGGTGCATTAAACAGAATGTTGTATGATAGTATGGATGCTATGTGGTGTCAGTTGAATTTAGAAAAGCTCCTGCCTTCCTATTAAAAATATTTTTTGTAATTTATATTTGCAAATTAAATGAAATTTGTGATCAGTTGTTTGTGTTTGATGAATGTTTGTGTCTTTTTTGAGTATTGTTTTGCACTTCAAATCATATACAATGTTTAGACCGGGGTCCCCGGCTTCCAGTAGTGACTCCATGGGGGGTCCCCGGATTCCAATAATTATTCAGTGCGAGCCCCCGGGTTCCACTAATGATAAAGTTGGGGTCCACAGAAGTCAAAAGGTTGAGAACCACTGGACTAGCATTTGTCTTAACAATAATTAAATAAATTCTATTGTGGGCAATAATAGCATATTTATTAAACATGACAAACTGATATTTGGGGGGCAAAATGAGAATATTTTCACGAAATTGACTAATGGACCAAACACCAAACTAGTTTATTTGCTGATCATTGAAAGGTGGCATATAGAATCTACTTTGGGGTATTTTTAACAAAGTGGTAACCTGACGTTTTTGGACAAAATACATGTATTCACTAAAAAAGAAAGCCAATATCTGAGGTGCAATGGGTGTATTTTCAGAATATTACATGTTGATTTGTTGAGGGGCATAATTAATTTATTTACTGAAAACCACCAGCTGTTATACCAGGACACAATCAGTTCATTTCCTAAATGTTTAAGCTTATATCTGTGTGGGACTTCATACTGAGCTGGAGGTATTGATTGCTGACATTATGTTATCCTGCCCTTGGTTACAGAGGGCACTTTCATACTGCTCTGGGGTTTATTACACAACGCACTTAGAAACTTTAATTTGTCCATGTCCGAACATTTAGGAAGAGTGTAACCTTCCAATCGCCTAGATACCCTCTCTGGTGATTAGTGTGCTATTCAAATCAATATAAGCTAACCTAGCTCTGAAATTCGAGCTCCCAAAATACTTCTAAGCCAAATGATAGCCCTGCAGCCTAGAGCATGGTATTCTGAGATCTGTGTAATTTTTCATTTTATCCCTTCCCCCTTCAAAGTAATTTCTTATCTATATTACATGAGAGAAAGTCTATTAGAAGCAGGGTTGGCAAATGAAAGAAAGTGTAACACAGGAGTACAGATAGCTTTAGATAACAAAGGCACTGGAATTATGTAGGAATGGATGACCACATTATTTGGTAAAGTTGTCTGAATTATGTGCCAAAGGGAAGAAAGGAAATTATGTACCAAGGAAAGGCATCTCTCTTCACATTATGGGGGTCATTACGACCCCGGCGGTAGGCATTAATGTGGCGGTAAGTACCACCAACAGGCTGGCGGTACTTACCATCATATTATGACATTGGCGGGTTGGCTCAAGCCAACCTACCAATGTACCACTCCGACCGCCATGGCAGTAACAGCCTCTGGGCTGGGCATATCCGTTTCCAGCCCGGCGGCCACCATTGTTCCGCCTGCAGGATTATGACCCCGCCTACCACCATGGTTTCCGAGGCGTTCGTAATGCCTTCCCTGTCAATGATAAGGGTCTCCCCCTTCCTCTCCAGTTACCCCCCACCCTCCCTACTGCTCCAGACCCCCCACCTCTCCACATTCACAACCCCTTCACACACACACACACATATACACTCCCATTTCCACATGCTTACACGTATGCATACATCCATTCACACACACATCCGCACACACTTTCAAACATACACGCAGACAAGCATTCACATAGCACAACATACACGCACTCACACCTCCATACATGCACACACGCATTCAGCACGCAACACACACCCGCATCCACGCACACACATTCACGCCCCCCACCCCCTCCCCTGTCGGAGACCCAACTTACCTCGATCCTGAGGGTTCTCCGGCAGCGGACGGGGCACTGCTACCGCCAGCAGCGCCTGCCAGCAGAACACCGCCAGGCCGTATCATATGTGATAATGCGGCTGGCGGCGGTCTACTGGCGTGGCGCTGCTGGTGGCAGCAGTGCCACCTTACCTCCATCCACCGGCATGGCCACAGCTGGATTTCTGCCATTCTTGTAGCGGAAATCCAGCTGTGGTCATAATATAGCGGACGGCTGGTAGCTGTGGCAATGGTCTTATGGCAGCCGTCGCCTCGGCTGTAGCCGGTTTTTACCACCGATTTAAAATGAGGGCCTATGTGAGCAAAGAAAAATGTATATGCCACATTCTGGGGCATTATTCGTTAGCTATTTTGAAATCGTAACACAGATTGATATAAAGCTAATATCAACAACATTGGGAAGACACAAGATTCTCAAGAAACAAAATTATATACATCCTGGAGACCCATTTGCAAAGAATTGTTCTGCAAAAATTAATAGTTTTGTCTTGCCTGGAAGCAGAAAAACACCATTTATTAGCGCTGTCCTACGTAACTTATATAGTAAATAGTTTCTGCAAAAAACCTGCATTACACACCTCCAGTAATAAAAGATGCGCCTCTTTTATTCTGCCCTAGTTATATTTTAAAACCAATCTTCTATTTTGGGATTGGAAATACTCACATCCAAGCAAAAAAACAGTCTTGAAGTATGGCATCTTACATTACATATGTAAGTACTCGTCTAATTAGGAAGCACCCTAAGATTTAAGGCAGTGGTTCCCAACCTGTGGTCCGGGGACCCCTGGGGGTCCGCGACTGCTTAGAAAACAAAATAATATTAACAGATTAGGTCCCCAGCTTTTAGTAATGACTCAGTTGGGGGCCCCAGATTCCAATAATGATCAAGTGGGGGTCCCCGGGTTCCAGTAATGATAAAGTGGGGGTACACAGAAGTCACAAGGTTGGGAACCACTGAAAGGCATCGGGTTCGGTTGTGTTCCTGACAAAGAAGAGATCATGTTTTCCACACCATCATATTTACATTTGTCAGGTGTTTGGTTCCTCAATCAATCAATCAATCATTTAATTTGTAAAGCGCACTATGTACCCGTCAGGGTTTCGAGGCGCTGGGGGGGGGGGGGGGGTGAGCTGTTAGCGGTCGAAGAGCCAGGTCTTGAGGAGTCTCCTGAAGGTGAGGAGGTCCTGGGTCTGGCGTAGTGAGGTGGGGAGAGAGTTCCAGGTCTTGGCGGCGAGGAAGGAGAAGGATCTGCCGCCGGAGGTCTTGCGCTGGATCCTGGGGACGATGGCGAGGGCGAGATTGGCAGAGCGGAGATGACGAGTGGGGGCGTAAAAGTTGAGTCTGGAGTTGAGGTAGGTAGGTCCGGTGTTGTGTAGAGCCTTGTGAGCGTGGGTGAGGAGTTTAAAGGTGATCCTCTTGTCCACGGGGAGCCAGTGGAGGTCCTTCAGGTGAGGGGAGATGTGACATCGGCGGGGTATGTCGAGGATCAGGCGGGCGGATGCATTTTGGATACGCTGGAGTCGTTTGATGTCTTTTGTTGGGATGCCTGTGTAGAGTGCGTTGCCGTAGTCAAGTCTGCTACTGACGAGGGCTTGGGTCACCGTCTTTCTGGTTCCTGTTGGGATCCACTTGAAAATTCTGCGTAGCATTCAAAGGGTGTTGAAGCAGGAAGAGGAGACGGCGCTGACCTGTTTGGACATGGTGAGGGCGGAGTCCAGGATGAAGCCGAGGTTTCTTGCGTGGCTGGCTGGGGTGGGTGGGGGTCCGAAGTCGGTGGGCCACCAGGAGTCGTTCCAGGCCGAAGGGGTGCGCCCGAGGATGAGGACTTCCGTCTTGTCGGAGTTGAGCTTCAGGCGGCTGTCGTTCATCCACTCGGCGATGGCTTTTAGTCCCTCGTGGAGGTTGGTTTTGGCGGTGAGTGGGTCTTTGGTCAGGGAGAGGACGAGCTGAGTGTCGTCGGCGTAGGAGATGATGCTGAGGTGATGTTGGCGGGCCAGTTTAGCGAGGGGGGCCATGTAGACGTTGAACAACGTAGGGCTGAGGGAGGAGCCTTGGGGGACGCCGCAGATGAGGTTGGTGGCTTTGGAGCGGAAAGGGGAGAGTCGGACTCTCTGGGTTCTGTCGGAGAGGAAGGATGAGATCCAGTTGAGGGCTTTATCTTGGATGCCGGCTTCATGGAGGCGGGTCAGTAGGGTGCGGTGGCAGACTGTGTCAAAAGCGGCTGATAGGTCGAGGAGGATGAGGGCCGAGGTTTCGCCGTTGTCCATTTGAGTTCTGATGTCATCTGTGGCGGCGAGGAGTGCAGTCTCGGTGCTGTGGTTTCGTCTGAAACCGGATTGAGAGGGGTCTAGGATGGAGTTGTCTTCGAGGAAGTGGGCGAGCTGTGTGTTGACGATCTTCTCGATGACTTTTGCTGGAAAAGGGAGGAGAGAGATCGGTCGGAAGTTTTTGAGGTCGTTGGGGTCAGCCTTGGGTTTCTTGAAGAGGGGTTGGATTTCTGCGTGTTTCCAGCTGTCTGGGAAGGTGGCGGAGTCGAAGGAGAGGTTGATGATCTTGCGGAGTTTGGGGGCGATGATGGCGTTGGCTTTGTTGAACACGTGATGTGGGCATGGGTCCGTGGGAGAGCCTGAGTGGATGGTGTTCATGGTTGTTATTGTTTCGGTGTCGTCCACGTGGGTCCAGGCGGTGAGGCGGCAGGCGTCTGTGGAGATGTCAGGGGTGGGGTCTGGCGGCGGAGTGGCGTTGAAGCTGTCGTGGATGGTTGTGATTTTCTGGTGGAAGAAGGTGGAGAGGTCGTCGCAGAGTTTCTGGGAGGGCGGGATGTCGTTGGAGTTGGCGTTGGGGTTTGAGAGTTCCTTCACAATGCCGAAGAGTTCTTTGCAGTCGTGGGCGTTGTTGTTGATGCGTTCAGTGAAGTGGGCGCACTTGGCGACTCGGATCCGTTGGTGGTGTTCACGGTTGGCGTCTTTGAGGGAGGCGAGGTTGTCGGGTGTGCGCTCTAAGATCCACTTCTTCTTGAGCTTCTGGCAGAGGCTTTTGGAGGCGGTCAGTTCGTCTGTGAACCAGGCTGGTTTTTTCTTTCCTTGGTTGGCGTGGGTTTCTTGAGTGGGGCTAAGGTGTTGGCGCAGTCGAGGATCCATTGATGGAGGTTGATGGCGGCAGTGCTCGGGTCGGTTGAGTCGGGTGGTGGGTTTTTGACGAGGGTGCTGGTTAGTTGGTCTTGGGTGATTTTTCCCCAACGGCGGTGAGGAGGTAGAGGGATGCGGTGGTGTTCCTGCTGTAGAACAGGAACCAAACCTCCCCTGGTTCATCAACTGAAGTGCAAAACACAACCTAGGCAGATGCTCGCCCCTTCCATGTCTGAACCCAGCAGTCAGGAGCTGAATGCTGAGAACTTGACTGGTTCTGTGAAGCACCACACGCACAGCACAAGGACCACCTCTCTTACTGAAATCTGCCCTCTCACCGCAGATAGAAGTTATGCGGCAAACTCGGAATTTCGGAGCCAGTTCTACTGCGAGCAGAACCCCATATTTCCAAGGACCTCTCAGTTTTAAAATTGATAAGAAGTTCTAACAAATTTACTAGCCAGGTTATCCGAACTGACTGCTTTGAGAACTTGTGCAATAAAGTGCACCGTTTGGTACAAAGATTTGTTGGAGGAACACTCCCAGAAACGAACAGAGAGGGTCGCCTTTGTTTTGCAAACCATGAACTCTTGGAATGTTTCATGGGTCCCGCTCTTTATAACCTGTTTGGCTTTTCATGTTACTTCTTTGAAAGTTGTGTTGTGTAACACGTTTTAGCGACTCATCAAATATCCCCCCTGGAAATACAAAACAAAATCATGTATTAAATACAAATAATGAGCAATAAAGGGGGAACAAAGAAGATAATTAGGAACATGCCATGTCCAGCTGCAATATGGCAATTGAACGTTTTCATGTTCTGACTCCAGATTTCTGAAAAGTTTCCATCTTGGGCCGTAAGGCGAGGGTTCCGGCATCACCTAGTCCCACATTTCACACAACCAGGATGCCGATCGCAGACTGACAGACGACTTCCGGCTCCTAACAAGAACATTTGGCCACCCTTGCACCCTTGACTATGCACTGACTTTCCGGGTTCTTAAGATGCTTCTGAAACCCCAAAAAATGATGATAATTTCAGCTTCTGAGAGAAAGAGTTAGGCTCCCCCCGACAAACCATAGCACCTTCTAAAGTAGGGAGCACATTATGTTTAGTGGGCACACAAGTAGGATCAAGAGGGAGTTCTTAGTGACAAGCTGTGATTTTTCCCCAAATTCACACATCCCAGCACAAGACTGCCATTCAAACTGGATCCCTCTGACTGTAGCCGTCCCTTTGACTGTGACTGATGCCTTTGTTTAGGGCAAGAACCCTCACCCACCCTTAGGTAGCATGCCTTCATATATAGGGTTCCTCCTCACTCCTCTCACTGTGTTTGTGGTGTGGGCTCAAAGTTCCCATGTGGGGGAGGAGCACTTAGCGTCTTGGATACTCCGTGCTTTAAATGGTAGTGAGTACCTGAACATTTCTATACTTAGACCCATATTTATGGGCTTTCTGGCGCAGGGCAGCACCGCAAGTCAACTAGCTGCGCTGCCCTGCATCCCAGGGGAAGGGCAGGAATGCACCGTATTTATCCAATATGACACATTGCTGTCCTTCCCCCTGCGCTGCCGCCCTTCTGGCAGCCTAGCACCAACGAACGCACCCTTGCACCATGGTTAAAGGCTGCCTGCGTTGCATGCAGGATTGGTTTTGTGCGGGAAGGGACAATCCTGAGAAGCTTTTTCCTGTTTCTATGTAAGCTACAGAATGCCTCACACATAGAAAGATGAAAAAAACGATAAGAAATAAACCTATTTCTCCCCGTTACATCTTTTCTGCGGAGGCACATCTTTCCGGCACATTCCCAAGTTTACTAGCATCTTGGAATGTGTCAAAATCCATGGATGTTGTGTGGCAACACCCGTTGAAATGCCTCCCGGGTGCAGAGTTATATAACACTGTGATTTGTGCAGCATTACATTAGTCGAGGTTTATGAAGCCATGCAGGACCGCCCAAGGTGGCCTTGCGTGGCTTCATAAATCTCACTTAAGGTTTGCGTCACTCTTGCATCACCATAAATATGGTCCGGGAAGTATTGCTTTGAGTGAGGGCCCTACATGGGCTGTGGACGTGGGTGAGTGTTGCAGAGTGCAGTGAATCGAGTGTAGGAAATAAAATGACCTCTAGGTGGACAAACTGAGAACTTCATTATGTGTCCCCATGGGATAGAATAAAATTAAGGGGGTGGTGGTGAAATTTCAAGCAATAGTGGTAAAGAGGTTAACATGTTTCTGCTGATCTAAATGCCCTGTGCACAGGCGCTAGGCATTCTTCAGGACCAATGATTGAAGTCCTTCCACCATTAGATGAAAGAGGGTGTAAAAATGGGGTATATGAAAAAAATCACTAACCTTTATTAATTACAAGTGTCCACAACAAATCTGGCGGTGCTCACCTTAGTTGTTCCCTCAAATAAAACAACAATCAAAAGACTAAAGCGAAAACGTGCACGAAGGCGACCTTTTGTGTAGCCAATAATTGTATGGGGCAATGAGGGGTGCCATAGCTTGTGTTTGCGTCTAAGCCCCAGAGTAGAGAGTACTCAGGGCCAGGCAAAGCTGTTCCTAGGGGGGCTGCCTGGGCAGAAGAGATTCTGTGATTCTGTCAGGAGTGTCTCTTTTCTTGATTGAATTGCCTTAAGATGTGACACATGTTGTGCTTAATGGATCAGGACAAAACTTTCCACGAAGGAGCCAAAGTGGATGAACTTTTTTATTTTGGAAAGTTTCATGCAGAGTTGTCAAATGGCACCAAAGTTATTGGGAAAGCAAAAATGCCTTTCCTATAGAGTGTAACCACACAGTGGTGACTGCACCTGTGTAACGGGGCAAGTGACAGGAGAAGTTTAGGGGTAGAAAGGGGCTTATAGGGTCAGGAATGGGTGGAGTTTGGGGTGGAGAGGGGTTTCGAGATTCAGGGATTGATGGAATTTAAGAGTGGAGAGGGGTCTTTGGGTCCAAGGATAGGTGGAGCTTCATGGTGGGCAGGTCTTTTAAGTCTCAGTGATGGGTGGAGAAAGATGTCTAGAGTTCAGGAATAGAGGGTGCATTGGGTTGAGGGTAGTTGTAGGGAGTAGGTATGGGTTGTAGGGTGTTTTTTAGGGTTCAGGGTGAGTAGAGTTTAGGGCTGGGGAGGGCTTCTTAGATTTGAGGGATGGGTGGAGTTTAGGGGGTTTCAGGGTTCAATGATATCTGGAGATAGGGATGGAGATGGGTTTTTAGCAGTTGGGGTGTAATTTAAAAGCACCCAAATTAATTGTTTTTCAGGCAGCAAAAAGAAATCTGAAGCAATGTTCTATAAAGAAACCTCAGAATAAATAAGCAACAAAAAAATCTGATAAATGACAAACAGCCACACAACGTTGCGTCATTTCTAGTGATGTTCCTTTAACCCCAAGTGAGGGCGTGCAGCAGAGGAATGGTTACTTGAGTGCAGTTGAAGAACAGAGAACCATTGCTTGTGGACCTGAAGAATTAACTCATCTGATGGGTTGTATTTCTGCTTCTCAGGCCATCAAGGGGCATATGTAAGAGCCCCTAAGAGATTTCCTTGCACTCAGAGCAGGTGTTAAAAGGGGGCTTCCATTGCTTACAATGGGCCTCTGGGGGCTTTGCAGGATTAGCATCAGAATTTTTTACGCTAATCCTGTGAAGCGCCGAATTAGCGTAGAAAATTCTGACACTAGTCCCCTAACTACTGCCATGGTGGACTGTGTTTTAAATATGGTGCACACATGGTGGCGTTCGGGGGGGGTACTAGGGGGTGCCCCCAAATGTTTAGGAACCAAGCATATGTGTTTTAGTGCTTCTAGGATCCAGAGGACATACAGAAGCAATTATTCAGCAGTTTCCATTTGTTCTCATTTGTGTGGGAGCAAATCGTTGCATACTTTTAGATTAACTGCGTTTTTGAGAGCTGCACTTTCTAAAGAGCTCTGCTACCCTTTTGTGTCTAGTACGAGCTATATAAAACTACAAATAAATAAATAAATATTTCAGCAGCGAAAGGGAATGAAAAGCAGATCTGAGCATCAATGAACCAGCACAAAGGATGGGACTCGGTCCTGGGACTGAAAGACCTTAATTTAAATTCCAACCAAAATCCATGCTCAGAAGAAAATCAGCAAGACGCTGTTCTATTCTAAATGTAATGGTATTGTACTGAGTTACAGCGGCGGCCATCTTAAAGCTAAACATTGTTCAGATCTGCGAAGTGGAGACTTGGACGATGTAGCCGGGAGACGGACTCCCCGGCCACATCCCACATAGAATCGGGAGCGGAACGGCGCTCCGCTGATTCCTGCGGGTACGAAATCAAGGTTATCGGGAATCCGGATGGCCGGATTCCCGAACACGTACCTGTGAGAGGCGGGGAGGAGGAAACAATCGCCGGAGCCGGGAACCTGGATATCCGGGTTCCCGACAGCTTAAACAGAGAGGAAGGACTGCTCACGGGGCACGCACTGAAGACGGGAGATGCCGAAGGAGGAGAGCAACTCAACGAAGGAAAAAGGGTGACCCACGGCCAAACCCTGGTGGAGGATCAGCCAAATACAGGTCGAGACGACCCCACTACGAGACAGGACGGTCCCAGGAAACTTGAAAATCGCCACGTCCCTGGAGGGACGTGGCTAAGACAGGTACGGTCCTGCCTGAAGGACAGATTTCATTATATGGTGGGTAGGGAGGAGGGTGGTGGAGACGAGTGGGGGGGGGGGAAGTTTGAGAAGGGCACAAGAATACCACTACTGAGCACGGAGACAAGAAGGGTCTATTACATAGAGACAAATTAAGAGACTAAAACCCACAGAGGTGATTTCACTGGACGCCTTAGCCTACATATTCATTTCTACTGCTTTTATTCTTTTCTGTTGGGAGAGGACCCTCTTACACTACTCTCTCACTCTCTCTCTCTCTCTCTCTCTCTCTCTCTCTCTCTCTCTCTCTCTCTCTCTCTCTCTCTCTCTCTTCTCTCTCTCTCTCTCTCTCTCTCCCTCCCTCCCTTCATGAAGAGAATACCTCACAGTTCACAGAACCTTGACTTACCAGTCTTTTCGTTCCTTTTTTTCCGGTCTTCCTGGAAACACCGTCGGGGAAACCATCTTCAGTCATCAGGAACCCTGAGGGAGAAGAGGACAGCGGACATCACCAACCAAAAGACCATAAAACATTGAATATTATAAATTAAAAATACTCCACAATAAAACCATGTTTATTCACCCTTCCAACTGAGTACCTTCGTCCTTCATATCGCTATACCCACTGCCACAGTGGTGTCAGAAGTGGGATATAAATTAGCGATAGAAGACAGATCAAAAAGGATAAAATGGAAGGGAAACCCACTTTGGAAGATATGATTCAATCCTGGAGCGGGTAGGACACGACGCGGAGTACTACCGCCTGCGATTCCGGAAAATAAAATGGGGCCCTACTGAAGACCCCCGGACACTATATTATAAAGTAAAGGATCTAGGACTCAAATGGCTAGACCCCATAGGAACAGAAAGGGAAGACGTTATAAAAGCCGTGATCTTGGAACAATATCTGGAATCCCTTCCTCCTCTCACCCGTAGTTGGATTCATCAACACCCCAATGTGGATACAACTATGGCTGTAGACTTAGCCTGTGCCTATCATAGGTCAACTGAGTTTAAGAGCGGAACCCCTAAAACGGCAACTCCTTCAACCCGAATGTCGCCGGTACCTGCTCGGTCTTTTCCCCGGAAACCCACAGAGGACATGGCGTTACCCAAAGCGGGGGAAAAACCGCCTACGCAACAACCTCAATGCTACAGTTGTGGCGAGTAGGGAAACATAGCACGGGTATGCCTTCGCAAGGAGGATAAAACTGAGCCTATGGAAATAGGGATTACGAGGGGAAGAGTCCTATGCACAGGGGGGTAACCCCAGGTATAGGCAGGAAATAAGAGTGAATGGAAAATCCATTACAGCCCTGATCGATTCAGGATGTAGTCAGTCCGTCATCCAAACCAACTTGATAGACCTGCCTGGACAACAGACATCACAATGGGTCTCCATATGTTGTGTACACGGGGATAAAAGAAAATACCCCCTGACCTCTGTTCGGATTGAGTGGAAAAGGAAATAGGATCTGGTTCCTGTGGGGGTTATGGACCGCTTGGTCGAAGAATGTATCCTAGGGACGGACTATATACGCTTTCCTGAACTGTTACAGAGGGTAAAATCTAGAATCCTGTCAGACTCTTGTTGGGCTGAAACTCCCTTTTCAGATAACCCTATAGAGAGTGAACCTCTCCGTTATAGACCCACCAAACGGGAGAAGAGACGTGTAAAACAACTCTAGTGGACCCAAGAGAAAGAAAAGAACCTAGGGAAGGTCTTGGGCACTATTCCACATACCTCCCCCTCCTTCCGGGCCAGTCAACGGGAGGACCCATCTCTCCACAACGCATGGAAAACAGCTAAAACAGAAAGCACCAACGAGGTGGGTCCATATTTCCTTATACAAAAAAAACTCCTGTACAGAGTCATCAGACAGGATAATAGGGAGAAAAGACAATTAGTGGTACCCGAACCCTACCGTACACAAGTACTCTTTCTTGCTCACATCCAACCGGGAGGGGGACATTATGGTAGGGAGAAAACAGAGGAATATTTGTTACGCCGATTTTATTGGCCGGTAGTGTATGCACACATCCAACGGTATTGTACCCAATGTCCCAGATGTCAACTAGTAGACCCAGGACCCCAGAGAAAAGCACCCCTACAACCCTTACCAACAATAGACATCCCATTTTCTAGAATTGGAATGGACTTGGTAGGCCCCCTCCTCCCATCCACAAAAGGACACACATATATTTTAGTTCTTGTTGATTATGCCACTAGGTATCCCGAGGCTATACCTCTCACTAGCATGACAACTAGAAATGTGGCCCAAGCCATGATTGCCTTCTTTGCCAGGGTCGGGTTTCCCAATGAAATCCTAACGGATCAAGGTACACCTTTCATGTCGTCCTTGATGGCACATATCTGTAAGACTTTAGGAGTCAAACAGCTCAAAACCTTGGTATATCATCCTCAAACGGATGGCCTAGTTGAAAGGTACAACCACACAATAAAAACACTATTGAGAAAAACTGTCTCAGAATCGGGGCGAGACTGGGACCAAAAGCTCCCACTGGTTCTCTACGCCATAAGGTCTCACGAATAAGCCTCTACCGGACATAGTCCCTTTCAGCTCGTCTTTGGACGACAACCCCGTAGTTTATTAGATATGGCGGCTGAGATGTGGGAAGAAGAAGAAGAAGAAAGCAAAAAAAACCCTATTGGACTATATCCCTTTGAGCTCGTCTTTGGACGACAACCCCGTAGTTTATTAGATATGGCGGCTGAGATGTGGGAAGAAGAAGATAGCGAAAAAACCCTATTGGACAATGTACACGAACTTAAATCCCAACTACAGACAGTGTGGGAAGACGTACGCAGTCATATGGAGAAAGCCCAGGACACACAAAAAAGGTACTATGACCAGGGTACAAAAACAAGACACCTCCAACCCAATGATAAAGTTCTTATATTACGCCCCAGTTCTGACAATAAACTACTAGCCAAATGGCAGGGTCCCTATACAGTATTAAAATCGGTTTCCCCTGTTACTTACCTCGTGGAGCTATCAAAGACCCCAAAACGAGTACAAATCTACCATATCAACTTACTAAAAAAGTGGGAAGAGCCCACTATATCCCTAAACCCTACAGCTACAGGTTTTCTGATAACACCTGAAAAATCTTTAGATATTGAATTGTGCCCCACCAACCCAGACACATCCCCAGAACGGCCCCAAATTAATCCAGACATCACAGAACAGCAACTAAGACAATTAGAGAACCTTTTGGCTCAACATAACAGCTTCTTCTCAGGAAAACCCGGTAAGACAAATTTGATCCAACATCATATTAGAACCCCAGAGGGTCAAATAGTACGACTACGACCCTACCGTATCCCCGAGGCCTGCCGACATCTAATTGAGCAAGAAGTACAAACCATGTTGCAAATGAAAGTAATAGAACCATCTGTCAGCCCTTGGTGTTCCCCCGTCGTGCTGGTGCCGAAACCAGATGGTTCTATCCATTTCTGTATTGACTTTCGCCAATTGAATGACATCTCCCTATTTGATACATACCCCATTCCTCGAGTTGACGATCTGCTCGAGAGGTTAGGCAAGGCCCGGTATATGTCAACTCTTGACCTAACAAAGGGATATTGGCAAATACCCCTAGCTCCAGCAGACCGGGAAAAAACAGCCTTCTCCACTCCCTCTGGGCTTTACCAGATTACGGTACTCCCGTTTGGCCTCCACGGGGCTCCGGCTACCTTTCAAGGGTTAATGGACCATCTCTTACGACCTCTCCAAAAGTATGCCGCCGCCTACCTAGATGATATAGTGATCTTTAGCGAAACATGGAAAGACCATCTTGACCATCTAAATTGTGTTTTCCGTGTTTTACACACAGCCGGTCTCACAGCTAATCCAAAGAAGTGCCATCTGGCACATGATCACGTCGCATATCTCGGGTACTTTATAGGGAAGGGGCAACTCCGACCTCAGAAAAATAAAGTATAAGCCATCCAACTATCTAGCTTTCAACACCTAAAAACCTGTCTCACTACGGAACCTGTCTTAAGCTGTCCAGACTTTACTAAAGTCTTTCACCTTCAAACTGATGCCTCAGACGTTGGGTTAGGAGCAGTATTGTCCCAGCCAGACGAGGATGGTCATAATCATCCCATCGTATTAATTAGTAGGAAATTGTTGGCTAGAGAACAACATTATCCAGTAATCGAGAGAGAGTGTCTCGCTATCAAGTGGGCCATTGAGAACCTGCAATACTATCTCTTAGGACATCCCTTTATTTTGTACACAGACCATGCTCCTCTAACGTGGTTGGCCTCCAATAAGAACACCAACTCACGCATCCTCCGGTGGTTTATGGAACTCCAACCCTTTTCTTTTCAGGTCCGACACATTCCGGGCGCTCTCCAATGTACTGCAGGCTATTTGTCCCGGTTTCCTGAACCTTCGGAACTGTATCAGTCCCGCCTTTGGGAAGCGGTGTGTAGCCAGGAGACGGACTCCCCGGCTACATCCCACATAGAATCGGGAGCGGAACGGTGCTCCGCTGATTCCTGCGGGTATGAAATCAAGGTTATCGGGAATCCGGATGGCTGGATTCCCGAACACGTACCTGTGAGAGACGGGGAGGAGGAAACAATCGCCGGAGCCGGGAACCCGGATATCCGGGTTCCCGACAACTTAAACAGAGAGGAAGGACTACGCCCGGGGGGTGCTCTGAAGACGGGAGACGCCGAAGGAGGAGAGGACGAGCAAGGAGGAGAGCAACTCAACAAAGGAAAAAGGGTGACCCACGGCCAAACCCTGGTGGAGGAACAGCCGGATACAGGTCGAGACGACCCCACTGCGGGATAGGACGGTCCCAGGAAACTTGAACGCCGCCACGTCCTTGGAGGGACGTGGCTAAGACAGGTACGGTCCTGCCTGAAGGACAGATTTCGTTATATGGTGGATAGGGAGGAGGGTGGTGGAGACGAGTAGAGGGGGGGAGTTTGAGAAGGGCACATGAATACCACTACTGAGCACGGAGACAAGAAGGGTCTTTTACATAGAGACAAATTAAGAGACTAAAACCCACAGAGGTGATTTCACTGGACGCCTTAGCCTACATATTCATTTCTACTGCTTTTATTCTTTTCTGTTGGGAGAGGACCCTCATACACTACTCTCTCTCTCTCTCTCTCTCCCTCTCATCACGAAGAGAATACCTCACAGTTCACAAAACCTTGACTTTCCGGTCTTTTTGTTCCTCTTTTTCCGGTCTTCCTAGAAACACCATCGGGGAAACCATCTTCAGTCATCAGGAACCCTGAGGTAGAAGAGGACAGCGGACATCACCAACCAAAAGACCATAAAACATTGAATATTATAAATTAAAAATACTCCACAATAAAACCACGTTTATTCACCCTTCCAACTG
The DNA here is from genome assembly GCF_031143425.1 of Pleurodeles waltl. Lineage (NCBI taxonomy): Eukaryota > Metazoa > Chordata > Amphibia > Caudata > Salamandridae > Pleurodeles > Pleurodeles waltl. Next base: position 49,403,856 of record NC_090447.1, on the reverse strand, counting down.
AGTACCTTTGTCCTTCATTTCACTATCCCGACTGCCACAGACGATGAGCCAGAAAATCTCACCTGAAAGCAGCACTTGCTCAGCTGAATCCCAAAAGACTGCACACAAGGGCTTGGGAGAGCACAGTGGCGACTGGTCGCTTGGAGTGGACATGTTTGTGGCGAAGGCAGCTCACTTCAGAATAATGGTCCTCATTCATGCGTGGTGCAAGAGTAACGCAAACTGGATCATAAATGATCCCCAATGTTTTTTATATCCAGTCTTCCATCTCCTGGCATCAGGTTGGGTTCACACAACAGTTCTTTCCATCGTAAGAGACTGGTGAAGCAAGACCTGGGAGACCTGTGTCACAAACATGCATTTATCGGAGGTCTGGAAGAGAGCCTCACAGAGGGGGACTGAGGTGCCAACAGCAGCCGGGCTGGGTGTGGCCGCTGCCTTGTTTGTAACCAAGACCCCTTCCAAGTGCACTATGAATCACTGTTCTGGGATGGTCTGGCTCAGGGAGGAGGGGGCTTTCAGTCTAGGAAGAGGTGCTACAACATAGCAAGTGTTAAACAGTATTTTGGGCTAATTTAGAAGGTTTCAACATAAATGCCAGCAAAGGCCAGGATTTCTATCCTCATCTCAAGTGTCCAGCCACACTATTCGGAGGTATTTGGTCAGGGTATATGTCAGCAGAGGGGACTCCTTCGGCTCTACCATCGCTTCCACTAAGGTGTGGTGCTAACCTCGCCAAAGGTGGTGGCAGAGTATATGTCCAGCGTGGGGTGAGAAGTCCACGTCAACATTTAGTGGAGAGAGAAGCGCGAAAGGCCACAATTGAGGAGGAGGCGGACTTTCCATAAAAGGCGAGAATTGTGCCTCTCGCATGCTGGGAAGCACCACTCGCCATTATACACGGACAATAAACGTGGGCACTGACAAGATATTCCCACATAGGTGTACATTTCCATCAGGCCCGTTTCTAGGGTGGGCGGAGAGCGCGCCCACCCTGTGCGCAGCCCTCCGAAGGCTCACACTCCTGAAGCTGCCATCATAGCCTAACTTTCCTCTTCTCCAGAGTCATGTTGTCTTGTCAGACATAAAACAGGAAGTAAACAGTTAATAGAAAGAGACATGATGTACATACATACATACATACATGCATTCCTACATACATACATGTCCCATACGCTCTCTGCAGTCACTGACTTGAATAGGTTCAGTGAACACCCTCTGTAAGGTTTAATTTGAGTACATAAGTGTCATGACCATAGGGGTCAGAGGTCAAAGCACAGCTGAATACTGTCATACACCTGCTGTGCACTCTGTGCCTTAACTCTCAAACCACCTAAGAGCTGAACAGACATAAATCTCTCTATAAATGCAAACGATTTGTCAATTAATAGTAGAGAAAATGTGTGCAAAAACACAAAAGGCAGCTCCGAATATGTGCTTTTTATTTATAAGCCTAAGTGAATAATTAGCAAGAAACTCAAAGGCACTCACTGGATCGACTTTTGAAAAATGAAAGTTTGAGTAATCCCTTCACAGCCTGAATCGTATCGCCTGTGCACGACGTTCAGGGGTTGGCTGAGTGAACCTATCCGCTGCCTGACATACCCCGCCCCTGGGAGCCAAGGCCGCGGCCATCTTCCTCCTCGCGCCATGTTGGAGCGCTCCATCCCGGGGGCAGACCCTGGCTGTTCTGAGACACAGGAGTACAGAGCGCGAGAAGCACCTAAGAGTCACAGTGCCAGCCTGTGCTACTCCTGCTGGCGCCAATGATGTGCAGAGATTACCCAGACAGCCCCCGGCTAATTGAATGACAATATAACGCATGCATTTTACCACGCATGCCTTTATCACGCATCACTTACCCCACAATCATATTACCACAGACATACCTTTACCACAGTGCAAGGTAAGTTTATTAAAGGTAAGTTAAAAACACACACAGACACACACACACACACATAAATATTTGTAAATTCATTTAATATTTTCATATTTGGGGGGATAGCCTCCAAACTCCCCTTTTTTACATTTATATACATGTATTTTTTTCTTTTATTTGTTTAACTGGGGAAAACCCTTCCAACACCTTCCTTTTTTAACCTTACCACCCTACCACCCTATAACCATACCCACCACAAAAACCTAAAACACCCATACCACCTTATACCCCTACCCAAACCTAAACCACCCTTACCACACTGTACGCTTACCTACCCCTAAATCCTAAAACACCATTACCACCCTATGACGTGCCCACCTCTAAACCCTAAAAATACCCTTATCGCCCTATACCCTTACCCACCCTAAGTCCCTACAAACACCCTTATCGCCCTATACCGCTACTAACCCCTAAACCACAAAACAACCTTGGCACCATATATACCTATCTGCCACTAAACCCTAAAAAATACCCTTTTCATCCTATACCCCTCTACCCTAGGAAATACCATTGCATCTCTATACACTTACCAACCCCTAAGCCCTAAACATACCCTTACCACCATGTACGCATTCCCACCCCTAAACCTTAAAATAACCTTTTCACCCTATACCCCTACCCACCCATAAACCCTAAAAATACCCTTACCACCCATACCACTACCACCCCTAAACACTAAAATACCCTTACCACCCTATACCCCCACCCACTCCTATACCCTAAAACACCCTTAAAACCCTGTACTCCCACCAACCCCCTAAACCCTGAAAGTACCCTTACCACCCAACACCCCTACCCAACCCTAAGAATACCCTTATCACCCTACACCCCTATCCAGCCCTAAACAATACTCATACCCCCTTATATCACTACCTAGCCCTAAACCCTAAAGATACCCTTACCATCCTAAACCCCTAACCAAGCCTAAATCCTAAAATTCCCTTACCACCCTATACCCCACCCACCACTAAAAAATAAAAATACCCTTAAGTCCTATACTCCTACCTACCCCTAACCCCTAAAACACCCTTTCACCCTAAACCCTAAAAATATCCTTACTACATGATACCCTTACCCACCTCTAAACCCTAAAGAACCCTTACCACCCTATACCCATACCTACCCCTTGCCACTAAAACACCATTACCACCATACAGTCTTACCCCTAAAAATACCTTTACCATGCTAAACCGTACCCACCCCATAACTTTAAAAGTACCCTTCCCATCCTGTACACCTACCAACCATTAAACCTTAATAATACCCTCACTAGCCTCTACCTCTACTCAATGCCATAACTTAAAATACCCTTACCAACCTATACACCTACCCACCACTAAATCCTAAAAATACCCTTACCAGCCTATAACTTTACCACCCCTAGACCCTAAACACCATTGCTACCTTATGCTCCTACCAACCCCTAGACCCTAAAAATACCCTTACCACCCTATACCTCTATAAACCCCGAAAAATGTCCTTACTACCCTAAATCCTTACCCACCTTAAAACTCTAAAGGTACCCCTACACCCTAAAAATACCCTTACCGCCCTATATACGAACTCAGCCGTAGACCCTAAAAATACCCTTACTATCCTCTACCCATACCCACCCCTAAACCTTAAAAATACCCTTAGCAGCCCATGCCCCTAACCACCCTAAACTCTAAAAATTTCCTTATCACTCATTTACCTTACCCACTCCTAAAACTTACTTTGTATCTATGTACACACACTTACCTTAGATATACCTAACTTGCGTGGTAAAGGCAGTCATGATAAATGCATGTGCGTGGTTAATCCGTGTGTGTTTAAGGCATTGCATGGTCAAGGCATTGTGTGGTAAATGATGAGTGGTAAAGGCATTGCGTGGTAAAGGCACTGGGTGGTAAATGATGCGTGGCAAAGGCACTGGGTGGTAAATGATGCGTGGTAAAGCCATTGCATGGTTAAGGCACTGCTTGCGTGGTAAAGGCATTGCGTGGTGAAGGCAATGCTTGATAACTGATGTGCGGTTAAGGCATTGTGTGGTAAATGATGCGTGGCAAAGGCATTGCGTGGTAAATGATGCGTGGTAAAGCCATTGCGTGGTGAAGGCACTGGGTGGTAAATGATGCGTGGTAAAGGCATTGAGTGGTGAAGGCAATGCATGTTAACTGATGTGTGGTGTAGGCATTGTTTGGTTAAGGCACTGCGTGGTAAATGATGCGTGGTAAAGCATTGCGTGGTTAAAGCACTGCGTGATAAATGATGCGTGGTAAAGCATTGCGTGGTTAAAGCACTGCGTGATAAATGATGCGTGGTAAAGCATTGCGTGGTTAAAGCACTGCGTGATAAATGAGGCGTGGCAAAGGCATTGCGTGGTAAATGATGTGTGGTAAAGCCATTGCGTGGTGAAGGCACTGGGTGGTAATGATGCGTGGTAAAGCCATTGCGTGGTGAAGGCACTGGGTGGTAAATGATGTGTGGTGTAGGCATTGCTTGGTTAAGGCACTGCGTGGTAAATGATGCGTTGTTAAGGCATTGCGTGGTGAAGGCACTGCGTGGTAAATGATGCGTTGTTAAGGCATTGCGTGGTGAAGGCACTGCGTGGTAAATGATGCGTGGTAAAGCATTGCGTGGTTAAAGCACTGCGTGGTAAATGATGCGTGGTAAAGCATTGCGTGGTTAAAGCACTGCGTGGTAAATGATGCGTGGCAAAGGCATTGCGTGGTGAAGGCACTGCGTGGTAAATGATGCGTGGTAAAGCATTGCGTGGTTAAAGCACTGCGTGGTAAATGATGCGTGGTAAAGCATTGCGTGGTGAAGGCACTGGGTGGTAAATGATGCGTGGTAAAGCATTGCGTGGTTAAAGCACTGCGTGGTAAATGATGCGTGGTAAAGCATTGCGTGGTGAAGGCACTGCGTGGTAAATGATGCGTTGTTAAGGCATTGCTTGGTGAAGGCAATGCATGGTAACTGATGTGTGGTGTAGGCATTGTTTGGTTAAGGCACTGCGTGGTAAATGATGCGTGGTAAAGCATTGCGTGGTGAAGGCACTGCGTGATAAATGATGCGTGGTAAAGCATTGCGTGGTGAAGGCACTGCGTGATAAATGATGCGTGGTAAAGCATTGCGTGGTGAAGGCACTGCGTGGTAACTGATGTGTGGTGTAGGCATTGCTTGGTTAAAGCACTGCGTGGTAAATGATGCGTTGTTAAGGCATTGCGTGATGAAGGCACTGCGTGGTAAATGATGCGTGGTAAAAGCATTGCGTGGTGAAGGCAATGCATGGTAACTGATGTGTGGTGTAGGCATTGCGTGGTTAAGGCACTACGTGGTAAATGATGCGTGTTGTAGGCATTGCGTGGTTAAAGCACTGCATGGTAAATGATGCGTTGTTAAGGCATTGCGTGGTGAAGGCACTGCGTGGTAAATGATGCGTTGTTAAGGCATTGCGTGGTGAAGGCACTGCGTGGTAAATGATGCGTGGTAAAAGCATTGCGTGGTGAAGGCAATGCATGGTAACTGATGTGTGGTGTAGGCATTGCGTGGTTAAGGCACTACGTGGTAAATGATGCGTGGTGTAGGCATTGCGTGGTTAAAGCACTGCATGGTAAATGATGCGTTGTTAAGGCATTGCGTGGTGAAGGCACTGCGTGGTAAATGATGCGTTGTTAAGGCATTGCGTGGTGAAGGCACTGCGTGGTAAATGATGCGTGGTGTAGGCATTGCGTGGTGAAGGCACTGCGTGGTAAATGATGCGTGGTAAAGCATTGCGTGGTGAAGGCACTGCGTGGTAAATGATGCGTGGTAAAGCATTGCGTGGTTAAAGCACTGCGTGGTAAATGATGCGTGGTAAAGCATTGCGTGGTTAAAGCACTGCGTGGTAAATGATGCGTGGTAAAGCATTGCGTGGTTAAAGCACTGCGTGATAAATGATGCGTGGTAAAGCATTGCGTGGTGAAGGCACTGCGTGGTAAATGATGCGTGGTAAAGCATTGCGTGGTTAAAGCACTGCGTGGTAAATGATGCGTGGTAAAGCATTGCGTTGTAATGCTTACGTTGTAAAAACTGTTTCTCCTACGGTTCTTGCGTTGTATTGTTGAACACATCCTAACCCTGTCCAGTGTAAGAGATCCGGTTTACTTCTCAGATGAACTTGATAACAGCAAACCCCTTCTCCCCTTTGGTGTAAGGAAGTAACACGAACTAAGTCTATCATTATTTGATTTTAGCCCTGCACTAACTGTATCCCATTTCATCTCCCAAAAGTAACCCTGACTGGGTAGTTCAGGGAGCACAGAGTAGTTTCTGGTTTTGGGTCCAGGTGATTCGGTGAGTAAACAGCACTGCCTGGTTCCTGTAGATCCAAGCAATTCCGTGAGCACACAGTAGTATCTGGTTCTTCAGGATCCAGGGAAATCAGTGAGCACACAGTAGCATCTGGTTCTTCAGGATCCAGGGAAATCAGTGAGCACACAGTAGCATCTGGTTCTTCAGGATCCAGGGAATTCAGTGAGCACACAGTATCATCTGGTTCTTCAGGATCCAGGGAATTCAGTGAGCACACAGTAGCATCTGGTTCTTCAGGATCCCTGGAATTCAGTGAGCACACAGTAGCATCTGGTTCTTCAGGATCCAGGGAGTTCCGTGAGCACACAGTAGCATTGGGTTCTTCAGGATCCAGGGAGCCCACAGTAGCATCTGGTTCTTCAGGATCCAGGGAATTCAGTGAGCACACAGTAGCATCTGGTTCTTCAGGATCCAGGGAGCCCACAGTAGCATCTGGTTCTTCAGGATCCAGGGAATTCAGTGAGCACACAGTAGCATTGGGTTCTTCAGGATCCAGGGAGCACACAGTAGCATCTGGTTTCCGTGGCTTCAGGTGATTCAAGGCCACATGTACAAATGTCAGGTTTTGCGACTTGCAAATTTTGAGTCTTAGCTACTCACAATTTGTGAGCCACAAAACCTGATGTACAACAGTGTCTCAGACACTGTTAGCGATTCCCAAATGGGTCGCAAGGGACCTGCTTCATTAATATTCATTAGGTAGGTTGCAAATTGGGACCCATTTGGGAATGGCTGCACTCACTGGGATGGTGCCTGCTGAGATCAGCAGACCACCATGTCTGTGACTGTTGTGAAATAAAGCAGCTTTTTATTTTAAATGCATCCCGTTTTCCTTAAAGGAAAATGGGATGCATTTCAAAAATAAAAATGAAAGTTTCAGTTTAATTTTTCCAGAGTAGGCAGTGGTCTGTGGGGCCTCTGCCTGTTCAGAAAAACTGTTTGCTCCTCCATTCACAAAGGGCAAGGGGTTGGTTTGCGAATGGGTTATCACCAATATGAAATTGGTGCTAACTGCGATTGTTTTGTGTCCGCATTCACGTTCACCAAACAATCATACATATGACTGCGACTCGCACTTAGGAAGGGACGCCCTTGGCACACCCCTCTCTAACTGCGACTCACAAATCTGATTTGCGATTTGGTAAATAGATTATCGAATTCCAGAATAGCATTTGTACATACCAAAATGCTTTTTTCTGTGTGCAAACAGCCCAATTCTACGAATCAGGCCATTTGCAGACAGAAAAAAGCTTTGTACATCTAGCCCTCAGTGAGCACATAGTAGTGTCTGGTGCCAGGCATATCAGTGAGCACATAGAAGCATCTACCACATGTAGAAGTTCCTTTTGTTCCAGGCACCTCAGTGAGTCCACAGTGGTATCTGGTTCCAGGCAATTTAATAAGCCACAGTAGAATCTGGTTTCTGTGGATCCAGGGTATTCAGTGAGTGCACAGTAGCATCTGGTTTCTGTGGATGCAGGTAATTCAATGAACAGATAGTGTCTGGTGACGGGCAATCCAGTGAGCACACTGAAGTATCTAGTTGCTTTTGTTCCAGGCAACTCAGTAAGCACACAGTGGTATCTGGTTCCAGGCAATTCAGTGAGTACACAGTAGTATTTGGTTACTCTGGATCCAGGCTATTCAGTGAGCACAAAGTAGCATCTGGTTTCTGTGGATCCAGGTGATTCAGTGAGCACACAGTCGCATCTGGTTCCTGTGGATCCAGTTTTTTCAGGAAGCACACAGTAGTATCTGTTTTCTGTGGCTCCAGGCGATTCAGTGAGCACATAGTAGTATTTGGATCCAAGCAATCCAGTGAGCACATAGGAGTATCTAGTTGATTTTTTTTTCAGGAAACCTAGTAAACACACAGTAGTATCTGGTTGCAGGCAATTCAATAAACACACAGTGGCATCTAGTTCCTCTAGTTCAGGTGATTCAGTGAGGACAAAGAAGTCTCTAGTTCCTCTGGTTCCAGACGATCCAGTAAGCACATAGCCATATCTGTTTCTTCCTATTCCAGGAGATTCAGTGAGCATATAGTAGTATATGATTCCTCTGGTGCCAGGCAATTCAGTGAGCACACAGCACTATCTGGTTTCTCTGGTTCCATGCGCTTCAGTGAGCACACAGTAGTACCTGGTTCCTCTTGTTCAAGTGATTCAGTGAGCACATACTATTATATGGTCCCTAAGGGTTCAAGCAATTCAGAGAGCATACAGCTCCATCTGGTTCCTCTCGTTCGAGGAAATATAGTGAGCACACACTGGAATCTGGTTCTAGGCAATTCAGTGGGCACACAGAAGTATCTGATTTCTCTGGTTGCAGGTGATTCAGTGGAGTACACAGTAGTTTCAGGTTCTTGTGGTGCTAGGCTCTTCAGTGAACACACAATATGCTCCTGCCATATAATAACAAATGTTACTGACAGTACTTGGTGGTGCAGGTTACTGGACGCATAGAAGACCAGCATGATAGGCGTGTTTGTCTTACAGAACTTCTCACCATCACATGTAGGGGCGAAGCTTCCATTGGTGCAGAAGGTGCAGTGGCAGCGGGACCCAGAGGCCTGCCAACCCCACGGATCCCTGAATATTGCTGTATTTTATCATTCAAACACTAGCCAGGAATGCCATTTCCTTCCTTGGAGTAGGACCCCTGGCACACTGGCTATGCTTCACATGTGAACTAGCTCATGGCAAGGTGCTGGTGCAAGGCCATGGATCTTCAGCTGAAGTGAACCAGAGAGGCATTAATTACTGAATATTGAGTTATAAAGAGGCCATCAGCACTTACTCACTAGCTTTTCTGTTCTCTGTTAAGTGTGAGGTTTAGGTCGACAGAGCCTCCTAATCAGGACAGATGAGGCTGGGCTAGGGTGAGATCAATACCCATAAATACAGGAGAGTGCCGCATGCTCTAGGGAGCTAATGCTATCCCACATAATGGCTGTTTAAGGACTGTCATCCATTCAACCAGACAGGCGCTATTAGATGTGCACAGAAAAGCAGCCGCGAGCCAGAGTGTTCCACCGCCAATTCTGAGCAGCGCATTACTGGACTTCAAGTGTGTTTGGGTGTGATTCAGTAACTTACCACTTGCAAATAGAGTCTAAAAAATCCAGCAGCGGAAAGTAAAGCTGACTTCACTCAATGCCGCTCCTAATTCAGGGTAAGTGACCAGATTCACTTCTCAGAAACTTTAGCGAGTCTCAGCTGGATGTCTGTCCTTGTCTTGTTTCCAAAGGCTTAAGTGGTGCCCAGTACCTCTTGCAAGGGACCCAGAATTATCAACTAGGAAACTCTGTGTGGACTCTCTCCTTGGGGCGACATCTGCAACAACAACAACGTGATGGATGGAATTCTTGAATTTATTTCAGCCACTGGCAATCAAGGCACCTCCCAATCCATTGTTTTTCACCCTCTATGCCTCCTCAGTTTGGACCCAAATCAGTCTTGACCCTGCTCAAGTTGTAAAAGTCAAGCCTGATCTGCCAAGCCAGGTCCCCCCGAACCTGTACACAAGCAAACTAGGACCAGTTTCACCCTTGTTATGGGCGCATCAGTCAGGTACAGCTTGATTCCATTGGCACAGGGAGCACAGAACCCACATTTGGGTGTACCTATGACATTTAGGTCCTCTTCATCCTGACAGAGATGGCTCATTTTGACAACACATATTCACCCTTTGTTTCACTGTCTGAGAACAATACACAAAGACTATCTGCTAGCTACACCTTGTCATGTGGCCAAGGATACAAGCTACAGGCACCAAATAGTTGGGGGAAAAAATGCCAACTTTCTGAAAAGTGGCATTGACAGAATTGCAATTTAAAATCTGACTTTACCACTACAGAGGGTTTTAAGTTACTGTTCTTTAGACACCAAACTTGACATTCCCATCTGCTCCCAATTGAAAGTTATCACATTAAATGTATTAACATACCCCAATGTTATCATATGTAAGAGGTAGGCCTTGCTGTAGTGAAAACAAATCTTCAATTTTTGCACTACCGGGACATGTAAAAGTTAAAAGCACATGTCCAACATTTTAAATACACTGCACACTGTCCTATGGGCTGGGTAGGCGCTACCCTAAGGGGTGACACTATATGTATTAAAAAGGAAGGTTTAGGCCTGGCAAAAGGTTTAAATTGAACACACAGGCTGCAATGGCAGGCCTGAGACATGTTTAAAAGGCTGCTTAAGTAGGTGGTATAATGGGTGCTGCAGGACCCACTAGTAGCATTTAATTTACAGGCCCTGGATATAGGTTGTACCACTTTACTGGGCACTTACAGATAGATGACATGTGCCAATTGGGTGTAAGCCAGTGTTTCCATGTTTTAGGGAGTGAGCACAAAAACGCTAGCGCTGGTCAGTACTGGTAAAGCGCACAGAGTCCTAAGGGCAACAAAAACAGGATCAGCAAAAATGGAGGAGTAAAACACAAAGTTTGGGGGTTTGGAATACCACCCGAAGGCTAACAGGTCTAACATGCAGCATCCCACATTTTTTACTTTTGTTGGCCGATCCCGTGGGACACCTGTGGATGGTCCAACAGTTTAAAAAAAAAAGTTAATTTCGGGACCTCTGGGACTTCCTCACAAGGCTTGATGGTCAGGTATCCTTAACCTGCCCCCTTATGTCCGTTTTTAAAAACCTTTTCAGGCTAGCGGACCAAGGGCCCTAATTTACAAGAAACTGGTGCATCGTGATCAATGCACCGATTTTCTTCAGTGCCCTGCGCCCCCCTAAAGGCACCATGGCAGCACTTTATTTACAGTACAGTGCTCCATGGTGCACAGTGCCCACAGCTGCCTCAGGAATTCTTACGCAGTTGTGGCGCTAAACCGTAGCATTGCTGGACTAGCATAAAAAATTTGTCTCTAGTCCAGCAATGCTAGAGGCCCCATTGAAAACAGCACAGCAGCACTTTAACGCCTGCTCTTAGCAGGTGTTAAAAAATGACACTGCAACAGCGCAGAATGGTGCAGTGAAATCTTGTAGATTTCACTGCTCCATTTCTGTGGCCCTTTTTAACGCTTACCTTGCATACCTTATACCTGGTGCAGGTATATTGTGGCGTAAGGCTTTACAAACTGTGTGCCCGCCATAGATTTAAAAAAATTATAATATGGCAGAGCAAGGGGCTTGTAAGTGAGCCACCAAGTCCCTGAGTCCTGTAATGGTTGCTGCATCCTTTCTTTCCATCTTGTGGCCAGCCAATCACAGTGGCACAACGCTCAGTCTTCCGTAAAAGAACCCAGACTCATGGGACTAGCTAATCAGAAGGCATCATTTGTAATTTTTCTCTTTATGTAACTCAGTCCTCCTTTGGTACTCCAGCTTTAGTACCAATTGTCCTGAATATTAAAATAAAAGAAATAGAAAGGGGTTGGGTCGAGGTACCCTGACCCCCAGGCCTTTGTGCAGGGGTGGGAGGGCTCCTAAAGGGACCCCACCAGTTTCAATGTGCAAAAAAACATTTTTGTTTCACTGCAGACCTGTAGTACTCAGTGCAGCCTCGCAAAATTCATGGGATTTCCACAAAATTACATTTGTACCAAGTAAAAGGCAACAAAGAAGTTGGGTGGGTGTCCGTTGGTATTGCGTCACTGTGGGATTTGACCAACAGTGGGGTGATGGCTACCTGTCGGGGTTGGGCAGGGCATTGGTCATTGGAAAAGGCCAGGCTCTGTGCCCAATCCCATAATGTGCATGACCAAAGACAATGTGCAGAAGGAGATTTGGATAGATAAGTAGAGTAATAAAATCTTACTTCGCATTCAAATACCCCTAGAATGTAACTGAAAGAATAAAGGATAAGGTGATGTTATAGTTAAGCATGGTAATACCATACTTCACATTAAAATAAAACCTTAGAAATTCAATGAAAAAACACAAAGGTTAAAGAGATGTTATAATTATGGGAAAATGTATGTTAACAAATACCATTGTAAACTCAAAAAACACCGAAGTTCACCAGTTGTAGTTAACTGAAGTAACTATAACTTGTGCAACTGCCACTCCTTCCTTATGACCTCACATATTACATCCCTCATGACATGCTCTATGATATAATTTGTTAGACCTGGCTTTTTTTTCACGGTCATCCCAAAACATTTTGCCTCCTTCCTCCTATTTTTTCTGACCTGTTTCTGTTGGCTATAGAACTCTGCACACTTTACCACTGCTAAAGTTCATATGCTCTCTGTCTAAATTGTATTGGTGATTGGATTCTCCATGATTGGCACGCTTATACTGCAGCACTGATTGTGCCACCCACATGAGTAGCTCTGTAAACATGTCTCAGGGCTCCCAATGCAGTGTCTGTGTGTGAAGTTTTGAGCTGCCAGTTTGACCTGGCAAGTGTACCCACTTGCCAGGCCCAACCCTCATCTTTTAGTGCATGTAAGGCACCCCTAAAGTAGGCTCTAGGTAGCCCCATGGGCAGGGTGCAGTGTATTTAAAAGGTATGACATGTGGTGTGACACTGGTGTGTTTTACATGTCCTGACAATGAAGTACTGCCAAATTCGGTTCTCACTATTGCAAGGCCTATCTCTCCAATGGGTTTTCATGGGGATTGCCTTTAAATACCTTTTAAGTGTGATTTTCCATTGGGAGCAGATAGAGTTCTGGAGTTTGGGGTCTCAGAACTTACAATTTAAAAATACATCTTTTGGTAAAGTTGTTGTTTAGATTGTCCGTTTGAAAATGCCACTTTTAGATAGTGGGCATTTTCTTGCTTAACCATTCTGTGACTCTGCTTAGCTGCTGAATCCATGTATGGGTCAGACTGGCAGTTGGGTTGTTTGTGAATTAATTCCAGACAGTGGCACAAAGGGAGCTTAGGTTTGTCCTGCATATCCTGATGAGTCTTCCTCAGCTAGAGTGGGAGGGAGGAGCTGTTACCTGCACTTGAAAGGACTGTGTCTGACCTCACACAACACAGTCTCCAACCCCCTAGAGTGTGGCTGATGCAGGGCAAGGAAAGGCAGCGTCTTGAGCACTATAGAGACTTTCCTTTGAAGTTTACTTCAAAGGCAGAAATGAGTATAAGTACTGGACTGCTTACCCCACAATTTCAGATTACTTCTGGATCAAGAGGAACCTCTGCCAAGGAGAAGAGCATGGTGCTTGAGAAGGACCTGCCACTTGGTCTGTTGCTTTGCTGTGCTGGCCAGCTGCTGCTGCTTCTGCCTTAAGAGGGAAAGGACAGTTTTTTGCTTTCTGAAATCCTGCTTGTGAAGTTTCTTCAATAGCTTGGACTGAGCTTGCCCCCTGTTCTGAAGTCTCAGGGCCATCAAAGACTTGATCTGCAAGCATATGGGCTCTCTTGTCCAGACCTCTACCCTGCCAAGTGGTACCACATCAAGTCCCTGGGCCCTTGAAAGGAGAAGCTGGTTAACCCAAGGTGAAAATCCATGCACTGGAGCCAAGCGGCAGACTAATCAATGCAGAGCTGTTGAAATCAACAAATTTCCAGTTCAGTGCGGATGAATTGCTGCCGTGTGTCTGGATTTTCCACGCATTGTCCCTGGGCATCAAAATCTTTGACATCACCGCCTGGACCTGAGGCTGCTTGTCCAGAAATCGATGCATCACTCACCTGAGGAAAAAAAAAATAACGTATTGTCTACCTGGCGGGGAAAGAATCGATGTACAGCCTCACTTGCGATTAAGGAATCGATGCATCGCTTGCTTTTCCAATGTATCATCTCACTTGCGGCTTTATTTGTGATGCTTACAAGGCACCTTGTGTGAGAACAACGCATCCATTGATTTCTATGGATTAAGACTCTTTTTACTTTCAAATTTGATATATTTTCTTGTGTATGTTGGATTCTTGTTGTTTTGGTCTTGTTTGATTTAGATACATTTTGGCTATTTTTCTAAAATGGTGTGGAGTCCTTTTGTGGTGTTTTCACTGTGTTACCGTAAGTGTTTGTACAAATACTTTACACATTGCCTCTGAGATAAGCCTGACTGCTTGTGCCAAGCTACCAAGGGGGTGAGCAGGGGTTATCTGAGCTGTGTACCTCCCTTACCCTGACTAGACTGAAGGTCACTACTTGGACAGGGTGTAAACTGACGGCCAACTAGAGACCCCATTTCTAACATCATTGGTATTGCCACTGATGACATCTGAAATAAAATCATTAATTACATCACTGTGCATGGTAAGTGGGCAGCTGAACCACACAGTGCACATCCTCTGGCTGTGGGCAAGGAGGGGTTGGTCCCTGCTGCATGTGGTCAATCCTATTTGCCCACATGATTTCTTTTTTGCTTTTTGACCAGAAACATTCTTATGTTTTTCTAAGGCTGTGAGATTTTTGTGGGTGTTTTATTGTTTTTTTCAACTGACTTTTTTTGAGTAATTTAAAAAAAAAAAAATCTGTAATATAATTACTCCCAAAGGCCAGCAGAGAACGTTTTGAGATGCGTTTTGTGATGATGATCAAAAGAGATTACTCTATGGTTTTTCTCACCGAAATATATATTTTTTTGCACTTTATGCAATATTTTACAAACATCTTCAGTCTTGGATCATACTCTTTTTTGTGCGCTTACAGGACGTTTGCAGGCACTCTTTCTTCTTCCTCTCTCCACCTCTTATTGTGTCCTGTGCTCTATTTCAGCCCAGGAAAACTAATTTGGATGATTTGCTCTGAGATGCTTGATCATCCAGGTTGTTCCAAATCAGTAAAGATTAGTGTGTCCCATCTTCTCTCACCTCATAAGTGGGCGAAGAATTTCCTCACCCGGGACTCTGGGTATTTGCTCAATTCCTCTTCATGTCATTGGTATTTTAACCATGACTGTATCTTGGTTAATGGAACCTGCCGTTGCCCAGCTCCGCTGGGTTCTTATGTCACATTTTCCTTCCAGAAGAAATTGATGCTTCCTTTAGAATGGAGAGTTGGCTACAAAATGACATCTGCAAAAGGATGGAGTACTTTCTTCTTAAGGGTTGGAACTTGTTTTTTGAACATGACAGATCCACTCACGACTATTTTCTGGAATCCACAGATAATCCTTGAATCCTAATGGACCATTACAGCTGTTGACTGGTTCCTGAGAATGCATTGCTCCATATTCAAACAGTTCTTGTCTTTCTGGCTTCTGCCAGTCCCTGCACCCTGCCTGCCGTGGGCAGCCAACTCCTGCTACTCATGTCCTTGGTCCATGGTTACTAGTGGTTGGCAGCAGGGCCAGGCCTGTGACTAGGCTCTGTGCTCAACTCTTTGTGTGTGGCCAACCTCCACTGTGAACAGCTAAAAGACAGCCACCCCCTGCTGCACACTGCCAAAAGGAGGCCAACCCCTCATGCACACTGCCAAAAGGAGGCCAACCCCTCATGCACACAGCCTTTGGCTGTACACAGCAGAGTTTGGCTACAGTGCCTTGGGTCTGTCCACTGACCAGTCCCTGTGCCCAACCCTGCACATGCAAACAAACCCCACTACGCACAGGTAAAGTGATGGCTGCATGCACAACCTGCTGTGGCTCATCATACCCTTTTGCACAAGGTCTTCAGGGACTGGCCACAGGACCTGGACTGCAGCCAGACTCTGTGCAGAATGCTATGCGGGTAGTCAATCTTTGCTGTGCACAGCCAAAAGCAAGTCAACCCCTGCTGCACACTGTCGAAGGGTGGCCAAACTACAATGTGCATGCCCTTTGGCAGTGTGCAGCTGGGGTTGGCCACAGAGCCTAGGGGGCATATTTATACTCTGTTTGCGCCGGAATTGCATCGTTTTTTTTTACGCAATTCCGACGCAAAACTAACTCCATATTTATACTTTGGCGTTAGACGCGTCTAGCGCCTAAGTCCATGGAGTTTGCGTCATTTTTTAGCGTGGACACCTACTTTGCGTTAATGATATGCAAGGTAGGCGTTCCCGTCAAAAAAATTGACTCCGAGGCATGTGCGCCGTATTTACACTCCCGGGCAAAATTCACGCCCAGGAGTGGGCGGGTAAAAAAAAATGACGTCCAGCCGCTTTTGCGCCGTTTTTTAGCGCCTGGACAAGGCAGGCGTTAAGGGACCTGTGGGCTCGGAAGGAGCCCAGAGGTGCCCTCCCATGCCCCCCGGGACACCCCCTGCCACCCTTGCCCACCCCAGGAGGACACCCAAGGATGGAGGGACCCATCCCAGGGACATTAAGGTAAGTTCAGGTAAGTATTTTATTTTTATTTTTTTGTGGCATAGGGGGGCCTGATTTGTGCCCCCCTACATGCCACTATGCCCAATGACCATGCCCAGGGGACAGAAGTCCCTGGGCATGGCCATTGGGCAAGGGGGCATGACTCCTGTCTTTGCTAAGACAGGAGTAATTTCAATGGGGTTTGGGAGTCGAAAAAAATGGGGCAAATCGGGTTGAGGCGAAGAATTTGCCTCAGCCTGACTTGCCCCATCTTTTGGCGCCCAAGCTCCATATTCCCCTACGCCAGCGCTGCCTGGTGTACGTCATTTTTTTTCATGCACACCAGGCAGCGCCGGCGGCTAACGCCGGCTAAAGTCATTGAATAAATACGGCACCCGCATGCCGCTTCAGAATGGCGTTAGCTGGCGCTAATTTTTTTGACGCAAAACTGCGTTAGCGCAGTTTTGCGTCAAAAAGTATAAATATGGCCCTAGGTGTCTGGCCTTCAGTCTCACCCTGCACCCAACTCGTCACAGGTTGCCTAACTTCACTCCACGTAGCAGTTGAACCACAGAGGACCTGGGCAGGTATTATTTGATATTTTGGGGGGATTTGTGGATTCTAAGTTGGCACCACAAATACATGGCAATCTTCATGCCTGACTGAGGCAAATCCAGGGAAAGGTTCTCTGACCCATGTATCTTCCTCCACTGGTTCCCTGCTCCCAAATCCATGAACCCATACCATTGAATGGTGATGCATGGGTTGGTCAAGGTTTCCCTTCATCTCCCATAATAAGGCGGGAAGCGTGCACTATCCACAAACCTTTTTTTTCAGATTTCCACAGGGTCAGCAGTACTTGTATTGGTTCTGGTGACCTTTGCATATCTAGAACTGGCTTGGGGGATCCCACAACTTGTTTTAATATTTTTATTTAAATCAAGGTGACCTTCTGCAGCTCACCCAATATTGCCAGGGGGGCTCAGAGAGGTCTCACCCTTATATCTCCAGAACAATGAGCTGATTAACATGAAGCCAACAAACTTGCACATTCTACATACAACAAAAAAACTCGCTGAACTGATCTACATTAAACTGTGGGCTTTTCATTTTGGCGTAAATCCATTCAGTAGTTTTTAAGATATTAGTTTTAAAATAAGGTGTGCTTGAAATGCTTCACACTTTTGCTAGCTCTTTAGTGATCTCCTTATAACTTTTGCACTACTTGACGAATATATGTGAAATTTGCAAACTTGGTATGTTGACATTACTCTTGGGGCCTCATTTAAGAGGCCCAGTGCAAACTGCACCACCAGAGCGTAATTGTTTTTTTTACTCTCCGGTGGTGAAGTGTGCCAGCCCATATTTACAAGGCTGCGCAAAGCCACCTTGCATGCATTTCATGACCCTGTAAATATGGACCCTTTTCACTCATAGCACTGTGTGAAAGGGGCTTTCCATGGGTGTTCCTGGGGTGTCCTCACGCAACACCCATGGAATCCAAAGGAATCTGATGCATTCCCAGATTTACAAGCCTGGGAATATATCAGATTCCTATGCCACCTCAGGGGTGGTGTAAGAATGATGTAACCGGGAGAAATATCTTTATTTTGCCCTGTTTGTTCCTCCTTCTATGTGGGCTGCATTTTGCAGCCCACATAAAATAAGGAAAACACCACTTGTGGTTGTTTTAATGCAGGAAGGTGCCTCTTCCTGCAAAAAACAATCATCCCAGCGATGCAGGCATCCAAGGGTACCTGCGTTGGCGCTAGGCAGCAATTTGTGTGCCATTGCTGGTGGAAAGGACATAAATGTGCTGTATCCTGTAGAGACAGTGCATTTCTGCCCTTTCCCGGTGGCACTGGGTGCCGCAGCAAGGCAGTTGCTGCACTATCCTGCACCATGGGCCTTGCAAATGAGGCCCTTGGTATTTTCAAATTCATACATATCCATCAGGGCCAATTAAAAAGAGGGGCAAAAAAAGTGTTCATTTGGCATGTTTGGCACTGTGTAGTCAATCTACTCAAAATGTGATTGCAGCTTTGAAGGAGAGTACTCCTATTAGTATGTCAAGTTTTGTGTCAACCCATCGGGTCAAAGTTAATTAGGGGGCCTGTTGGACATGGCTCTGCTGAGGGAATTTTTCTGTAACTTTTTGCTTTTTATTCCCAGTCTTTGCTGACTCTCTGTGCGTGACCTTAGGACTCTGGGCACTTTCCCCCTGTCCGGCAGTGGGAAAGTGGGGACGTCTGTCTTACCTATGATAGGAAGGGGTGGGTAGGGACATGGTTGATGTGCTGTTCCCAGGAGGGCCCTGTGAAGGAAGTATACCACATACCCAGGACAGATTCGGCCCTGGCTGCTAGGGGACTGTGCACTGGGTGTGCCACCCCCTAGAAGACCCTGTTAACCATGCCCTAGGCCTATGGAATAGGCCTACAGGGACGCTAGCTAGCCTGCGCTCAGGTTGGCACTCCCTAGGCTGGGCCAACCCTGAGCTGATTTACACCTTCTCCTTATTGCCCCAATAGTGGGGCTGGTGGTAGGAAGAGGGCAGAACAGGTATAGAAAGGTGTAACCTGCACCGGCAGGGAAGCACCCCAATGTCGGTGTTCCCTACCCAAAGGGGGGGTCGACCAGGTCTATAAGGTTGGGCTGGTACTCTCCTAGTGGCCGTAGGCTATGGGCACAGTCCCCCTGTATGGGCAGGGTGGAAGTTGGCGCGCATGTCCTCCCCTGGAGGGGAGGTGGCACTGACCAATGTGTGGGGCCTTTAGAGGTATTGAGCCTGACATACAAGGCCAGTGGGTGCACACTTACTCGATGAGGGATTTCATGTATGTTGCACTTGGCACAGCTTGCCAATAGGTGCACGCTTGTCGAGGGGTGACGGATCATATAGTGAGCAAGACACAGTGTGCCTCTCCATGCCCCTGTGCATGTGGGAGTTCACATATATGGTGGGGGCTTGTCATAGCAGGCGTCTAGGTGGCGACTTGCGCCAGGGTGACATATGCCTAAATGAGACTGGCACAACTTGCCAGTGAGTGCATACTTGCACACGGGTGGTGACATGTGTAAGTGGAGACTGGTATCACTTGCCCGGGTGTACAACTTGCACCTGGGTGGTTTTCCTATGTAGGTACGGAAGCTGGCATCACTTGCCCGGGTGTGCACATTTGCACAAGGGTGTTCTCTCACTACTTATGAGTGTTGCTCTGCCCCTAAGGTAACATGGGAGAATGAGTCTTATTAAGTCTGGCTGCAATAGTGGATTGCAGGGGTCAGCCTCACGATGTATTGTGGGATTCAGAATGACAAACTCATTCTGAAAAGGTGGTTTTGTCATTGATGCCCTAGAAATGCCACTTCTAGGAAGTGGGCATTTCTAGGTTTTGAAGTGGCTCTGGTGTCATATAAATTAGGCTTCATTCCACAGGTCACAGGGGAAGAGCACATCTGTGCATTCCCCAGGCGACCACTATAAACCTTAGGCATTCAGAACAACAGATCTCTGCAATTAGGGACCTGGATAGATAGGTTGGGGCGAGAGGTTTTTGACACTTGGCCTCTCGGAGCCAGAGCACGACCCCACTAAAGATAGAGATCTGCATTCCAGAGCCTCAGGGCGGACAGGGAGGAAATGTAGGGGAGACATATGCAGTTCAAATGAGAACCCTTTGAACCACCTCCAACTTCAAAAGAACCATCTAGTATAACGATGGGTACTAAACATCTGCAAGGCAGAGAAACCTTTATGGTGACGTGGAACCAGTGCTGCTAGACCGTGAGGGCACACTGCCAGAGGAATCTGTTGTGCCCAGGAGGATAACTGTCCTAAAAGGGGATCCGTACTCCTCTTTCTGCTTAGATACTGGACTGGGGCTGATTGCCTACTGATGTGTAGCATCCCAAAGGGTAACTCTCCAAGGGCAGGTTTGCTTGCCCCCTGTTCTCTGAGGAGGTCTCATGACACCAAAGACCTCCTGAGAGGGGGGCTTACATCAATACCTAGTAATATCTAGTGAGCTATGCTCTCTGCTGCCCCACATCATATTCTGAACTTCATGTGCCAGCTGTGGCCTAAGTATTGTGTCTTGACACCGAATTGCCTGGTGCAGAGCTAGCCAAGGACTGCCCACACTTCAGGCGAGCAGCCCTTCAGTGTGGGTACAACTGTACACCGAAATGTCTTGTTGGTGAGAACAGGATTACCCGGTGCGGGACCCCGTGGGGCCCACTATTGTTGAGTGAGTCGTATTTCTCTTATGTGAACCTTGGCTGCATGCTCATTGTGTGTGGTGCCCTGTTCATTGGTTGCAACCCTCAGAGGTGGGGGTGCACCCTGAGTTGTGCTGTATTTGGCCTTGTATGGCATGGCTGAACTTGCGTCAAAGTATGTGACCAGGGAGTCTGGTGTGACTACAAGTCATCAAGTACTGGACAGTGTGCCTCATTCCAGAGAGGTACGGAAACCAAGGGGAAGATCTGAGAGCCCCTTGTGCCACTTTAGTGCCACCTTAGCTTCATTCTTTTGATGCATGCATTGCTCCACTTTGTAACCCTTTCCGCCACATTATACATGCGCCATGCATAATGTATGCAAAGGGGGCGTTCCAGGTGCAAGGAGGCCTGCAAAAATGTCACAATTAAATCTACAAGATTCTGGAGGTGCTGAAATTGTTAACTATTTGTTAACACTGAAGTGTCTGGCTGGGCTGGGCACCTCGGTGTCTAATGGCGGCCCCAGTGAGCTTCCACCTGTGTTTTGCATACCTTTGAGTGAACCACTTGTGGGTAGTCGGAACTGCTCCTTCTTAATTGTTTACTGGCTGATATCTTTCCTTTCCCCCACCGTGACCCTGGAACCATGAGAAGTGTGACTTAGCCACAAGCAGCCTAGTAACCAGGGAAAGAATGATGCAATCTTTGGTTGCTGGAGTGGCAGGATTGCCAAAGCTGGTTGGTGGGTGATGGGTGGTTTGAGACCCAGGGTGCTTGGAAACACAGCAACATCAACTATTTGGATATCAGGGCACCGCATTAGGGTGGGGAGTGAGTACATATGAGTGAGTGTGTGCACGCGCCGACTATTACCCGTGGCACTGCACGTTGGTGCAGAGTGGATGTCTGGGAGTGGTGGTGGTTAAATGAGAAGGCAGTACTGTGGTGCTGGTGGTCACGTTTATCCTGTCAGGGAGTTCTTACAGTTGGCATTACGTCTTACTAGTGGGGCTTCAGCCCCAGTGCTACGTGAAAATGTAAACCTTGTATGTACATTTTGCTGCTAAGGTTGGTAACCGGGGTACACCCTGAATTTATGTGTTACACTGATTGTGGGGAATTCTAGGGTGGGTCTTATGCTGACAAGATTTGGCACCTTATGTGGGTACGGGAGGGAAAGTACTGTTTTCCTTGTGCACATACAGTAGGTTAGTGGTTAACACAGTTGGGCCTCATATCGTGACCTCTATTGCTACTTGGGTTATGGGCCCAGAATTACATTATAATCATGCTGTATGTGTGTTGAATACAATCTTTTTACACATACACTGTGTGTGAAGTCTCATTTGTGCTGCACAGCGTGGTTGTGGCGGGAAGTGCTGTGTTTTTACTTTACAGATTGCCTCTGTAATAAGCCTGACTGCTCATTGCTAAGCTACCCAAGAGTGAGCACAGGTTATACAGTGAGTGTAATCACACACCCTTGACGGGAGTGGTGGATTCTGCATGGCTAGGGTCTTGCCTCAGCCAACCAGAATGTGCTGCCTCCAACAGGGCCTATAAAATGTACCTTTGCTTATAACTTTGTAACTGTTTGACGACTCTACAACAATTGTGGCAGACAGTTAGCAAGTTACACCTAGTGCAGGTAATTCATGTTTTATGTGATCTAATGGGGAGGGTGAAGGTTAAAGGGTCCTCATAAAAGTTTTGATTGACTAACTTCTTTGGCAGTATTTGATGAACTTGCACAAAATTAGCTCACTGAGCATGTTGAACCTATTCTTGGTCATTTAAGTTCTTGCAGATTCATCGGGGCCATGCGTCTACCCAGGAGCAATGCAAACAGAGGCCTGTGAGATGGGCCAGTCAGTAAGTGGCAGTGTAGACAAAGGACTGGGGTATGCTGGTGAAAAGGTCAAGACCCCAGTCAATGAAAATGAAGAGGTGTGCCAAAGCCATAAATGGGCAAATTACAGAAGTTAAAACCTGGGGCCAGTGCGGGCGAAGTCCAGATTACACCTAGACGGCGGTGAGATACTGGTGGTCCCAGAACAGTGTAGATTTAGTGCCCCACCAGAATTCAGTGATTGCTAATAGATATAGCCACATTCTCCAGATGACACAGCTTGTGGAGGACCACAACCATGGACTGGAGTACGGGACAAGAGCCAGACGACTACACCCAGGCCATAGAGCACTGGATGCTTCGGGGAACTCCCAGGCTACCGGCGCTGAAGCATCATGTGAGTGCCGCCCTGTATCCCGCTGGCCCGCTTTGAGGGTAAATGAAACTGATTTAGTTGCAGCTCACCATACAGGGAGGCTGAAGGAGCGACAGGAAGTGGGAGGTGCTGGGATCCTTCAGGTGACAGACGTGCACACTTGTTGCCATTCGTTTGGGAAGCAGAGAAGACGACTATCACAAAGGTTCTTCCCCTCACTTGAGATGAAGTAGAGGTATACTCAATGAACCCCCTAACAAACAAGGTGGAGAGACCTGGTTACTAGACCTGGGGGCAGGATGGGGACTCCCTGATCTTCTTCAACATGACAGCAGACAGGAACAAGCATGATAGCACCACTAAAGAGATGCTCCAGCTGAATCCTGATAAGAAAATGGAGGGCCCACCTCTACTCGATAAGCAGACAGATGGAGACCAAGGATATATGGCAGATATGGCCCGAGAAGATGATGAGAGGCTCAGAATAAACAACATGACTCCGTTTCTTGCAGAGATAAAAACTGAGATAGGTGTTGGTATGTGCAGACCTGTAACAAAACCTGTCCTAGGTGAGGAAAGATGTAGAGGGTCTAGGCAACAAAATGAACTCACAAGAGGCCACACAAGACAAAAGGGCCCGTATTGATACTCCGTTTGCACTGAATTAGCGTCGTTTTTTTCGACGCAAATTTGGCGCAAAACTAACGCCATATTTATACTTTGGCGTTAGACGCATCTAGCGCCAAAGTATGGGCAAATAGCGTCATTTTTTTGCGTGAACGCCTTCCTTGCGTTAATGAGATGCAAGGAAGGCGTTCCCGTCTAAAAAAATGACGGGACGCAAATGCGTCGTATTTATACTCCCGGGCAAAAATCACGCCCGGGAGTTGGCGGGTCAAAAAACCCCGCATTTGCGCCACTTTTTAACGCCTGGATCAGGGTAGGCGTTAAGGGGCCTGTGGGCTTAAAATGAGCCCACAGGTGCCCTCCCCTGCCCCCAGGGACCCCCCCTGCCACCCCTGCCCACCCCAGGAGGACACCCAAGGATGGAGGGACCCACCCCAGGGACATTCAGGTAAGTTCAGGTAAGTATAATTTTTTATATTTTTTAATTTTTTTTGGTGGCATAAGGGGGCCTTATTTGTGCCCCCCTACATGCCACTATGCCCAATGACCATGCCCAGGGGACATAAGTCCCCTGGGCATGGCCATTGGGCAAGGGGGCATGACTCCTGTCTTTACTAAGACAGGAGTCATTTAAATGGCGTCTGGGCGTCGAAAAAAATGGCGCAAATCGGGTTGAGGCGATTTTTTTGCCTCAACCTGACTTGCCCGATTTTAAGACGCCCTAACGCCATTTTCCCCCTATGCCGGCGCTGCCTGGTCTACGTGGTTTTTTTCCACGCACACCAGGCAGCGCCGGCTAACGCCATTCCATAAATACGGCGCCCGCATGGCGCTTCAGAATGGCGTTAGACGGCGCTAAATTTTTTGACGCTAAACTGCGTTACCGCAGTTTAGCGTCAAAAAGTATAAATATGGGCCAAGGAGTTTTGAGTTGAAGAATACAGACCCTGCCTATTCACCCTGGATGGACGTTTAATTATTCTCCAAGAAAAGCGGGAAAATCTGGAGAATTGCTCCAGATGTCCCAACATTCGTATTCGAGGAGTGCCACGCGAAAAAGAGGTAAACAACATAAAAACAATAATGCAAGATATGCTGATGGCAGCATTCCTCATATACAAGGAGGCAGTCCCCACCTGTATAGAGTACACAAAACAATGTGGGGGACTGGTACTCAAAGAAACTAGAAGACATTCTTGTTTTCACCACCTGACAAGGAGGAGTCAATCATGGTAGACTACAGGCTAACCTTTGAGAGCATGCCAGGTGAAAAATCACTTTGCTCAAGTAAAGGGGGAAGATGGTCAATTAATTACTGAAGATAACAATAAAACTGATTGTTTTCAAACATGTTATGCACATCTGTACACAATAAATCCACTCTGTTCCTATGAGAGCACACAGTATTTGTCAGAAGCACAATTACTCAAGTTGCCTCCTAGTGAATGGGGAGGGTTAAAAGAAAGTATTAAAAAATAGAAACGTTAAAGGGCATCTCAAGCATGCATAAGCACTGGGCCAGGACCTGTTCTTGGCCACCTTTTATAAGGTGTTCAGAACATCTGTGCTCCCCTTCCTTTTTAAGATATTTCAAGAGATGATTCAAGAAAGAGAGTAGTTCCCACAATGACAGTCAATGAATTGTGTCTTTGATGCCCACACCGGGTAAGCAGCTTGATGACTGCACCTCTTACAGGCTGATTACTAAATATTTATGTGAAA
The DNA here is from genome assembly GCF_031143425.1 of Pleurodeles waltl. Taxonomy (NCBI): domain Eukaryota; kingdom Metazoa; phylum Chordata; class Amphibia; order Caudata; family Salamandridae; genus Pleurodeles; species Pleurodeles waltl. The sequence continues at coordinate 49,378,626 of NC_090447.1, read as the reverse complement.
ATATTCACCAAGATAGCAGCACCAAAATAGCAGACTGTAATAGGAGAGATTGTCCATCTGGAAAATAGCCCTTCATTTGTTAGATATTGGGAGTAAATGGGAAAAAGCATTTGATAGAGTGGACTGGGATTTTATGGCAGGCACAATGTGAAGGATGGGCTTCGGGAACGGCTATGGCTGGCTGTTAGCAGTCTATCAAGCCGAAAAGGAAAAGATTAAAGTTAATGAATCCCTTTTTCAAAGGTAAGTGACTGGTAAGGGTACAGGATAGGGGCGCATCCTTTCACCCCTTCTCTTTGCGCTTACACAAGAGCCCCTGGCCCAGACAATTGGACTAAATGCAATAAAAAAGGGATAACATTATGTGTGCAAGTAACTAAGCTCTGAGTGTTTATGGAGTATATTCTGCTTTCCTTGACTGACCCCTTACCTCACTCCCACACCTAATGCAAGAACTGAGGGCCTAACAAGAGGTGTCATGGGTCAAAATCAACTTAAACAAATTGGAAGTTCTAAACATTTCGATCCTCAAAATACTTAGTTTTAGAAGTACAAAGTATGGCCCCATTTAAATGGACTGAAAAGTCAGTTTGATACTTGGGCATAGACCTGGCTAGGTCAGAGAAATCAACCTTCAGTAATTAAGGAGTCTGGTTAAAGTTGAATTAGGCATCTAGCATCACAGAATACTTTCCTTATTGTGCAGAGTAGCTGCCATTAAAATGTCCATCTTCCTGAGAATATTATATCTATGGTAAACAATAACCCTGCATATTCCCAAAGACTGTTTAGCTGAACTCCAGTATTAGTTTTTGACTTTATCGGACAGAGCAATAATGAAAGAATAGGTGGAGGACAGGGCACATTGAAAGAATCACAGTGTGGATTTGAGGCTTCCAACCTTCTTACATATTACCATGTAGCTACCAAGTACTTCCTAGTACACAAGAGCAGAAGAGAAACAGAAAAGGGTTGGTGCATGATGGACCATACATTGAGTGGGGGACACCAACAGGAAGTCTCTTTGTAGCCAACAACACAGAGGGACCCGCAGCTCTACCTGTTGCCAGAACAAGAACTACAGATATTGACATATGAAGAACAATGGAATGACATTCTTACCCAATCAATTTCACCATCCACTTGAGTGGGATGGAGACAACGATGAAACTGCTATCCAGGTGGCATGATACTCCTTATGACTGGCAATGAACCAGAAAGGAGGGAATTGTTGGAGAGGGTGTGGTGAAGCGGGGAACCTTACAGTCATCATCTGGCCTTGACCTCAGTTGCAACCTTTTTGGAAGGAGATGCAACAAATAATTGAAGAGCTTACAGGACCTGGGCTGGTGGGTGGCTGGGATGTGATAATCCAGGACAGACCATCGACCAAAATATACCCTTAGAGCCGACAGCAGCTGGCAGTACCCACTGAAAACAAATGGTTGGACAGACTGCGGTGGGTGTTAGGGATGGAAAACTCTCTAATTTCACCCAAGACAAAGAAAGGGCCAGCAGAAAATAAAGATGCCCCTCTTGGACTACTTAGGCAGAGACTTTAAATAATTATTATACCTGAAGGGACTCGGATCACTAAACATCTACATGCCCCCCTCGCACAAGTGGCCCGACAACACAACCTCAACATTCTCACTTACGCCGACGACACCCAGCTCATCCTCTCACTCACCAAAGACCAGCGCACCGCCAGAACCAACCTCCACGAGGGAATGAAATCCATCGCCGAATGGATGAGAAGCAGCCGCCTGAAACTTGATTCGGACAAAACGGAGGTCCTCATCCTCGGACCCACCCCCTCCACCTGGGCCGACTCCTTGTGGCCCACCGCACTAGGAACCCCACCGACACCGACTGACCACGCTCGCAACCTGGGCTTCGTCCTCGACTCCTCCCTCACCCTGTCTAAACAGGTCAACGCAGTTTCCTCCTCCTGCTACAACACCCTCCGCATGCTCCGCAGGATCTACAAGTGGATCTCGACAGAAACAAAAGAACGGTGACACAGGCCCTCGTCAGCAGCAGGCTAGACTACGGCAACGCACTCTACACAGGCATCCCAGCAAAAGACCTACTTCGCCTCCAATGCATCCAAAACGCCTCCGCCCGGCTGATCCTCGACGTACCCCGCCACAGCCACATCTCCCACCACCTGAGAAACCTCCACTGGCTCCCCGTGGACAAGAGGATCACTTTCAAGCTTCTTACCCACGCTCACAAAGCACTCCACGACACCGGACCAGCCTACCTGAACAACATACTCAGCTTCTACACACCCACCCGTCAGCTCCGCTCCACTAACCTCGCCCTCGCCGTCGTTCCCCGCATCCGAAGAAAGACCTCCGGCTGCAGATCCTTCTCATACCTCGCCGCCAAAACCTGGAACACCCTCCCTACCAACCTACGACAGACCCAAGACCTACTCACCTTCAGACGACTCCTCAAGGCCTGGCTCTTCGATCAGTAACAACAGCCCCCCCAGCGCCTTGAAACCCTCACGGGTACGTAGAGCGATTTTATAAATTCAATGATTGATTGATTGATTGAACATTCTAGAGGAATCAAAAATAAAACTCTGATATAAAACGATACAAGAGCAAGATACCAACAAAACTACCATTGTGATCTATACAGTAACTAGAATAGGTACATGGGAGGTGAACGGGATGCTGCATAAAAATAATGAATTTCAATGAACAACATAGTTATGTTCCAGCTAACGCAAAACTGAAAAAGCCCTGAAAATCACAGTGCAACGCATAACACGCCTCATAACTCATAACCTTACCATGCTCAGTACACTCCTTAGCCAATGGCAAGAAAAAAGAGCAAAGTATAAATGTATAAGTATATATGATACATAATAGGTAACTGTGTAATATGGTCCAATATTGCTACTGAGGTGTTCCGGTGATATAAACCACGAAGCTAAAGGCTGATTGGTTTGTAATGTCAGCGGAACCCAGAGATGTTTTGTGGTATATATTTTTCAAATTACATGCACGTTTTTGCTTTGGGGTAGATGTTATCCTGGCGGAACTAGCATTTTTTGTACTTTAATAACTTTGGCAATATTTGACAATCCTACACAAAATTTTCCCAAAAAATGTTCATCCACTTGGGCTCCTTAATTAAACTCTTTGTACCGATCCGTCAAGTGGGAGCCAAGAAAAATGGGAAAGGGGGGGGAGGCCACAACATACATTTTCTTATGTGAATTCCGATGGAATAGTTTGCTTTCCGATACAGAAAAAAAGTCTGAGTGGAATTACACCATATTTGGAAAAAAGTTAGACCTTTACTCAGAATGCATGTTTTAATTTATTTGGTGTAAATCCGTTCAGCTTTTTTAGATAAATTAGCATTTAAAAAGATGCTTGGGTTGGGCGTGATAGGTTTAACACTGGTAAAATGTAAGAGATATCTACTCCATTTATGTCCATATATGCTCCGATTGGCCCATTCAAAGTGGATGGGTGGATCCTGATTGACTGGCCACAACACAGGGAATATATTGTGGCAGATATTACAGGAGTCAGGGACTCAGAGGCCTGAAAAAAAATCAAAAGCCACATTAGGGGACAGGACTGCAATACCCTGAGCCTGAAGGCCATGTGAGGCCCAAAGACCACCCACCCCCATAAGTCCAAATTAAAAAAGAAACTTAGTTTGGGTCACAGATCTGCAGGACCAGCAAGTGAGGTACCCACCTGTGGTACTGAGGTACTGGTGGCGGTACTGTGGTATCATTATCATCAGGTACTGCAGTATCATATTTTTTTTTAAAGAGAAGGTGTGGTTCATAGACCAGACCCGGCAGGAAACACCATTAGTTGTAGATCTTACATAGGGGGTTGGCTCCTTGCAGAGGGTTGGGCTCAGGGCCAACCACCGCTGCACATGGCTGAAGGCTGTGTGCAGTGGGGAATTGGTCACCACTGGGGTTAAACACATACAGGGAGTTGAGAACAGAGCATGGTTGGAGGCCGCAGAGCCAGTGCTGTTCACAGCTAAATGCCAAGCACAGCAAGGGGGTTGGGTACCCACAGGTGGCTGGAGCAGAGCCTTTCTGGAGATTGGGCACCCACAGGGGTTGGGTGGTGCAGGACCTGGAAAGAGGTTGGGCACCCGCAATGGGTTTGGGCACCAGTGGGGAATTAGCGGCAGAGTCTGTCTGGTTTAAGCTCTGTGGCCAATCCCCAGGTGCGCATGACCAAAGATCTTGAACATGGGTTTTGCACCCAGGGGGATTTGGGTTCAGACCTGGCTGGGGTTCAGGCACTTTGGCCAACCCTGGAACTGCAGTAGCAGCACATGGTACACCCATGCCAATTAAAGCCCCCAGTGAGGTACTGTGATATTGATACTGGTAATGTGGAACATGGCCCAAAGACCGTGTGGGGGAGTCCCAAAGGGCCCCCCCGTAAGTCAAAATTTACATTTAAACAAATGAGAAGGGGTCTGGTCATAGACCAGACTTTGTTGCCAACAGCCATTGTGCAGGCTGTAGGCTGTGGGGGTTGGTCTTCTGCAGTGAGTTGGGCGCCGGGTGAAATAATGGGCTAGGGCGCTCACCGGGGGCTGGACTTTTTTCACTGAATATATATCTAAATAGATGATGTGGCATTATAGCCAAAGCTGCAGATTTTGGAACTGGGGAACCAGTTTAGCATTTGTGCGTCGTCTCACCATCCTGTGATTCTGGGCAAATCACTTAGGACCAGATGTGCGAAGAATTTTGCGATGGTCTGATTTGCCTTTTCCTATGTGCAAACCACAAATTATGATTCAGTAAAAAGTTACTGAACTGTAGTTTGGGTTTGTGACCAAATAACCATTTGGTATTTAGAAGTGGTGTGTTAGGATGTCCTTTCCAAGTATAGAATTGCAGTGGTCTGTATTATTGTATGTATTAATGTTTTGCAGCCAAATTCCAGTCGTAAAACATTCATCTTTTTTTTTCCTTCAGGCACATTCCAATTTCTTTTAAGGGAAATGGGTTACATTTAAAAATATGCTGTATTTAAATTCAATCACAGACATAGTGGTCTGTGACCTCAGCAGGCCACCATTCCTGGGATAGCTGCAATTCCTAGTGTGTCACAATCTGTGACCTACCTCATTAATATTAATGAAGTAGGTCAAATTGTGACCCACTAGGAATTGGTAATTTGCGAATCGATCTGTCAGTGCATAGGTTGGTTTGCAAATTCCCACACTGGTTGCAAAAATACTGGTCGCAAAGTACAACCAGTATTTTGCGACCAGTTTGTAGTATATCTGGCCCTAAATCTCCCTGTCGCTAAGGAAAAAAGCAAATCTGACCTTGTGTAATGTAACTGGCACTCATGTAAAGTGCTACAATGCCTTTGGGCCAGGTTCATGCTGTGTAAAAGCTGCAAAAAAAACCAAAACATTTTAATAAATTAATAAAAATTATAAATTTGCTTTGAGTTTCCCCAGGAATGGCATTTTTTGTGTTCTTAATAGCTTTGGTGTATCTGCACAAAATTTTCTATTAATTAGCTTCATCCACTTTGGTTTCCTCATGGAAAGTTTTCTGTTGATCATCAGCAGTGACAAAGAAAAAGGGGAGCCCCAAAAGTGTAGCGTCTTATGTTAACTCCCATAGAATGTTTTGCTTTGTGATACAGAAAAAATGAGTGAAAGAAATTACGCAAAATTTTCAATGGAGCTAGAGATAGAACTTTATTCAAGGAAGTGCATTTGCTTTGTTTGGTGTAAATCTGTTCAGTAGATTTTGAGAATTTTATATTGAAAAAGGTGCTTTGTGTGGGCACAAAGGGGTTCAACAAATATAACTACATAGGCAATAAGATCCTCAAAGAATCAGCAGTCAAAAAATTCAAACATTAAAGAAATCCTATTGTCTGAGGGAGTTTTGCTTTCTCATCTGATTTGCGGGCCACAATATCAGAAGAAAACTTTGTGGTTGCCATTACAGGACTCAAGGACTCAGTTTCCGAGTCCTGAAAGCTAACATGAAATGGGATTAAGGGGGAAGGTGTGCATACCTCACCCCCAGGCCCATATTGAGGATCCAAAATGTACCCTGCCTGTGTTTATTTTTTTTTAAACAAAGTAACATTTTGTTGCTGGATCTGCGGATCAACATTTGCATTGCCGGATTCCAGTGAGGCCCTCCAGTGTGGATTATGGCTCCTCGAAACCTAGGATGATCCAGTAACCCTCCAAGGATTTGAGGATTTGCAGTTCCAAAAATGCATTAAAAAACATTGAAGGGTCATATGCAATGGAGTTATCAGGCCGTACACAGTTGGCTTCAGGGTGTGACCAGAGGCCATGCCCTGTGATCACCACTGCACTTGGTATTTAATCATGCACAACTGGTGTTGGCCACCCATGGAGGGTTAGGTGCAGGGCCTGGCCAGAGGCAAGGCCCTACAGCCTACCACCTTACTGTGCATGGCCTAGGCAGTGAGAAACGGGTGTTGACTGCCCATTGATGGTTGGGCACAGGGCTTGGTCTATGGACAGCCTCTGTAGCCATCCTCATGTCTAGGTTGGATGCGGAGGCCGGGCAGAGCCCCGGCCCTGCATCCAACCCCGACTGTGCAGGGTGGAAGTCTGTGCATGGAGGGGAGGTTGGCCACCCTAAGAGGGTCAGGTGTAAGGCCTGGCCAAGCGTTAGTCATGAACACAGGGTTAGTCTGAAAAAACCTTAATTTAGAATATGAAAAAACACAGAAATTCACTGAAAGAAACAAAGGTTAAAGTTATGTTACAGCTATATTGCACAAGGAGATAGTAACATATGTCAAAAAACACAAATTCACTTAAAAAACAAAGGTTTAAGTGGTATTATTAACAGGTTTGGTAATGGGATCTTAGCATATTTGAAAAAAAAGAAATTTGCTGAAAAAACACTGTTAATTTCAGTTATGGCTACAAAACATAGACCAATAACCACAGAAGTGCCCCAGTTTTAGTTTAGTGAACTGTCATACACCGCTTATGACCTCACATATTACATTACTCAGGACACGTTAAACAGAACGAACATAGGGTATGAGCTGGTATCAAGTATACCTGTGTATGGCGATAGTAATATAGTTGATCGTTTACGTACTAGTAAATATTTGTGTGCAAGTTGTACGGCTTCTCAAACAAGATAAAAGCTAAGTGCACCTGGTGTAGGTTGGAGGCGGACATTACAAGGTAGGCCCTCTTTTAATGTCAAAGTCTATTGCCAAAATTATAGGAGAACAAATCAGTACTTCTGTTCACAATAGATTATCCACTTGTGAATGGCTAAGCATACGCCCACATTAAACAAGTGTCTTACACTGCTGTACAAACATTATATGTAAATATGAGATTTGAAAGGCATAGATGTGTAACTGTAGCACTTTCCTGTAGACTTGGACTCATTGTACTCCGTGCAGGAATGTACCACGCAAGTGTGACCCACTCAGACATGTTCCAATTCAAAGTGTGACTGTAAGCATGTCTCTAAACTTACACACCCTTAAGATCATCTTAGCAATGTGTGTAGTGTAATTTACCATAGGTTGTCCATAGGGATTAGCTTATGGTTTTCATATCAGTGGCAATGCATACCTTTCAACTTGTTGACTCAAGCTTGTGGTCCTTATAAAGTGTGTATGAATGTGAACCCTTTAAGGTGAATAGACTACACACACTTTTTTGGCGGGAGCCGAAGTTTTAAAACGTGTATGACTCCACTAAAGTTTATTGAGGCATTTTGTTTGTTAGATGACTGAATACCAGCAAAAAAAGAGTTCATCCACAACATTTGTTAGGTTGACAGATATGCAACATGTCCTGCACATTGGCAAAGGTTTTATCCATTGTCAGTTAATTGCTTATAGAAGATTGGGCAGAGACGTAAGTTGTTTAATTACTTCCAGTCCACACAGCCCACAGCAGAGTCACAATTATTAGATAATGTTATTAGTGATGTGGGTGACCTGTTTGTCCCTCAACAAATAAGTGTCATTCGAGACTCTACTGTGCATGTAACTGAGCAGGCTCCGGCGGTGGCTGGCCTGATGGTCCCCCAATAAATGAGTGTAATCCGAGACTCTACTGTGCACATGACTGAGCACGCTCCAGCGGTGTCTGGCCTGCTGGTTCTGTAGTAAATAATCTGAAACTCTCTGTGCATGTGACTGAGCAGGCTCCAGCGGTGGCTGTAAACTAACTGATATATGGTAGGTTCCCACTTGTAACAATGACATTAAAGCACCCAATTGCCAATTGTTCTTGAGGGTTCCTTGAAATATTCGAAAAACAAATTCCAAGAGTTTTTCAAATTGAAATTTATTCAGAAGAGAAAGATCAATTCCATATTGTACTTGATTAATTAGATCATAGGACAGAATGAACATTCAACCAGCCGACACGTGTTTCGCCCAAAGGGGTGCATTCACCTGGGCTTTCTCAAGGGATAAAGATACATATTGAGCCTCTTAAGGGTGTCCTGAACAACCAATAACACAACAACTATTCCATGTTACTAATTTTAGCCGCGAAATGCGAGGAAAAACAGCCATTGTATCATAAAGGATAATTAAACAACTTTCTTCCTGACGAAGTCGTAGTGGTAGATTGCCCCCTCTAGGATGCGGTTTGATACGTAGAAGACCACAAAAGGTGAAGATGCGATCTTCAGGGTGAGCTTCATTGAAGTGATCCACTAGTGATGGTGGCTGGCCTGCTGGCTCTGAAGTAAATAAGTGGAATCGGAGACTCTACTGTGCATTTGACTAAGCAGGCTTCGGCAGTGGCTGGCCTGCTGGTCCCCCAATAAATAAGAGTAATCCAAGACTCTACTGTGTATATGACTGATCAGGCTCTGGGGGTGGCTGGCCTGCTGGATCTGCAGTAAATAAGTGTAATCCGCAACTCTACTGTACATGTGAATGAGCAGGCTCCAGCGGTGGCTGGCCTGCTGGTTCTGCAGTAATAAGTGTAGCGCGAGACTCTACTGTGCATGTGACTGAGCAGGCTCCATTGGTGGCTGGCCTGCTGGCTCTGCAGTACATTAGTGTAATCCATGACGCTACTGTGCATGTAACTGAGCAGGTTTCAGCGGTGGCTCGTCTGCTGATTCTGCAGTAAATAGGTGTAATCCGAGACTTTATTGTGCATGTGACTGAGCAGGCTTTGGCTGTGGCTGGCCTGCTGATTCTGCACTAATCCAAGACTCTATTGTGGATGTGATTGAGCAGGCTCCGGTGGGGTCTGGCCTGCTGGTCCCCCAATAAAAAAGTGTAATCCAAGACTCTACTGTGCACATGACTGAGCAGGCTCCAGAGGTGGCAGGCCTGCTGGGCCCGTAATAAATAAGTGTAATCCAAGACTATTGTGCATGTGATTTAGCAGACTCCAGTGGTAGCTAGCCTGATGGTTCTGAAGTAAATAAGTGTAATCCGAGACTCTACTGTGCACATGACTGAGCATACTTCGGCGGTGGCTGGCCTGCTGGTTCTGCAGTAAATAAATGTAATCCGAGACTCTATTGTGCATTTGACTGAGCAGGCTTTGTCGATTGCTGGCCTGTGGATTCTGCAGTAAATAAATGTAATCTGAGACTCTATTGTGGATGTGACTGAGCAGGCTCCAGCGGTAGGTGGCCTGCTGGTTCTGAAGTAAATAAATGTAATCTGAGACTCTATGTGGATGTGACTGAGCAGGCTCCAGTGGTGGCTGGCCTGCTGGTCCCCCAATAAATAAGTGTAATCCAAGACTCTACTGCTTTGGTGGTGGCTGGCCTGCTGGTTCTGCAGTAAATACGTGTAATCTGAGACTCTACTGTGCATGTGAAAAAGCAGGTTCCGGTGGTGTCTGGCCTGCTGGTTCTGAAGTAAATAAGTGGAATCCGAGACTCTACTGTGCATTTGACTAAGCAGGCTCCGGCGGTGTCTGGCCTGCTGGGCTCATAATAAATAAGTGTAACGCGAGACTATTGTGCATGTAACTGAGCGGGCTTCGGCGGTGCCTGTCCTGCTGATTCTGCAGTAAATAAGTGTAATCCGAGACTCTATTGTGCATGTGACTGAGCAGGCTCCAGCGGTGTCTGGCCTGCTGGTCCCCCAATAAATAAGTGTATCTGATTCTCTACTGTACATGTGACTGAGCAGGCTCTGGGGGTGTCTGGCCTGCTGGTTCTGCAGTAATAAGTGTTATCCAAGACTCTACTGTGCATGTGACTGAGCAGGCTCTGGGGGTGTCTGGCCTGCTGGTTCTGCAGTAATAAGTGTTATCCAAGACTCTACTGTGCATGTGACTGAGCAGGCTCTGGGGGTGTCTGGCCTGCTGGTTCTGCAGTAATAAGTGTTATCCAAGACTCTACTGTGCATGTGACTGAGCAGGCTCTGGAGGTGTCTGGCCTGCTGGTTCTGCAGTAATAAGTGTTATCCGAGACTCTATTATGCATGCGAGTGAGCACAGTAACGTAACAAAGACCCCCGCAGCCACTGCGGTACAGGGGGGCCCCAAGCTTCAGAAGGCCCCACAGCTCAGTACCTGGCCTGAGACCTCCTGATGGAGTTTAGAGGGGCCCCTCCTTATACTTTGCAGGGGGCCCCTCAAGTTTCGTTATTCCACTGACTGAGCAGGCTCCGGCGGTGGCTGGCCTGCTGGTTCTGCAGTAAATAAGTGTAATCCGAGATTCTACCGTACACATGACTGAGCAGGTTCCAGCGGTGGCTGGCCTACTTGTCACCCAATAAATACCTGTAATCCGAGACCCTACTGTGCACATGAATGAGCAGGCTCCGGCGGTGGCTGGCCTGCTGGTCCTGTAATAAATAAGAGTAATGCCAGACTCTATTGTGCATGTGACTAAGCAGGCTCCGGCGGTGGCTGGCCTGCTGGTCCCGTAATAAATAAGTGTAACCTGAGACTATTGTGCATGTGACTGAGCAGGCTCCAGTGGTGGCTGGCCTGCTGGTCCCGTAATAAATAAGTGTAACCTGAGACTATTGTGCATGTGACTGAGCAGGCTCCAGTGGTGGCTGGCCTGCTGGTCCCGTAATAAATAAGTGTAACCTGAGACTATTGTGCATGTAACTGAGCAGGCTCCAGTGGTGGCTGGCCTGCTGGTCCCGTAATAAATAAGAGTAATGCCAGACTCTATTGTGCATGTGACTAAGCAGGCTCCGGCGGTGGCTGGCCTGCTGGTCCCGTAATAAGTGTAACCTGAGACTATTGTGCATGTGCCTGAGCAGGCTCCAGTGGTGGCTGGCCTGCTGGTCCCGTAATAAGTGTAACCTGAGACTATTGTGCATGTGACTGAGCAGGCTCCGGCGGTGGCTGGCCTGCTGGTCCCGTAATAAGTGTAACCCGAGACTATTGTGCATGTGCCTGAGCAGGCTCCAGCGGTGGGTGGCCTGCTGGCAGGGGCCGCTCCTCCGCTAGGGTGGAGGAGTGTCACCCCTGCCAGCAGCAGCAGCTGCAAACCCTTTAATACAGAATGATAATAAACTATGCTCATTATTGTTCTGTATTAAAAGGGGTGGGGCCACGGACTGTGACGAGGATGAGGGTAGTGCACTGTGCTCACTGCAAATGTATGTACGGCCGGCCGTCTCAGGCTCAGTTGCTGGGCTGGAGAGCATGCACAGGCTCCCAGTCTGCGTGGGAGCGCCCTGGCTGGGCGCTCCCAGCAAATCCTGACGCTGCTCTGAGCAGCGTCAGGATTGGCCGCAGGGCAAGCTGGGAGCCCGTGCCTGCACTCGGGGATGGAGCAGTGGAGCAGCGCGGCATGAAGATGAGTTTTTTTGTTTTTTTAAGATTATTTTATTTTATTTCTCCCCCCATGCCATGCCAAGCTCTGCGCAGCGCTGCCCCGCCCGTTTTCCCTCCCACAAGCCACCACTGCCTGCTGGTCCCGTAATAAATAAGTGTAATCCAAGACTAATGTGCATGTGACTGAGCAGGCTCTGATGGTGGCAAACCTGCTGGTTATTTCTGCAGTAAATTAAGAACCTACAAGAGTGAGAGAAAAAGAGAAGAGGTGTTGCGTTGTACAAAACAGAGACAAGTGGTGGATTCAAGACCTGGCACACCTGCAGTTTGACATGGTCAACAGTTGGCTTCTAACCAGAACTGATGAATGAAGTCTTGAGTTAATGGGAGAGGGATGCTGCAATTAGAGAGTTGTTCAAGATGGGGCTTGCCACAGACTCAGCACGAGTGCTTAGAAGTCTATCAGCTACAGTATGCTCAGCAATTACTCTGTGGTTCTTAATTATTTGAGAAAATAAACCTTTTTCCTGATTCCATGTAGGAGTTGTCCATCCAGGCCTGGTTTTGTCCTGGCATTCTGGTACTCGTAGCCCTGTTTGTGCCTTTAAAATTAGGAATAATACCTACCAAGATGCAAAGACTGGATGAGTTACTCAAACATGGAAATGACTAACTTGAAAGTATGCAATGTGTGCTCAGCATTCATTGAGGCAGCATGTCATTGTTTTCACTGTGAATGACTAAGTATTGGGAAAGGCCTGTGCAACATAACAGCGCCTTCTTCCAGAGGTCCAGTATGTGTACTGCCTACCACTGTCAGGGGTCTTGCTGCAGAGAGGCCAACAGAGGCCTAACAACACCTGACCCAGCAGAGGGGCTCTTCAGACACTAACTTCACCAGACCCACCAAGGCCAGACCTAGCCACACCAGGCCCATCCAGGGCCTGGCTGCCAGCCGACTAGAGACATTACCGCAACAGGCCCAGATTGGGCCTCACTACAAGTGGCCCATTTTAGGCCTAACTACACTAGGTCCACTAACTACCAGCAGGCTCCACCAGATCCTAACTCCACCAGGTCAACCAGGGACCAGACCTGGCTACACCAAATTCAGCAGGTGCCTGACTGCTAGTGGGGCCCACTAAAGTAAATACACTGTTCCAAAAAGACCTCAAGGCAATCCTTATGTTAGAAGCAAATGCCCTCACACATCCAATTGGACATCATGCTTCATCATTGGGCCTGCTCCCCTCAGACTGGCGCTGCAATGTCTGACGGGCGCCCCATACAGGGGGCTCTTTGCTGGTGATCTTTTCTCAGTGTTATTGTGCTGAGGTAAGAAATATAGTAAACAATGTCAACCTAAGAGCACACAAAGAGTAGGAGAGCTGAAATCTAAAACTGGCTCAAAACCAAGACCATCATCATCATTTTATTGATCAAGGAATGGTCTTGACCAAGGTTAAAACATAAAGGAGAGTTGGAAATGAGATCATGCTCATACACTCTCCGAATCACACCAAAGAAGGAGGGAAGGGAAGTGCCCTACACCCCTTCTGAATGAGTGATCAGTGGTCCATACGGATTCAGTGACGCTTCATCAGGACCATATCACTCGATACTTCTTCTCACTACATATGTAGGTCACAATGACTGTCAATCTACAAGACTCCGGTCACTTACTCAAATAAACTGCATTGTCGGGCTATTCATATATAAAGTCAACCATCCCACAATATGGATCCGGCTCCATAGGAATCCACGTACCGGGAGATTGACGCTCTCAATAAGAGCTGCCAGATCTCCGCTAGAGACCTACCCCGGGGCCTGCACGGCATTTGCTTCTAACATAAGGATTGCCTTGTGGTCTTTTTGGAACAGTGTATTTACTTTAGTTAGCATTATATTTGGGAGGCTGTACACTGGACCATTAATCTCCCCGTCCTCTTTTTGTAGCACTGGTAGTGGGGCCCACCAGAGGCCAACCTCACCCGGCCCAGCAGGGGGCAGTTTATATATGAGGCCCACCAGAAGCTATTATGTCCTTCGGGACTAACCTCACCATTCCGAGTACGGGCTTAGCTCCCAATAGGGCCCACCAGAACCTGCCCATATTATGATCTCCAGGTAAATGAAAACATTTGGGTAAGCTGGGTCTGCCAGTGCAACCCACCAGAACCTGCCTATATCATGCCACTGCGGAGTCTAACCCCACCAGACCCAGTTGGGTGGAAAGGGATTGACCAATAAGGGTGCCCAACACAAACTGCCAACCATCCTACTGAGAATCATAATCCCAGCAGGCCCTGTAGGGACCGGACTGTGAAAGATGCCCTACAGAACCTGCCTATGTTAGGTCTTGCAGGGACTTGAAAACCCCAGGATCAGTAGTGGTCAGATCTGACCACACCACGCCTACCAGAAGTTAAGTCTAACCACATATCCTCCTAAGAGACCAAGTCAGCCCCCACAAGTCCCACCAGTACCCGATATGACCACACCAGTACCACCAGGGGCCAGGCCTGACCACTCAGGAACCACCAGGAGTCAGATCTGACCACACAAGACCCACCAGGGGCTAGGCCTGGTCACACGAGGACCACCAGGGGCTAGGACCAGCAGGAGCTAGTCCTGACCATACCTGGAGCCAGATCTGACCACACAAGTGTCACCAGGGGCTCTGCGTGACCGCACCCGGCCCACCAGGGGCCAGATCTGACCACACCAGGCCCCTCGCGAGCTTGGCTCTCAGGAAGGCACTTGAGGGGCCCTACCCACAACAGGCCCAGAGCTTTTAGCCGGGCCACTGCCAGCAGCTCACGAGTCTCGGGGGGAGGGCTGCTTTTTCAGGAAACTATTTTTAGGGCCGTTTATAATGAATTTTTCATGGCAGCCGGATCAGAACCGTTACGCAGCGCAGAAGAGATGGGCAGCGAGAAGTCGGAGGGGGGACCCCGGTGCTGCGAGCTCCGGGGCGGGCTGGGGGGCTCGGGGGCTGCGGTGAATTATTCATAGGAGAGCCGCTGGCAGCTTCCCTCCAGACAGGCCTTGAAGGGCCGGACCTGGGCCCCTCCTGACGGGTCTGGTGATCCGTGCTGCGCCGGAGACCACTGGGCCGTGGCGGGGAGGATGAACCCTCCCTCCGGCCCCCCTAAGCGTTCTCTTTATTTATTGCAGAATTAAAGGCAGTCGAGGCTCCACCCTACTGCGGACCCCGGCCTGGGAGCCCCCTCAGGCGCCTAGTGCTTTGAGGCAGGTGCGCGGAGAGAAGCGCGCAGCCCAAGTCCGGGCCTCGGTGGAAGAAGGGGCACCGCCCGGGGGGCTCGTGGAGGAGCGCAGCGGCCGGGGTTGGCTTCAGTGGGGGATTTACACAAGGGTGAATGTAGGAATGAGGCCCTAGGACTCTGCCCTGTGCCCTGCTCCTCTCTGCCCGGCTCTGCGGGCTCCTCCGTGCCCGGCTCTGTCTCTGCCCTGCTCTGTATCCCTGTGCCCTGCTCTGTCCTGCTCTGTATCCCTGTGCCCGGCTCTGTGTCCCTGTGCCCTGTCTCTGCCCGGCTCTGTATCCCTGTGCCCTGTCTCTGCCCGGCTCTGTATCCCTGTGCCCTGTCTCTGCCCGGCTCTGTATCCCTGTGCCCTGCTCTGTCCGTGCTCTGTATCCCTGTGCCCGGCTCTGTATCCCTGTGCCCTGCTCTGTCCTGCTCTGTATCCCTGTGCCCGGCTCTGTATCCCTGTGCCCTGTCTCTGCCCGGCTCTGTATCCCTGTGCCCTGTCTCTGCCCGGCTCTGTATCCCTGTGCCCGGCTCTGTATCCCTGTGCCCTGCTCTGTCCGTGCTCTGTATCCCTGTGCCCTGCTCTGTCCGGCTCTGTATCCCTGTGCCCGGCTCTGTATCCCTGTGCCCGGCTCTGTATCCCTGTGCCCTGTCTCTGCCCGTGCTCTGTATCCCTGTGCCCGGCTCTGTATCCCTGTGCCCGGCTCTGTATCCCTATGCCCTGCTCTGTCCTGCTCTGTATCCCTGTGCCCTGCTCTGTCCTGCTCTGTATCCCTGTGCCCTGCTCTGCCCGGCTCTGTATCCCTGTGCCCGGCTCTGTATCCCTGTGCCCGGCTCTGTATCCCTGTGCCCTGCTCTGTCCGTGCTCTGTATCCCTGTGCCCGGCTCTGTATCCCTGTGCCCCGCTCTGTATCCCTGTGCCCTGCTCTGTCCTGCTCTGTATCCCTGTGCCCTGCTCTGCCCGGCTCTGTATCCCTGTGCCCGGCTCTGTATCCCTGTGCCCGGCTCTGTATCCCTGTGCCCTGCTCTGTCCGTGCTCTGTATCCCTGTGCCCGGCTCTGTATCCCTGTGCCCGGCTCTGTATCCCTGTGCCCTGCTCTGTCCTGCTCTGTATCCCTGTGCCCTGCTCTGCCCGGCTCTGTATCCCTGTGCCCGGCTCTGTATCCCTGTGCCCTGTCTCTGCCCTGCTCTGTATCCCTGTGCCCGGCTCTGTCTCTGCCCGGCTCTGTATCCCTGTGCCCTGCTCTGTATCCCTGTGCCCGGCTCTGTATCCCTGTGCCCGGCTCTGTATCCCTGTGCCCTGCTCTGTATCCCTGTGCCCGGCTCTGTATTCCTGTGCCCGGCTCTGTATCCCTGTGCCCGGCTCTGTATCCCTGTGCCCTGCTCTGTCTCTGCTCTGTATCCCTGTGCCCCGCTCTGTATCCCTGTGCCCTGCTCTGTCCTGCTCTGTATCCCTGTGCCCTGCTCTGCCCGGCTCTGTATCCCTGTGCCCGGCTCTGTATCCCTGTGCCCGGCTCTGTATCCCTGTGCCCTGCTCTGTCCGTGCTCTGTATCCCTGTGCCCGGCTCTGTATCCCTGTGCCCGGCTCTGTATCCCTGTGCCCTGCTCTGTCCTGCTCTGTATCCCTGTGCCCTGCTCTGCCCGGCTCTGTATCCCTGTGCCCGGCTCTGTATCCCTGTGCCCGGCTCTGTATCCCTGTGCCCTGTCTCTGCCCTGCTCTGTATCCCTGTGCCCGGCTCTGTCTCTGCCCGGCTCTGTATCCCTGTGCCCTGCTCTGTATCCCTGTGCCCGGCTCTGTATCCCTGTGCCCTGCTCTGTATCCCTGTGCCCGGCTCTGTATTCCTGTGCCCGGCTCTGTATCCCTGTGCCCGGCTCTGTATCCCTGTGCCCTGCTCTGTCTCTGCTCTGTATCCCTGTGCCCGGCTCTGTATCCCTGTGCCCGGCTCTGTATCCCGGTGCCCGGCTCTGTATCCCTGTGCCCGGCTCTGTATCCCGGTGCCCGGCTCTGTATCCCCGTGCCCGGCTCCGCGGGCTCCTCAGTGCCCTTCCCCGTGTGTGGCTCTGCGCACTCTTCACGCCTGTGCCATGTTGCGTTGGCTCCAGGGTGCACCCCAGCACCCAGGGCTTGCATTCATTGTTTACACGTGGACCCCTGGTTGGTTTTGCTTCTCTTATCTTCGCCTAGTCCTGCTATCCAACGTCCTCGCCTTTCAGACCAATGACTGGATTAAAACACGTCTCAATCTCGTGTCCTGCTTGTCTGCAGGCGCCGTGACTGGAACTGAAGGAGGTTAAGCACGCAGAGTGTGGACGGTGCCCTCTGCCAGCCTGTGGGGCACTGCCGTGCACAAGACCTGCACGTGGAGAGGCCAGTCCGCTACCTGAATAACATATTTCACCATGGGAGGAGGGGGGGGGGGGGGGGGAGAGATCAGCCTAAGAGATTCTTGTGCCCCCCTAAACTAACCAAGCCCCATCCAAAAAAATAAAAATACAAAATCTTCCTAAGGCTGGCACCGTGCCCTGCGGAGTTTTCACACCTCTTAATGGGCATCGGCTGCTCAAAGCCCCCAAAGAGCGGCTGTAAATCCTCGCTAGAGAGCAGTTTTCATCTCGCTTTCTCTGCCCTGGTGTGATCTCTGCTCCTCACCAGTTGGTCCTGGGGAGGGATGTGGTATCGTGTGACACACGGTGGCCTCGTGGGAGTGGGTAGGTCTAGCCAGGGGGCTAACTGCCCGTGCCTATAGCAGCCACTGGTCCCAGGTACAGATGGGTAAAATGGAGCCATGTCACCGGCACACCCCATTACATATCATTGTTATCAGGTGTGTTGGTCCCATTAGAATGAGCCAAGACTACAACTCCCAGAATGCACTCATATGTAAAATTGAGGTCTAAAAATGCTAAAGTGGTGTCTTAGCGACATGGAATCAAATGGTCACTCTTCTCGGGTGTAATGCCTCCCAGACCTCCTGGCCATGTAGGGAGCTCCACTTTGCATTCTGGGAGTTTTAGGGCCACACCTCCAACGTGAAAAGCGAAATTACAATGGGAGGTTGTTGGTTGAGCAGCCATGACTCGCCAAATGTGTCTCACGTCACCTGGGCCCCTCGACATAGCATGGGCGAGGCAGTGAAGAAATCCTTCAACTTGGGCCAGAGGACATCTCACATTTTCTTTGAGCGCGGAATGTATAGGAGACGGTAACAATAGCTCACAGTGTGCTCTTGGGCAGAAATTACTCAGACCTTTTCTCATGGAGATCTTCACCATAAATGTTAAGGCCAACACTTCATGCGCTTTCATGTTGTGGTGAACCGGGGCCTAAAATAGTCATTGCACCCAAAAAAGTTCCAAAGGGATGCAAAGTTGCCATGCCACGCGACATAACACAGCGAATGGTGCAATGACATCACCAGAGAAGAGGGCAGCATGGCCAAAGGGGTTGATTGAATGACTGAGGGTCTGCAGAGCATGGCAGCACAGTGCCATCTTGGGGATCCTGTGAGCTTTGGGCAAGACATATTTTGGGGCCCTCTGTTCAGAACAACTTTGAACTTCTGAATTTGTTATCAATATTAAGCTAATTCAAATCCTTCAGATGGCAAACAATGTGGAAGTATGTGTTAAACTTTCAGAATGGGGCCATGCAAAAACAACCAAATGTTCAAGCGTCCCAGCATCTGCTAGCCAAATAGGAAAAGAGAGTTTGAACAGGCCTCGGAAAGCCATTTCTTCTGTACTTGGACCTAGATCCTCTTTGTGTCCTCTTTCTATAGAGTTCTCTGCCTGGACAGTGAACTTTGACTCTCTTGAGCAAGAAACATGGCAGGTGGCTGAAGACAGGAGAAAGGCAGAACGATAAAGAGAATGGTAAAGCAGTGAAGTACAGGAAGATGAGAGATAGAGAAATGGTGGAGAGAAAGGAGACGTATGAGAGGTATAAGATGGGGTGGGCGGATGTGGCGGAGTTTCCGCAACTAGTGGAAAATATGCAGTTTGCGCTTGTTGCACTGCAACTTAGTGCTAGTAATGCGAGCAGTGGTAAAAAATCTGCACGAACAGAACTATGTGTTACACAAGAGCACCCACCCATTCTGGTTGATTTTGCTGCAGCTCAAGTAGAAAATCTACTTGAGCGGCAGCAAATCTACTCAAGAGACAGCACTCTGACCGTGACTGATTGCGGCTCCCGCATTAGAAAATTGTGCTAGGGGATGCCAAATCTCACTCCTGCTCACCAGCTCAAATTTTCTGGAACTTTGCGGAAAACATTTTGGCTGGAACTCCACGTCCAAAAGAAACACAGAGTGACCAACATTCTGCCAATTCCGCAGGTAGAATGAAACATTTCGCCCACCCCTAATATGAGGCAAACATAAGGAAGCCAGAAAGAGAGATACAGTAAGGTAAACAGAGGAAGAACTAGGTAGAAAAACAGAGGAAGAGCGAAAGATAATGTCTTAGAATAAGTGTGAAAAGTAGAGAACTAGAGACAGGAAAAGGAAGTGTAGAGAGGGGTGGTGGAGTGGAATTCACAGAAGGCTGAGGCAGAGAGAGGTAATATAGAGAGATGTGAGCTTGAGGACGGTAAAGGTAGAGGAAGAGGTAGGGAGTATAGAGAATCTTAAGGCTGGGAGAGGGCAGTGAAGTGCAGTGGGGCAAAACAGGTATGGATAGTTCAAATGAAGAGATGAGTTAATCAGAGAGTGAGGTAGAGGGGGGAGGGGTTGAGGCAGCGATGAGGCTTAGAGCGGGAAATGAGGGAAGTAGGGTGAAAGGTGAGTTAGAGAGGCACTGAGGTAGAGAGAGCTGAGCTAAGAGATATTAAAAAAGAGAGGAGAGACATATGTGAGGTAGTGAACACGAGTTGAAATGGAGAAGGTGGTGCAGAGATGGGAGACAATAGATAAACAGAAGTGGATGTAGAGATGGGAGGGAGTGAGGAAGGGGCGAGGTAGTGTGCAGCTGGGCAGGCTGTAGGGTGCTGGGTGTGGCATCTGCCAGGGAGAAGCTGCTGGGAGCTGATGCAGAGCTCTGAGGCCAGAGGCAGTGCCTTGGGCAGGAGTCGGTGAGCAGGGAGGTTTCCAGGGTGGGGGTGTTCACTTGTGTTAGGGGATACCCCAAAATACAACCGGTTGTGCACATGATGTGTTGGCCGGTGAACCACAGGAGGGATCGATGGATGAGGACGGACTGCCAGGGCCCCTGAACAAGAGCTCGTGAGAGTAAATGACACCTTGAAAGTGAATGAATGGACAGTTTGGGTCATTATCACCCCGGCCCCCAACCTTTGGGCGACTCATTAGGAAAAGGAGACTCAGAATGCTACAAAGCCCATGGTGGCATCATCCTACCATAATCATAATCCTGCCATTTTACACCGCTGACTTCTGCCGTAGAAAGATGCCATTCACCTGCATCTCTGTACGTGAACCAAGAGCGGCCAAGCGCAGGCAGAGCGGCATGGTGCCGGTGACCCCATGCGCAGAGAGGCATGGTGCCGGTGACCCCATGCGCAGAGAGGCATGGTGCCGGTGACCCGGGGTGCCGGTGACCCCATGCGCAGAGAGGCATGGTGCCGGTGACCCCATGCGCAGAGAGGCATGGTGCCGGTGACCCCATGCGCAGAGAGGCATGGTGCCGGTGACCCGGGGTGCCGGTGACCCCATGCGCAGAGAGGCATGGTGCCGGTGACCCGGGGTGCCGGTGACCCCATGCGCAGAGGGGCATGGTGCCGGTGACCCCATGCGCAGAGAGGCATGGTGCCGGTGACCCCATGCGCAGAGAGGCATGGTGCCGGTGACCCGGGGTGCCGGTGACCCCATGCGCAGAGAGGCATGGTGCCGGTGACCCCATGCGCAGAGAGGCATGGTGCCGGTGACCCGGCCTGCAGAGGGGCATGGTGCCGGTGACCCGGCCCGCGGAGGGGCATGGTGCCGGTGACCCCATGCGCAGAGAGGCATGGTGCCGGTGACCCGGCCTGCAGAGGGGCATGGTGCCGGTGACCCGGCCCGCGGAGGGGCATGGTGCCGGTGACCCCATGCGCAGAGAGGCATGGTGCCGGTGACCCGGCCCGCGGAGAGGCATGGTGCCGGTGACCCCATGCGCACAGAGGCATGGTGCCGGTGACCCGGCCTGCGGAGAGGCATGGTGCCGGTGACCCCATGCGCAGAGAGGCATGGTGCCGGTGACCCGGCCTGCAGAGGGGCATGGTGCCGGTGACCCGGCCCGCGGAGGGGCATGGTGCCGGTGACCCGGCCTGCAGAGAGGCATGGTGCCGGTGACCCCATGCGCAGAGAGGCATGGTGCCGGTGACCCGGCCTGCAGAGGGGTATGGTGCCGGTGACCCCATGCGCAGAGAGGCATGGTGCCGGTGACCCGGCCCGCGGAGGGGCATGGTGCCGGTGACCCCATGCGCAGAGAGGTATGGTGCCGGTGACCCGGCCCGCGGAGGGGCATGGTGCCGGTGACCCCATGCGCAGAGAGGCATGGTGCCGGTCACCCGGCCTGCAGAGGGGCATGGTGCCGGTGACCCGGCCCGCGGAGGGGCATGGTGCCGGTGACCCCATGCGCAGAGAGGCATGGTGCCGGTGACCCGGCCTGCAGAGGGGCATGGTGCCGGTGACCCCATGCGCAGAGAGGCATGGTGCCGGTGACCCGGCCTGCGGAGGGGCATGGTGCCAGTGACCCCATGCGCAGAGAGGCATGGTGCCGGTGACCCGGCCTGCAGAGGGGCATGGTGCCGGTGACCCGGCCCACGGAGAGGCATGGTGCCGGTGACCCCATGCGCAGAGAGGCATGGTGCCGGTGACCCCATGCGCAGAGAGGCATGGTGCCGGTGACCCGGCCTGCAGAGGGGCATGGTGCCGGTGACCCCATGCGCACAGAGGCATGGTGCCGGTGACCCCATGCGCAGAGAGGCATGGTGCCGGTGACCCCATGCGCAGAGAGGCATGGTGCCGGTGACCCCATGCGCACAGAGGCATGGTGCCGGTGACCCCATGCGCAGAGAGGCATGGTGCCGGTGACCCGGCCTGCAGAGGGGCATGGTGCCGGTGACCCGGCCCGCGGAGGGGCATGGTGCCGGTGACCCCATGCGCAGAGAGGCATGGTGCCGGTGACCCGGCCTGCAGAGGGGCATGGTGCCGGTGACCCGGCCCGCGGAGGGGCATGGTGCCGGTGACCCCATGCGCAGAGAGGCATGGTGCCGGTGACCCGGCCCGCGGAGAGGCATGGTGCCGGTGACCCCATGCGCACAGAGGCATGGTGCCGGTGACCCGGCCTGCGGAGAGGCATGGTGCCGGTGACCCCATGCGCAGAGAGGCATGGTGCCGGTGACCCGGCCTGCAGAGGGGCATGGTGCCGGTGACCCGGCCCGCGGAGGGGCATGGTGCCGGTGACCCGGCCTGCAGAGAGGCATGGTGCCGGTGACCCCATGCGCAGAGAGGCATGGTGCCGGTGACCCGGCCTGCAGAGGGGCATGGTGCCGGTGACCCCATGCGCAGAGAGGCATGGTGCCGGTGACCCGGCCCGCGGAGGGGCATGGTGCCGGTGACCCCATGCGCAGAGAGGTATGGTGCCGGTGACCCGGCCCGCGGAGGGGCATGGTGCCGGTGACCCCATGCGCAGAGAGGCATGGTGCCGGTGACCCGGCCTGCAGAGGGGCATGGTGCCGGTGACCCGGCCCGCGGAGGGGCATGGTGCCGGTGACCCCATGCGCAGAGAGGCATGGTGCCGGTGACCCGGCCTGCAGAGGGGCATGGTGCCGGTGACCCCATGCGCAGAGAGGCATGGTGCCGGTGACCCGGCCTGCGGAGGGGCATGGTGCCGGTGACCCCATGCGCAGAGAGGCATGGTGCCGGTGACCCGGCCTGCAGAGGGGCATGGTGCCGGTGACCCGGCCCACGGAGAGGCATGGTGCCGGTGACCCCATGCGCAGAGAGGCATGGTGCCGGTGACCCCATGCGCAGAGAGGCATGGTGCCGGTGACCCCATGCGCAGAGAGGCATGGTGCCGGTGACCCGGCCTGCAGAGGGGCATGGTGCCGGTGACCCCATGCGCACAGAGGCATGGTGCCGGTGACCCCATGCGCAGAGAGGCATGGTGCCGGTGACCCGGCCTGCAGAGGGGCATGGTGCCGGTGACCTGGCCTGCGGAGAGGCATGGTGCCGGTGACCCGGGGTGCCGGTGACCCGGCCTGCAGAGGGGCATGGTGCCAGGCACCGCATGTGCAGGGAAGCATGGTGCCAACGACCCCACCCACAGAGGGGCATGGTGCCGGTGACCCGGCCTGCAGAGGGGCATGGTGCCGGTGACCCCATGCGCAGAGAGGCATGGTGCCGGTGACCCGGCCTGCAGAGGGGCATGGTGCCAGGCACCGCATGTGCAGGGAAGCATGATGCCAACGACCCCACCCACAGAGAAGCATGGTGCCATTGACGCGGCCGCAGGAATGGGAGGGGGGCTCTATGTTGCTCCCGTGTGGCTGGTCTTGGGCAGGCTCCATTATGACAGAGCTCTGGTGTGAAACACACCGTCGTGTTTGCGTACTTCCTGGGGGGCAGCCCCTGTGGTAACTGGTCAAGCCGGGGGAAAATTGCTGTGACATTTGTGCCCTTGTTCCGAACATTTTTCCCGTAAATCCAATATAATGAGTAATTAAGCCCTGGCGGCCCATGGTGGCCTTCCCGCGCGTGGATCTTAGAGGGCAATGGACAGAGGGCGCGCTAGAGGCTACTGTGTGTCACTTCTCGCTCTGCGGACAGACCCTCCATCACAGAGAGCACGGAGGAAGTTCGACGCTACCCGTGGATGGCACGAGCCCCCCAGCAGGGCGTGCCCTTGCAGAGCAGCGTGGGCCTGCGCATGTGCCATTCCTATTGGGTGAAAGTCTGTAGGGTGCAGCATTTCAGCCGGGGCTCCTCCCTTAGGGCGGAGGATCAGTGCCCCCCAACCTCTCAGCCAGCAGCAGCAGCTTCAAACCTTTAAAAAAAGAGATTGATAAGAAACAATGTTTATTATCATTTTATTTTTAAAGGGGCGCAGCCATGGGGGAAGACAAGCACCAGGGGAGTGGTGTGCACTCCCCTCAGTCCGCATGCACACTGAGCTCTCTCTAACCTGGCCCCGTGTTGCCGGGATGGAGACAGCAGGCCCGGGCTCTCAGTCTGCCTGGGAGCATAAGCCCCGGCACTCAGGCCAATCCTAACGCTGCTCTCATGCATGATTGGGAGGGAGTGGTCGTCTGTGCCTGGGAGCCGGCAGTCCAGCGGAGACCCGAGGAGCGGTTGTGCAGCGGGTTCAAGGTAATTTAGTTTTTTTTAAATGTATTTTGTTTTGTTCACCCTCCTCCCTCCCCGCCACTTTGCCCACTGCCAGCTGTGACTGATTGAGACCCGCTGTTAGGTGTGCCACTCTTCTGGTAGGAGTCCAGCTGCTCGTTAGGGCTTGATTTAGATTCTGGCAGAGGGGTTCCTGCATCACAACGGTGACAGATATCCCATACGATGAAATATAAATCTCATAGGAAACAATGGGATTTAGGTTTTGGCAGATGGGCTATCCGTCACTGTTGTGACAGAGTAACCTGTCCGCTGAGTTCTAAATCAGACCCTTAATCAATTACCAATAATTAAAGGTCAGCGAGCCAATAGGTTAGCAAGGAAAGTCGAGTCAGATCCAAGCCAAGTGCTTTGCTTGGCTCTAAGAGCTTGTCCACGAACCGAGCGAGGAAAATGTTTGACATGTAAATCATGCAACTAACCTCATGTAAAAATATGATAAAGCCTCTTCAAAATAAAATTTAAAAAAACAGTGCCACTTTTACATGCAGAAGCATTTCACATTAGTGCACCCGAGCATATCACTGCATTGAGATGCATTCATTAAAAGTGAAACATTCCCGTCCGTGCCCTGAAAACGCTGCAAATAACGAACCAAGAGGCGAGTCACCTTTCATTTATACCCTATATGCAGCCTACACTCCTATAATGGATGCAGTAACATTGAAGTAGTAGGGGTGTAATTACGAGCCATGGTGCGTTGTTCTTGCACCATACAACATGCTGCAAGAGTGACGCAAGCCCAAAAGGAGATTTACGAAGCCACACCAGACCACCTTGCGTGGCCCTGAGTGGCTTCATAAATCGTGAGTAAAGCAATGCAACGGACATTGCTGCATTGCCTTATTGCACCAAGGAACCATTCCATGGGTCTTTCATGGGTGTTCCCACATAACATCCATGGATTTTGATGCATTCCCAGATTTATCATAAGTGGTAGACCTGGAAATGATTCAAAAACCGACACCTCCCCCAGGGGAGGCTTAACAAGGAGAAATATCTTTAGTTTGCTTCGTTTTTTCCTCTTTTAGCCTCAGGGGACTGTTTTAGTGCAGGGAGGTCCTGTTCCTTCTCACAAACAATCCTCCATGCAGCGGAGGCACCCTTGTACCATGGCGGCCCATTGTGCGCCAGCGCTGGGGATAGGACAAGAATGCACTGTTTTGGGATAAATGCGGCACATTCCAGCCCTTTCCCTGTGACGCAGCAAGACGACTTGCTGCGGTGCGTCACTTAGTCATAACTCCGGCCCTTAGTCTATGAAATAGGTTTTTGAACAGCACAGATTCTGAACTCCTATATTTGAAGGCGCTCTCATATGCGATAACAAAAAACAGGAGTCTGCAAATAAAATATTTGCCTAGGATCCCACAATTTGGCCAAGCGCGGACGCCAGGACTGATCCCAGTCTTTCTTCTTTTACATTGTGCATTTCAGCCACTCGGCGGGTACCTGTCCCCTTTGCTTACTCCAGGGGGTAATGCTTAGTTTTGAATTCTTAGTGAAAGAGGTTCGAGCCAAGAAGGGGCAGCCAGAGGCCGCATGAAAGCTCGGCTCGTTTTGGGGCCAGTGGTCCTAAAAGATCTCGAGCTGTGCGTGAGTCAGGTATCTGGCTCGAGCTTTCAGTGGCTCACCCACTTCTGCCAATGACCCACTAATGTTGAATAGCCTGGAAACAGAAGTTTCAGGGTCACGTACTGTAATTTTCAAAGACATGACAACAGTTTCTTGAATCAATAGATTGGTTTCTGCCAGACACTCAAGTTATATTTTTATGGAACCCAAAAGAAAAAAAACTTTCCTTGCTAGAATTCAAGACCCTCCATGAAGAACAGACTGCATCGTATTTTGTGAACCACAGTAATACACTTAGGGTCATATTTACAAGCTCCTAGTGCCGCCCTGTGCCACCCTCGTGTCATTTCTTTTTATGCTAAAGTTGCTTTCCCCTGCGCTGTATTTACAAATTGGACAAATGCTTGCATTGCGCCACTTAGTAAACCCTTGTGCCACATTATTTCTGTGCCAGGCATGGGGGCGTTCCCACGCAGGGAGGCATGAAAAAATAGCACAGTGAAATTTACAAGATTTAGTGCACCATTTTTTCCATCAATTTAAAATGACGCTTCCATAGTAATCTATGGGCCTCCTTGTGCTTTGCTGCACTAGAGTAAAAGTTTTTGACGCTAGTGCAGCAAAGTCCCAAAATGTGCTAACCACTTCCATGGTGCACCATATTTTAAACACAACGCAACCATGGCATTGTTAGGTGGCAGTAGGGGGACACAGGAAAGGTGGTGCATCGGGACAGATGCGTTACTTACTCGTAAATCTGCCCCTTAGGTCTTATGAACCATTTAAGTAGCAGGTCTTTCATGAAACTGTTCTGCCACTCTACCACAACTTTTCTGCAGGTGAATATACAAGCAGCTGACACACAAAAGAATGTCAGTCATGTAATCATTCTGACTACGTGTTAATGTCATTCACCGTGCTGATGGGCAGGCGCTCTAAACATGACCAACTGGCTGGAAGGACAGCTGCTGGGGGCTTACACCCTGGAGCTGAAATCCCACAACACACTAATCCAGCTGTTGACAAACACAGGCAGGCAGGAGTCTCCTTGACTAGACCTTGACCCTCTTCTGGCTAACAAAGGCAGAACTCCTGGCTCTCCGCCAAATGAGGTTATAATCACAGTTTTAGGTTTGGGATCCCTGGCTCCTGAGTTCATCAGTTCTATTCATTCTAATGTGTTTTTCATCTCAAGACGAGTTGAGTCTCAGGAGTGGTGCTGAACAATTATTTCTGCTGGAGATGTGGGCCCACACTGTGTGTACCGCCTTTTATCAAGCAAGACAACTATCCCACTTTCCATGCCAATAGTTGTTGGTAGATCTCAATTATACTTATATAAAATTGAACCCGGAGCACAATATAGTATTGGTCTTAATCCATCAGTCCACCAGAACAGTCCATTTATTGATGCAGCAGAGGCCCTTAAAGTTCCAGCACCGAGTATGCGATTCAGAAGTAGCTGGCAGCCGACACGTGTTTCGTCTTTAAAATGACTTTTTCAAGGCTATACTATAGTCCAAAGAAGATTGAAAATGAAGAGACAAGTCTGTTCTCCTAGGGGATTGAGACCCCCAAAAAGCATCTGCCGGTCTAATGTGATAATCTGTAGAGTGTGATTGATCTGTAGTGAGTTTGCAAACCCCCAACAATAAGTGTGACTGATGTATAAGCTCTCAGCTGTGTACGGCTTCAGAATACCGTCCGTTATCAATTATTACCGGTAGGTATAAAGCTAAGCAGAGGCCACGATATGCCTTAAAGTAACACTGAGTCCTGCATGTTGCGTACTCCCGAATGTAAGTCAGTTATACTTATAGGGTTCAGGTCTCTTCCTGTAACCCTAGTGAGGTAAACCCTTTGTGGCCCTCGTCGGTGAAATGGGTGCAGCGTGCTATGGCTGGAACCCCTCACTCATCCCTCAATATGAAATGCAAGTGGTCAACATTTCTAGCTTCAAGATGCCTGGTTGGTAAATGTCTGCTTAACTGGTATCTTTTATTCATTCATTCGTTCATTCAGCAGAATCCCATGTGAATGAAGCAATAGCTACCCCTGATTAGAGCCCCCCTGGAGTATGTAATTTCATGATGGTGACATCATAGAAGACAGTTGTAAGCCTGGCTGGGGACTGTCTCTCCTGGGGGATTGGAATTTGTGGGAAGCTTCAGAGCCCTATTACTGCTTCCCACCACCACTGGGCTCTTTGAGCAGGAAAACAGATAAACGATTGCTCCTGCTCACAGGGATCTGCATTTCTTTCAGCTCCCTTTGAGCGGGAGCAATGCTGGCTCCAACGGGAGGCAGGGAGCCGGCTCGGACCATGGGGGCATTCAGGCTCTCTCCACTGCCCCCATCATTGCACACTGGTTGCCCTCGGTGGCGCCAGGGAACTCAGGTCAAAGTGGGATGCAGTCCCTGAGGTCGAAAACTGCCGGGGGGGGGGGGGCACGGCCCCCTCCCTCTTTTTACAATGAATGAGCACTAGGGGATGGGGTCCCCGGGATCAAAATCGGCCCTTGGAGAGGGGCCGCATGAACCCCCTCCCTATTGATAATTGGTCGGGCCCTGGGAAATGGGGTCCCTGGGGCCAAAGTCAGCAAAAGAAGGGGACCAAACGGCCCCTCCCCTAATAATAATTGTCTGGGCCCTGTGGGATGAGGTCCTCAGGGACAAATTCAGCCCTTCCTCTTTTTACAATGGCCGAGCCCTAGGGGATGGGGTCCCCGGGGTCCAAATTGTCCCTTGGAGAGGGGCTGCATGGCCCCCTTCCCCTATTAATAATTAGTCAGGCCCTGAGGAATGGGGTCACTGGGGCCAAAATCAACCCAGGGAGGGGGCCGAATGGTCCCCTCTCCTAATAATAATTGGCTGAACCCTGGGGGATGAAGTCCACAGAGCCAAAGTCAGCCCTGGGAGAGGGCTGCATGGCCACCCTCTCCATCACAATAATTGGACAGGTCCTAGGGATGGGGTCCCCGTGGCCAAAATCAGCCCAGGGAGGGAGGTGGCACCCCCTTCAAGAATTGGCTGGGCCCTCACCTCAAATATATATATATATATATATATATATATATATTTCACACAGCAATGCTCCGTATCGCCATCACTTCTACGCGGTCAGCTCATGGAGGGGTGGCGAACCCCGAATATTCCAACAAAAAGCAAGCGGCCACTACTCGTAATTTCTAAAATAGTAGACCTCGTACCACGGCTCAATAGTTAAGCGTGCCTTGTTTATTTTACCAAAAAGCCTTTTTTTTGTTGATTGATTATACTCGTGAACAAGGAGCTTGTGCTCTGAAACGGGTTGGGTTTTTCCTGCCATTTGGTAAAATAAACAAGGCACGCTTAACTATTGAGCCGTGGTACGAGGTCTACTATTTTAGAAATTACGAGTAGTGGCCGCTTGCTTTTTGTTGGAATAGATATATAAAAATCTAAGAGAACCAACTTTTCAGCCTTAGATTGGAAAGATCTAAATGAGCTTAAATCCAATAGCACTATTGTCATCAAACCCTCCGATAAAGGAGGTAATATTGTTATTATGGACATAGATAGTTATGTGAAGGAGGCCAATCATCAACTATCCAATAAGCATCACTATCAAAAATTGAGTACTAATCCCACCATTGAATATCAAACCATTTATTGGGAGATGCTTGACACCTGGCATATGAATGGTCTTATAGATCAAAATGAGTACCTCTATTTGAAGGTTACATCTCCAAAAATTCCCTGCATTTATTTCCTACCAAAAATTAATAAAAACAAAAAACATCCCCCTTGTCGACCAATTGTCAGTATGAATTCCTTACAAATGCTTTACAAATGACTAATTGATTGAGCTCAGTGGAGAACATGTGTAGACTCACTAGGAAGCACACATACTCAGTGGGGGACTGCATGGCCTCAGTGGAATGACTGCACACGGTCATCTGGGTGCCTACATGGTCTCAGTGGATTGCATGCATGAAGTTGATGGAATACCTATATCCTTCACACTGATTACCACCAGGACCTCAAAGGATTTATCACTTCAATCATGGATTAACAGAATGAGCTCATCTGCATTTGCTTTACCCTGGAAATAGACACCATATTTTCCCCTTAATTTTCACCCACTAGACTATGCAAAACATCTGGAATCTCTGTTGCTAATATTGGGGGAGTGAGCTGCATGCCTGCATGCTAGCCTGACATCCATTTTGTCTTGACATTGTAGTAACAGTTAGAAAGAAATGAACCCGAACACATGAACCCTGAGAAGAATTAATGGATAGCATAAGGCTGTGATGAAATATCACAGGTGCACACAGTACAGCAAGGGTAGACTATAGATCAATGCATCATAAACAAGTATTTTTGGTATCACTCAGTATGCGAGGCACCTGGCTGCAGGATGTGTGTACACACTGAGCCAGCAGAGCCTTCCCCAACTTGAGGTTCATAAACTGTGCACCACAGTTTGGGTGACACAAACACCCGCTGGGCTAGCACTAAATGGCATATGAGAGTGTGGCATATGCCCTGCCAATCAACGTGGTTATTATCCAACTCCAGTGGGGAACTGGTCACTGAAGAGTTATCCATCAAGCCCAAGGCAAGCGGCCCTGCTGCACAAGAAACATTAACCAGCAACCTCATACACTTCACAAAGTTTGGTTTGTAATAGCAATATCCTGTTGAGGCAACAGACAAAGTAGATTTTCTGCTCAAGATCACACAGACTATAGCTCAAAGCAAACATGACAACTCAGTTGCTGACGGCAAACTCTACAGGGTACCTTCGGTGCTTGGTCAATCAAAAAAGGTTACACATGGTTCCATATTGTACTGTGGGTTTCAATCAAGTGAAGAGCTCGGTCCCCAGGTAGGAACCGAAGCTTCTCGAAGAAAGAGCCCTCACTCACCATCCGGTGACATGCTTCATCATAGGGCCCGCTCCTCATCAGGCCGGCACTGCAATGCCTGACGGGCCCCGCGAGGGGGCTCTTTGCCGGAGTTCTTTTGAGAATCAAAAATAGCCGGTCAAGAATAATGAAGTGAAGGATTGGTATATGAAAAAACGGTTAAAAATGCCTAGAGGTAACAACTAATAATATTTAATGCTCGTATCCATACCTCTGACAAGATTAAAAACCAAGAAAACGGGGAGTCAGTGGAATGATGACCACAAACCCCATTGAAATATAGGTAGGTATAATGATGTCTCTTAAAGAGAATTATAACATCTAAGAGACAGAGCACACAGGATCCCCTGTGTCACTCTACACAATTGGTCAACATGTTTCTCGCTTGTAACAGAAGAATTACCTTATGCGATTCATCAGGACCTAGTAACAAACCTAATCCTTTAAATCGTGGAAACTTCCACAAATATATAAATCATAGACCCTCTAAAAATAGGGGTAGGTCCGCATCGGGGGGTCCAGACCAAAAAGTCAACTCTGATTTCGGTAGTTGACGGTCACTGCCAGTCAACCTATGCTGGAACGAGTACCCCGGAATCCCTTCGGTGCATCCCAGCTCACCCCCATGAAGGTACACCGTTAACTTTTAGGATTATGCACCGCTCTAATGCTGCCCAGATGAATAGAAAACTTTTAACAAAATGTGTTAAAGCTCACCATTTACAGATACTCCCAATAAATCAGTGTAGATGGCTCTGACACTGTCTACTTTAGAGTGAATGATGCACCAATGCCCTGAGCTGTGTATGGCAGGGGGTCTCAGAGGGTTGGCCACAGGGCCTGGCCTGTATCCAGGGCCTTCATTCAACCTCCACAGGCAGCCAACCCCTCAGCATTCGCTTGTCTGTGGCAGCCCACCGCAGACACTCAGGCCTGCCCTAAGACTCCGTGTCATGAAATGTTGGGCGCAACATTACTCTTTGTGTAGCAGCCAGCCAATCAGAGTGTGTGCTCTGGTACTAGTTTGCAGGAGCCCTTCACTCGCTAGGGAGCAAGGCGGCCAACAGGAAAAAAGCCCACCTCAGCGAATCAGATTGTTCTATGATTTGAAGATGCATGATTGTGGGACTCTCTCATGCCTCCCACAAACCCAACAGTCCAGAGATACAGAGTTTTTGAACCTTAATTTCTCAAAAAATACTTAACTAATTTACAACGAATCACAAAAAGGATGCTGGACCAAGATTTAGCTTTCTGTCAAATTTGGTTCAATTCCATTCAGCTGTTTTCACAGTATCGCTGTTTAATTTTCCTACGGGAAATCGTAGAGGAAGATCGTGTTTTTTTGGCAGCCCCCCTGAGGGATCACCTTGAAACTTTCTAGGAAGGAGTTCAGGTGGATGAACTTTGTTTGGGGGAAGATTCATCAAATGGTGCCAAAGTTATTAGAAAACCAAAAAACGCTTCCTATGGCAACTAGGGGTTCTCACCACAGTGTAGAATATATATATATATATATATATATATATATATAATTTTCAAAAAGGCGGTGCAACTCGATCAAACACCAAAGAGGCTGCACAATATCCAAACAACCTCTTGGAATGTAGAGAGTGAAATAAAAAAATAAAAAATCACTCATATACAAAATCGTCGGCGCCATTTTATTGAAAGAGTTCATATAAAGACAAAAGTAATAATAAACAAAAATAATTAAATGAATGGCACTTGCAAAAATCTGTAAAGTGCCTACAATGAACAAACAAACACACGCTGTCCCAGCCAAATGTCGACGCGTTTCGGCAACAGCCTTCAACTGGACATTGGTAGACATTTTTACACCTGACTATTTAAATCCTATAGTCCTTCTTTACTTTTGACAACATAACTAAAAAGGAAAGTGCAAAAGGAGCCGCCATTTTGCAACGTGACAATTTTAAATTCAAAGAGTCAATTGATTGTCCATGTGCTTGGATAGGATTTGAACTTTTAAACATTGCATTATATATGTCTTTTATGGTTCCCTGTGGCATCATGTTATAACATTCTCACCTATAGATAAATATACTTTCAATTGTTAATTAAAAATTATATAGAAGAAAATAACCCACATATAAGTATTTTCTTGTATAAATATACTATCAAATTTTAACTTTGCTGTTCCAAAAACCTAATATATGAATAAATATATGCACTATAATATAAACATCTTCAATTGGTAAATACAATTAATATATTCAAGCTATAAATAAATTAAATAATTCCAACCTGTATATATGAAAAATGATGATAAAAGAGATGTTTAAAAGAGACAAATACTGAGTTAATATATGTAAATGACCGAAAATCTTATCATAA
Source organism: Pleurodeles waltl (assembly GCF_031143425.1). Taxonomy (NCBI): domain Eukaryota; kingdom Metazoa; phylum Chordata; class Amphibia; order Caudata; family Salamandridae; genus Pleurodeles; species Pleurodeles waltl. The sequence continues at coordinate 49,345,392 of NC_090447.1, read as the reverse complement.
TTGATACCAACATTTAAATATCTCAATTCATCTTAGTAATAGTGCTAAATTCATATATAAATAGATAATTAAATAATTCTATAAAAGGGTTAAAATCTTCTAAATATTGGTATTACATCAATTGAAAAAGTTATATTTAAGACACAAACAAGGGATCTTTGTCAATGTAAGGATATAAAGGAAAAAACCTATTTGATCCAAGAGCAGGGATATACATATAAAAAACGCTAAATATTCCCCCAAAAGTGCTGATTAAGTGCAAAACTAATGAATTAGGTGTAAAAACAATGAAAAGAAAATTCTATATGTAATATATATATTAACTGGAAAACAATATCCTAGTCCGGAAATACTATTGATCATTACAAAATCCCATAAAAAACTCTTATTACAATATCAATTGTTACTTAATGTATCGGGAATTTCATTGCTTCTAATCAGAGACTGCAGAAGTATGAGGTTTCACAAATGTACATGGAGTTCCGCATCCAAATTGTGACCCCAAGGGTTTTCAGTGCCTAATAACAGAATCATTTTCGATTCAGTTTGTCTTAAATGGGCAGTTCTGTTAACCCCCCGGGGATGGGCAGCGATGGTTTTTATACCATAGAATGTTAAAGAGCTGCAAATGCCTTCATGTACGTCCCAAAAATGTTTAGCTAAGGGATAAGATGGGTCATGATTTTTGATTGCTCTAAGATGTTGTAAAAACCTAACTTTTAGTTTATGAATGGTACTGCCTACATATTTTTTATGGCAGCCACATTCAATGACATACAACATATTCAGTTTCACAGGTGATGCGGTCAGTTATTTCACAAATTTTCCCCTCAAATGTAGTATACGAATGGGTGTTTTGTGCATATAAGCAAGATTTACAATGACCACATTTCCAAAAACCGAGACTTTTCTTCGATAGCCAAGACGAATTGGCTTTGGAGCTAAATAGACTTCTAGTGAGATGATCACCCAATGACTGAGTTTTACGATATGTTATTTGAGGATGAGGACCTATATTGTCTTTAATAGAAGAATCATGTCTGAGAACATGCCAATTTTTTTGTATGATGTTATTCAATTGGGAATGTTGGGAATTAAATTCAAGAAAAAGTCTGGGCGGAGATCTATCATCTTGACCATAATTATTAATACCTCCAGATTTAAAAAGAAGTTTTTCTCTAGACATGTTCAACACCCTCAGATGTGCATCTTTTAAAATCTTTAAGGGATAACCTCTTTCTAGAAATCTCTGTGTCATGATAGCAATTTCAGTGTTGAAGCATTCATCATTAGAACAAATTCCACGAGCCCGCAAAAACTGACTATATGGAATGCTCCAATTCAAAGCTTTAGGGTGACCGCTGTTACCATGCAGAATAGAATTACAGGCCGTGGGTTTATGAAATATTGTTGTCTGTAAACTATCTTTTTGGACAGTGATCTGAACATTAAGAAATTCTATAGTCTGTGCACTGTATTTTAAATCTAAATGGATATTAAGCTCATTATTATTCAATATATTGACATAGTGAGCCAAAGAATGTTCATCACCATCCCAAATGAGAAAAAGATCATCAATGTATCTGACCCATAGTATCACTTGTTCCATATATTTGCTGTTAGAATCAGACCAGGCTATCTCCTTCTCCCACCAGCCCATATATAGGTTCGCATAAGTGGGAGCAAATGAAGCTCCCATTGCAGTCCCTTGTTTTTGCAGATAATACTGATTATCAAATAGAAAGGCATTGTGGGTAAGACAGAATCTTAGCATGCTTACAAGCATATTGGTATGATGAAAAAATTCAATTTTGCAAGTGCCTAAAAAGTGACTAGACGCCTGGATACCATATTCATGCATGATGGAGGTATAGAGAGCGGAGTTGCTTGCTGCTGCGTGGTGATAAGTTCATTCCAACACCCAAGTCTTGAAACCCTTCCTGAATTGCTGGAGCGATGAGGTGGACCTGAGGTGTAGAGGGAGGTTGTTCCAGACTTTGGCCACCAGATTAGAGAAAGAGCTCTCCTCCGCTGTTGGCTCAGTGGATCAAGGGGCTGTCTGTAAGGAAGAGGGAGGAGCATGGTAGGTGTCATGCAGACACCTCGCTGAGTCTATGCAGGCACTCCACTGAGCTCATGCAGACACCCAAATCAGATCTCTCACCGCTCCACTGAGCTTATACAGGCACTCCACTGAGCTCATGCAGATACCCAAAATCAGATCTCTCAAGCACAAGCGGACCTCATGCTGGCATTCCACTGAGCTCACGCTCCACTGACCTCATGCTCCACTGAGCTCATGCAGACAACCAAATCAGATCTCTCAAGCACCAGCTGACCTCATGCATTGACTCCACTAAGCTCATGCTGACACCCAAATCAGCTCTCTAAGGCACCTGCCGAGCTCATGCAGGCACTCACCTGAGCTCATGCAGACACCCAAATCGTTTTTCTCACTCGCTAGCCGAGCTCATGCAGGCACCCAAATCAGCTCTCTCTCGCACCTACTGGGCTCATGCAAGCACTCTCCTGAGCTCATTAAGACACCCAAATCAGCTCTGTCACGTGCTAGCAGAGCTCATGCAGGCACCCAAATCAGCTCTCTCAGACACCTCCTGAGCTCATTGGGCACCCCATTGAGCTCATACAGACATCCGAATCATCTCTATCAGGTGCCTACTGAGCTCTGGCACTCCACGGAGATCATGCAGACACCAAAATCAGCTTTCTCAGGCACCCCCTGAGCTCATGCAGGCACTCCAGTGAGCTCATGCAGACACCCAAATCAGCCCTCTCAGGTCCCTGCTGACCTCATGCACACACTCTCCTAAGCAGATGCAGACACCCAAATCAGCTCTCTCAGGCCCCGGCTGAGCTCATGCAAGCACTCTCCTGAGCTCATGCAGGCACCCAAAACAGCTCTCTCAAGCACATGCTGAGCTCATGCAAGCAGTCTCCTGAACTCATGCAGACACTCTAATCAGCTTTCTCAGACACCAGCTGAGCTCATGCAAGCCCTCCACTGATCTCATGCAGTTATCCAAATCAGCTCTCTGAAGCACCGACTTAGCTCACGCAGGCACTCCACTGAGCTCATGTAGGCACCCTACGGAGTTAATGTAGGCACTCCTTTGAGATTCTGCAGAAACCCAGCAAAGTGCCCTCAGAAGCCCACAGGGATAACACACTAAGTAAGGCAGAAACAAAACATATATTCTGCTCTCACCCACCTGACCTACAGAACCTACAGAAATGCAGAGCCACAAGTTAATGTGGCTCTTGCAGTCGATCAATTGAGCTACTTGTGGCACACTACAGAGCCTCTGCGGGCACCGGTGAGCTTTGCAGGAACATCACTGGCCAATGTTAGACACTTTGCTAAGATACTGCAGGGAAATCGCTATAATCCTGCAGACACCCAAGTGTGTAATCGAATGAATGTGTGAATGTGTGGAGTGCCTGGTGGAATGTGTCTGTGAAGGCTCAACCATACAGAATGAGGTCCACCAGTGAAATAGTTGTGAGCCTTCTTAGCAGTGCTTAATTTGTCCCAAAAAAAATAAGTTCCAGGACTCTCGTCAGGAGACCTCTGCAGCTTGAACCACACATTGCCCCCGACACGCTGTCAACGATAATAACAACACAACTATTAACCATCGTACTCCTAAAGTGTGGCAATTCAGACTATTTCAACCCCCCCATAGCTATAAGAATGGCTTGGATGGCAGGTAACAGTCATTTCTAATTTACATTGAATCAATAATTAACTGTTCCTATGGTCATCTCTAAAATAGACAGACAGCGCCACCTTGTGGCAGACTGTCACAAGCCCCTGTGTTGACAATTAAGTGCCGGTGCCGAGCACCAGAAACCACCGGCTCAAATTAAGCACTGATTCTTGGAGACACACAGGCCACCTCTGATATATGGTGCTGTATCAGTGATGTCTTGTCTTAATTCTTCATGGCATGCTGCATCGCTGTATAACCGTGGGCCATCCAGGACATATTCATGGCATTCATCAAAAATGTATGGCTAATTATGGAGTGATACCAGCCATCCTTGAGATAATTCTACCTATCATTGACACGATCAAGGTGAAAACCCTTGCCACACTATTGGCTTCCCCGGTACTTGATGGTGTTAAATTGACTTGACAAGCAAAATGTGTCCATTTGCGACAGTAGTGGGTATATGGAGAAAATGACAAGTTGATACTGGGGGGCCAAACGTGAGTTGCCAAAAAATCTTAATAGATATTGTGGAGGGGGAATCGCTGTTCTTGTAAATGACAAGCTCTGTTTAACAAATTTAAATTATTTTCTTTTTTTTTTTTCAAGGTGAAATGTTTGCATGCTCAGAAATGGGCAGACTGACACAATGACAGCATTTCTGAAATATATTTATAGTCGATCTTATGTGGTAATAATTCATATTGAACTGGGTTTGTGAGAATTTGCTTATATTAATTTTGATCCGGGGTCTGGCACTGTTCCTGCTTTTCTAGGCCTGATGAATCTAGTGCCGAGCGGGAGGTGGAATGCATTAAACCATTCAAATTAAATTACAATTCAACCCATTTGGTCACACATTAAATCTCAGAGGCAAAAATGAAATTCCAAAAGGTTTATTACAGATTCAGAGCCAAACTTATGTAAATGAGTTTCAAAAACATACTTTATAAGCACAGAATTACCAAAGGTAAGTTAAATCATTGATTTAAGTTAAAGCACACCAACATGAGACATACCAAGACTTCGGCTGCAACAATACAGAAAATAAGGAACAATACTTGGTGTTCCAAGATCAAGCTTTGATTCTCCTGCCTAACCATTGGATCTATAGAAATCTATCTGCTCTGGTGACCATAGGGACCCCTTAAATGTTCTAATCTGAGAGAATAAACAACTAAATAAAAGTGTCAGCACTACAAAAACCTCAGTAGCAGTTTCTGCAAGAGAGATGTGCGTAGCATAAAGCCACATCAGCCAAGCAAAGAAAAACAGAGATCTGTGCCTCCCTAAGTTTCTAAAGGTCCTCTCTAGTCAAAGGGGTCTGACTCTCTAACTGACGAAAAACACTCTTATCCCCTGGAAACTGAGAATGTTGGCCTCACTGCCAGTAACTTTCCATAGTCTTGGCACAGCACTAAATGGTATTCTTTAATTACGGTTTCATGTCTTGGTTCAAGCATCAGGACGACCTTGGATCTTTCTCGCCTTCGGGAATCAGAGAGGAGTTTTCCTTCATGACTCCTAGTAAAAGCTCCTGTCTTTGGCATCCTGTCTCTACGTACCCCCTTATCCACAACTAACAATAAACTTTTCATTAAGAGAAGTCTTCTGCAAACGCACCTACAAAGAGAGAAATATACAGCGGAAACAAAACTCAGGAAAAAATGTTCCAGGCCTTAACTTCAGCTAACTTTATACAGATCTCAAGGTACATTCAAATGCATGGTTATACGTGCATTTCACACAAATATAACAACTGAGGAATAACTATGAAAATGTTGATTAATTAGCTTACCATAATTTTCATACATGGAATAATAAAGCATATATGTGATTTATATAAGATCATTGTTTATTTCTACTTATAAATGCACTTCCGTTCACGACTTTCAGTTCTCTTTGTTTACATGAACACATTTAAACACACATTATATATATATCGTCGAGTGCATTTCATTTCCCTTTCTGGAACGCATAATGGTATAGCCAAGTTATGCTCTCTCAATTCCTTTGTTGTAAAGGACACTTTTTCCTACGATTGCTATTTCGTGACTTGCATGAAGACATTGATCTTTTATATTAATAATGCTTTTTGATATTATCACTACTGTTGTCTCAACACTGAGGGCCAGATTTACGAAGAAACTGGCGCAGCGCAGCACGCCACTGTACTGCGTTGCACTTCGTCACTTGGAAAGGGCACGAATCCATCATATTTAAAGAATAGAACGCAATCCTGTCCATTCATCCTGTGCTGGCGGCCTTTTGGTTGCCTAGCACCAATGCAGGCGCCCTTGCACCATGGTGCACGAGTGTCTGCGTTGCATGCAGGATTGTTTTTGTGCAGGAAGGAGCACCTTCCTGCACAAAACAATCCCAAGAGGTTTTGTCCTCTTTCCATGTGTGCTGCAGAATGTGTGACACCCAAGTCATGTCACTATGATGATGACAGCTATCATGATACTGTATTAGATGTTATTCACATTCATAAAACATAAGCAGACACAGAGGTCACTCACCCTATTTTAATTTTGGGCTAATAATCCCTAATCCTGGGTTCATCAACTGCCCCACAAATCTATAATTATACTGTCATCAGCTTGGAATCATAGAGAAGTCACACACTCAGTTGACCCGTTTTAGGGTCCCCCTATTCCTGGAGTCACCAAGGCTCACTCTGGGGAGCACCTGGGGTGCAGTTAGTGTGGCTTGGCTTAAGGGTCCAGAGACCCCTCAAATGTAGCCAAAAGGAAAAATACACTGCAGCCCCTGTAAAAATGGCACAGACAGTTGGGGACATTTTCCCACTCATTTGGAAATAAGAAAACCTTGCTTATTCTTGCCCATGACATACTGAGTAATTTAAAACAATAAGGTGGAAATAAATTACTCATTTATGATGCTGAAAGTGAACATACTTTGAGTAATGTTAGAGGCCAGACATAAGAACACTTACCTGCTGTGTGTACTGGTTGGAGGGGGAGGCAATAAAATATGGGCAGGGCATGGTGGCTGAAGGATATGATTCCCTCATGAGCTGGTCACACACAGAAGGGGCTGGGGGCAGTGGGCTAGGGTAACAGCTGTTGCAGGAAGAGTTGGATCTAAGCAGCCTTTTGGCCCTGCTGCCAACCGATCATTTTGTTTTGCTAATGTCGCCAACCGGAGATCAATCAATCAGGATTTGTAAAGTGTGGCAAATCACTTGTGGAGGTCTCAAGGTGCCGGAGTTGCTAGTTGCTTCTCGATGCTCTGTTCATTCGAACAGCTATTGTCTTGAGTCTTTTCCTGAACTTCTGGAGAGAAGCGGCGTTCCTGAGGTGACGGGGAAGGTCATTCCAAGCTTTGACCACCAGGTGAGAGAAGGAGTGGCTTCCGCTGCTAGATCGGCAGATTTGGGATGTGTCTGCAAGGAAAAGGGGGGCGAATCGCAGGTGTCTGGTCTTTTGGTGGAAGGTCATTTGTTTGTTGATGCATGCTGGTCCTTCGTTGTGCAGGGCTTTGTACGCGCGGGTCGGCATCTTGAACTGGCGTCTCTTCTGGATCGGAATCCAATGTGCCTTCTTGCGGTTCAGGGTGATTGGGTCCATCTGGGGAGGTCGAGGATGAGTCTTGCACCTGAGTTTTGTATGAGCCAAGTTTTATAGATGATGGTTCCATCTGCATCAAGATCATACCCTGCAACAGCCACATCTCCGCACACCTGAGACACCTGCACTGGCTTCCCGTCAGCCAAAGGATCACCTTCCGTCTCCTCACCCACGCACACAAAGCCCTCCACAACAAGGGACCAGAATACCTCAACCGTCGCCTCAGTTTCTACGCTCCCACCCGTCTTCTCCGCTCCACCAGCCTCGCTCTCGCCGCCATCCCTCGCATCCGCCGCTCCACAGCGGGTGGGAGGTCCTTCTCCTACCTGGCGGCCAAGACTTGGAACACCCTCCCCACCATCCTCAGGACCACCCAGGACCACTCCGCATTCCGGAGACTACTCAAGACCTGGCTCTTCGAGCAGCAGTAACCCCTTCCCCCTAGCGCCTTGAGACCCGCACGGGTGAGTAGCGCGCTTTATAAATGTTAATGATTTGATTTGATTTGATTTGATTACAACACTGGTTCCCAAAACCGAAGAAGGAAGATTTCTCAATATAAACCAGCTGAGCAGAAATAACTTACATCAATATACCTTCCATAAATTCCAAAGGAACTTGTCTTGCCATCATGGATGCTGCCGTCTCAGAGTATCCTAAACCCACAAATCCTTTATGCTGTCCATTGGGTTGCACTGTTGTTGTATTCTTTTTATTTGGTGTATTTTCTCTTGCTGTCTTTTTTTCTGGGTTTTACTTGTTGTTTCACGAACAGCACAGTCCTTGTTGTTGGACTGAAATATATTACTCTGGAGGGTCTGCCGTCACATTGCCTGCGCCATTTCGCTGAGTTAGTTGCTGCGCTAAGGAGGACGGGGTCCTCTCTTGAACTCTGACGCTTACTCCTACCTGTTGTGTCATTTTAACGTCTGTCTCTTCTGCTGCTGATGCCTGGGGGATCCTGCATGCACAGTTTCCCATCCCTGCCTAAGGTTTATTCCCTGAAGTTTGTTTTTACTCTTTTGTGTTGCTGAGAAGTGCCAAGACATGTCTACAGGTGATGCTGCACACTTATCTCGGAATGTTCTTTGGCCATCTGCGTGGCCCAATCAGATACCCGACAGATTAAAAAATAAAGTCTGATAATTATTAATATGTCTTAACAGACCCTTATTCCACTTGAGGGACCAAAGAGAACGTAGAGGAATATGGGCCAGAATGTATTCATGTGACATACACACAGACTTACTGTGTCACAAGTCCTTTGTACTGAAGAAGACTGGTACAAAATCTATACTGGCCGAAACATTGCCAGAATTCTTAACTATGTTGTCTGAAATTATGAATAACAGAGAAATCAATCCTTCCCTATATTCATGTATGTTTTTAGCTAGATTATGTTTATTACTGGCCTTTCTTTTAATGTCATATATTTTGTAAATTATGGTAATGAAACTATACATGTTCGTTACAATCTTTCATAAATTATTTCAATTCATGGTGAAATTGAAAAAGATTTTTAATATGAAAAAATATTTTGATTCTTAAAGGTGCTTTTGGGATCCACTTCCAACAACACATGCAGTGGGATTTTTCAAAAAGATCCTGTACAACTAACATTTAAATCTGGATGAAGAAGGTAGCAAGGGTTCCTGAAATCCACGATGATGCCCTGGTTTGAGTCCAGGCCTGGATGCAATGGCAATCAGTGAGCCCCTAGGCTGTAGGCAAGTGCTGGACCATGGAGGAATATGCTGCTGTGGGAGTTTAGTGTAAAGGTGGGTTGTAAGCAGGGCCATTGGAATGATGCAATTGTGCAGCTGCAGCGACATTCGCGTAATTATAGATTTGCCGCAGGTTCCATCAACTGCCACATAATCTGCAGATTTTAACCATAAAAAATGTTCCTAGCTCAGACGGTTCAAAAGTTACTTAAAATGCAGCAACCCTTGTTGTCGTGCAGTGGAAGGCCCTTTGCAAAGCTGGGCCGGTCGCCTTTGTGGAGCTTATTGCTAGAATTGAGTGTTAAACTGCTCCAGATCAGGTGTGTCCAATGCCAAGACAGTGTTTCCAGATTTTGAAATGATTAAATAATGAAGCAATACTAGGACAAAATGTGCCACATAATGCCTCATAATTCGGCATTTCTTGACGCATAATTTACTCAGCTCTGCCACATAACTTGGTCCTCTCCTGCCGCATAATTCCAGTGGCCCTGGTTATAAGGCAGTGATTGATCAGTCTGCAAAGGCTGTAAAGGAGGCACTTATCGGTGACTGGGCCCAAAGTGCTGTGAGGGTGAGATGGATGAACTGAACCCCAGTGAGGTGAGCCAGGGATGGGCTTGTAGGTCTAAGGTCGAGTTATGTGGATGTTGGAGCTGCATGCGGAAGGACACTGTAGGTGGCAGGTTGGAGCGGAAGTGGAATCATTCTCAAAGCTCAGTGACGGAAGTGCTCACTCGATGCCCACTAGGGATGGCTGGTGATGGCCACGCCCTGATGCCCTCCCAATAGCACCGGTAAAAGGTCGCTTTCTCCAGTATTGCTGCTCACTAGGGGAATCTGCTCTTTCATCGTCTTCCGCAGGGTCCCAGCCTTGCTCGTTCGAATTGAGTCATATTTTCCCTCTTAGGTTGTGGACGTTCAAGCCGCCATTTTAGGGCAGGGATGTGGGATATTTTGAATCATAAACTGGGAGAATGTAAATTCCCCATTGACCTCTATTTCAGACGGGAAATAGCTAAAATAAAGCCATTTTTGTCTTGAAAATCGGGAGTCGCCCGTCTGAATCTCGTCTACTGGCATGTAAGGTTGTGAAGGACGTTTTGCTGTCAATAGGAGTGATAGCTCCTAGAGGCCCTCGTGCAGCAGTAGACTGTATTATTGTAAACATCCAATTAATAAGTGGCTAGAGGGAGCACTTCCGGTTCTACAGGACACCCCCCCACCCCCCAGCGGAGGGGGTCACTGCAGCTTAGGGGCCCAGATGAACCTTTTAAGTAAACGCTCCGCGCTGGAGGGAGGCGATTAACAATTAAAGAGTCTCTGAGGTGATGCCGGGCAGCAAACACTTGAGTGAAAGCAGCGGTTAGCGATGGAGAACCGTTCCTGCCATCCTCCACCGGTGAGCAGGGCCAGTGCCTAGATATCTGGGAGCTGTGCATTAATGCACCTCACAGCCTCCACCGGTGAGCAGGGCCAGTGCCTAGATATCTGGGAGCTGTGCATTAATACACCTCACAGCCTCCACCGGTGAGCAGGGCCTGTGCCTAGATATCTGGGAGCTGTGCATTGATACACCTCACAGCCTCCACCGGTGCGCAGGGGCTGTGCCTAGATCTCTGGGAGCTGTGCATTAATACACCTCACAGCCTCCACCGGTGAGCAGGGGCCGGGGCTAGATATCTGGGAGCTGTGCATTGATACACCTCACAGCCTCCACCGGTGCGCAGGGGCTGTGCCTAGATCTCTGGGAGCTGTGCATTAATACACCTCACAGCCTCCACCAGTGAGCAGGGCCCGTGCCTAGATCTCTGGGAGCTGTGCATGAATGCACCTCACAGCCTCCACCAGTGAGCAGGGCCCGTGCCTAGATCTCTGGGAGCTGTGCATGAATGCACCTCACAGCCTCCACCGGTGAGCAGGGGCCGGGGCTAGATATCTGGGAGCTGTGCATTGATACACCTCACAGCCTCCACCGGTGCGCAGGGGCTGTGCCTAGATATCTGGGAGCTGTGCATTAACACACCTCACAGCCTCCACCGGTGCGCAGGGGCTGTGCCTAGATCTCTGGGAGCTGTGCATTAATACACCTCACAGCCTCCACCGGTGAGCAGGGGCCGGGGCTAGATATCTGGGAGCTGTGCATTGATACACCTCACAGCCTCCACCGGTGCGCAGGGGCTGTGCCTAGATCTCTGGGAGCTGTGCATTAATACACCTCACAGCCTCCACCGGTGCGCAGGGCCAGTGCCTAGATATCTGGGAGCTGTGCATTAATACACCTCACAGCCTCCACCAGTGAGCAGGGCCCGTGCCTAGATCTCTGGGAGCTGTGCATGAATGCACCTCACAGCCTCCACCGGTGGGCAGGGGCTGGGGCTAGATATCTGGGAGCTGTGCATTGATACACCTCGCAGCCTCCGCCGGTGCGCAGGGGCTGGGGCTAGATATCTGGGAGTTGTGCATTAATACACCTCACAGCCTCCGCCGGTGAGCAGGGCTGGGGCTAGATCTCTGGGAGCTGTGCATTAATACACCTCACAGCCTCCACTGGTGCGCAGGGCCAGTGCCTAGATATCTGGGAGCTGTGCATTAACACACCTCATGCGTTGCGTGCAGGCTTCGGTGGCCTCCAGGCACGTGTCAAGCTGTTTCACTGAATGGCGCCTTGAGGATACTTTCGAATGAGGAAAAGCGTCATCACCCAGACAAGTTTACTACTGGTAGTTCCGTCCCCACACTCCTTGCTCAGCCCTTAGTCAGTGGTGTGTGCGTTTATGTGTGTGTGTTTATGTGTGTTACTAGTTCAATCACCACACTCTCTGCCCAGCTCTTGGTCAGTGGTTGGTGTGTGTATTTAAGTCTTTGTGAGCTTGTGGCAAGTGTGTGTGTGTGTGTGTATGAGTGTGCAAGTTCTTTTGCATGTGTGTTACTTGTGTGGGGGAGTGTGTGCATCTGTTGGTGTGCGTTTAGATATCTGTTTGCCTGTGTGTGGGCAGATGTGTGTGCTCCTGGCATTTATTGAGTGTAGGTGTTTTGATGTGTGTGACGATAGCTTTCTACACATGTGTACGAGGGCCTGTGTGACATGTAATTGTTTGTGTGTATTAGATATGCGTTGGAGGTAGATGTCTGTGTTAGAGGTTTGTATAGCGCCTTGTAGCCTACCTTGGGTCTCAGGGTGCTAATGCAGCTGGCTTGGGTGCTGGTGGGAAAGAGCTCCAGTGGACCAGGGTCACTGGTGGGGGTTGAGGTGGGTGTTGAGCAGGGTGGGCATTGGTGACCCATGGACTCCTAGCAGAGAAGCCAGTGGTGGCCCTGTGCAGGAGCAGGGATAGGTGGAATGGAAACCAGTGGGTCGAGCCCTGGCGTGGGGGGTGTGGGGGCAGCGAGAGCGGGTGGGGGAGCCCGAGCCCACCTCCCTGTGCAGACAAGCCCCCTGCCTCTCCGGGGCCCAGGTGTATGACCTACAGGGCACTTAGTAAATACAGTGGAAGCAGGTGCCACAGAGCCAGGGACCACTTCCGTGTCAATACCAAAGTGCCCGTATGTGAGAAGCTCCCTGGTGACTGGAGATCAGCTTTCTATAGATGTGCTTAGAAGACTAAAAGCGCTGTCCCGTTTTACCCTCAGAGGGGTTTGCAGCTCCGATCACAACATTTTGTACAATAAAGACATTTCCTGGCATATTCTGCAGCACTTTTAGGATTTCTTCCCATCCAACAGGAAAAGCAGAAATATTTTCCAGTTTGTGTGTCGCCCTAGCAGGCATGCCCAAAGTGCACATCTGCTTTAAGCGGTACTGAGTACCCCATTTTTACTCAAATGGTCTAGAATGCCCCCCATACAACCCAAGCCTGATGACCCATTCAGTCTCGCCTCTCCGTTTTTGTAATGTTTTTACAAACATGCCAGGCACTCACTGTTGCTGGCAGAAGAAGATAATGAACGTGTAAACAAGGGATGACTATCTCCATTTTATATGGATTACATTTGTGTATGATGCAATGAAGGCTAGACAGTATCAGTGACTCTCTCCTTTTAGTACATGAAGGGATGATAGGGATTCATTTATTTGAAATCTGTGGGGTTACATCATCAATTGAGAAGTAATCATGAGAGAAGAATCGATATGGAAACTAGAACTGAATAAGAGAACATGTTTAGTCTCTAGAGTCAAATATAGACCCGATTTTACATTAAAATGAAACATACAGAGACAGTGTCAGTGCTTAATTTGAGCCGGTGGTTTCCAGTGCGAGGGGGGGCGCACCGGCACATATTTTTGAGGGCCGGCACTTATTTTACTGCCTCAAGCATTTGCTTGACCAAAAGCCACATATGGCAAAAACGGAGGAAGAGAAAAACGAAAAAGCGTCACAAGGGGAGAAAGTATAAAGCTGCAAGAGTGAGCTGAAGGGGCAGGGAGTGGCTGTAAATGGGTTAAAGAGGCCCGGATGGCTTCAGGATTACGATGCCTCAGTATTCCGTGGTCGCACATTTAATTGCAGCAGCCCCGTGTTTCAGAGGAGGGCTTTGGGCACCGGCGCATTTTTTTTTACAAACTAAGCACTGCACAGACTCTTACCCCGGACAAAAGGATAGAAGAGGCAGAAACTTATCACGAGTCCTGGGTGGAAGAGACAACCCTTCGACATGGACAAAAGGCTGGAAGAGATGGGCCCTCGGCCCTGGCTCTGTAGTGGCACAAACAACACTGCAGTGAGACTGGGAGCCCTGGGTCGTGGCTACTTCATCCCAAGGCTTCCTTGTCTCCGTTTACATTGTCCTCTTTCTTCAGCCCTCTGATGCGTCTTCTCTCTTTGTCTCACTCTTACAGGTTCATGTTCATCCCCTCTCGCTCCCTTTGGTAATGCTTCTCTATCACTCTCGTCTGCTCCTTTTCTGCCTTTCTCTCTCTTCTTCTGGTGATAAAAAAATAAGCCCTGGTCTGCAAAGGTGAGAGCTGGTGCCAACCACTGGTAACAAACCACACAAATGAAGCACTGAGTGCTGCTGTTGTGATAAAAGGGTGGTGATGTGTTTGCTGTGGATGAATGAGGTGTGCTGCAGACACTGAATCAACAGAGTCAAAAGCAGGGCTCTCTTAAAGATGTACGGAGCCAGGTGAGACATATTTTGGGGGCACCTGTTCAGAACAACTTTGAAATGTATTATCCATTTTCAAGCCTTCATAATGCCAAACAAACTTTGAGAAACGGGGCCACTCAACAACAGCTGAGATATTCCTTACCTGTATCGGGGGATGGAATCTTCTCTGTGTCTTCTCAGTAAATTAAATGCAAGAAAATGTTGATGCAAAAAAATAGATCTTGCCTAGGGCTGCAAAAAAAGCCAGAGTTAGAGGTGGGCAGAGAGAAGGCGAAAGGTGGAAAGGCAGAGGTGACCGGGAAAGCTGGAATGGAATGTGGGGGTCTAGGCACCCGTCTCTGGCTGAAAGAAGCAGTGCCGGGCATCCCGCGGTATTAGATGCCATTGTTTGCACCGTACTTAACAGGTGTTTTCAATTCCATTATCCATTTTCTAACTCAGAAAGATGAAGGGTTGAGTTGGCCCTGTCGCGAACGAAGCCTTTAGATTATACCAAAACACCCACCAGAGAGCACATAAATCACGGTGCTGTGTTTATCACATATTAAGGAGAAATTATCCCAGAAACCCGCGACTGTCTCAGGCTCCCGCCATTATCCTAAAAAAACGTGCGTTTACCAGTTTCGTTCTGGGAGGCAAAAAAAATCAGATACGGAGTTAAGGATATTTTTGTGAATATGGCGTACAGAAAGCAAAGCAAACTGTATGTTGAATAAAGGAACAAACACAGAGAAACGCTCTCTCTAGGAAAACAATCAAACAAGCGCAGAAATCTTAAGTGGGCTCGGCTAATTAAGAGCTGCCATCCCGCCCGCCGCCGGCAGAGGGCGCGCTGCGCCCGCGGATCCCGCCCCTGCGCGTCCCTCGCCGGTGTGTGATGGAATACAGAGCTGTGCCCTGCACACTCCGCGCACACAGAGGGACAGGACGCAGGCAGCTGGACATCCTGCCCAGAGCATCCCCAGCCAGGGCACCTCCGGGAGCTGAGGGGCAGGACCAGGGGAGGCAGGACCAGAGGAGGCACCAGGGACCAGGCCTGGCAGCAGCTCCTAGAGGCACTCTGGGGTGCCTGCCACATATCAGTGCCACCACCCACAACCTGCGGGATTACTTCTGACAGCCTCAGCAATTGTGTTTTCCCCGAAAGTCGGAGAAGTTGTGTCTTTTTTTTTTCTTGGTTCTTTGAAACTGTTTTAAAAAGTACTTTACTGCTCCCGTTTGGCCCCAAAGCATAGACGTGATTCCTGAACCCCGGTAGCTTTTGGGGTCCTCTGTTCTCTTTATTTTATGTGGTGGGAATAGATCTGAAGGGCTGGAGGAAAGCAGAGCCCCCGGGAGCCCCCGCTCCTCAATGATTAAAGTTTGCTTTAATTAAAAGAGAAAATGCTGAGAGTGAAAAGGACACCCCGCAGTGGCGAGCCGTGAAAGAACCTAGGAGCCCCCCACCCCGCTTCAGCTGGGACCCCGAGAGATAACATCCTCTCTGCTTTCACTTCTCTTGGCTTTTTAACTTCTCGTCGAGAACTTGTGGACTTTGAGAAGAAGCGGCCATGGAGTTCCTGAGGATGGGGGAGAACTCGAGCTCCCTCCTGAGGCTGGGGGAACACAACAGCTCCTTGATGGAGCTGCTGTGCCGTCAAGGCGCTTTGCCCCCCGCCAGCTACAGCGGCAACGCGAGCACCTGGAACCTGACCTGCGAGCAGCTGCTGCGGAGGAGGAGCGCGGCGCCCAGAGGTACGGCTTGGGGGGGCCTTTTGTGAATGTTACATAGCGCCAACTGGTCGCTTTGGGTTAACTTCGCAGCGCCTTTGAACAATGCAGACGTGCACGAACAGTATGGTACGTTGTCAGGGGGCAGTGACGTGGATAAGTTACTGAATTTGAAAAAGAGAACGTGGGTTCTCTACTCCCGGCGCCTGTAACTGACCATAACTGAGCGATCCTCGGCAGGTCACTCTATATCCCTCCTTTCTTATTGACAAAGGTGGACAATGCTGAGGAACGTGCGGGGCTCTAGTCTGAAGAAGTATGAGAAACACACGGGAGGGACGTGAGAGGAGCCAGAAAATTAAAATACCTCCCCCCCCACACACACACTTGAAACATACGTTTAACCAGACCGAGTGTGTGAAGCGAGCAAATGCGACCCTAATAAGAAAAGTTCCTCTCACCCTCTTCCGCCCAGTTATCCTCCAGTCTATTCATCCATTCACCTGTCACACCTTCACCTTCTCATACACCTGCCTATTGCTCCATCCATCCACCCACCCATCCATCCTTCCATCCATCCATCATCCATCCATCCACCCACCCATCCATCCACCCATCCATCCACCCAGCCATCCATCCACCCATTCATTCATCCACCCACCCATCCATCCATCAATACATCATCCTTCCATCCATCATCATTTCATCCCTTTATCCATCCTTCCTTCCATCCACCCACCCATCCATCCACCCATCATCCTTTCATCCATCTATCCATCCTTCCATCCATCCATCCACCCATCCACCCATCCATCAACCCATCCATCCATCCACCCACCCATCCATCCACCCATCCATCCACCCATCCATCAATACATCATCCTTCCATCCATCATCATTTCATCCCTTTATCCATCCTTCCTTCCATCCATCCACCCATCATACTTTCATCCATCTATCCATCCTTCCTTCCATCCATCCATCTTTTCACTCATACACCCATCAATATGTTCATGCATTCTTCTGTCTTTTATCCATCCATCCACACATCCATCTATCCATCCACCCATCCACTTTGGCATCTATTCACTCACCCGCCCATCCATCCTCCTTCCATCCATCTTCTCACCCATCCACCCTTCAATAAGTTCATGCATTCTTCTCTCTTACCCTTCCATCCATCCATCCATTCCTTTCCATCAGTCAGTCCTTGCCCTCTTCCACCAGTCATCCCTTTAACCCTCTCTCCCACCTTTCACCCGTCTTCCATCTTTCCTGGCACACTTCACTTTCCTTCTTCTTCCCCTCTGTACCCATCCCTCCTTCCCTCTCATCCCAACATTCTCTGCCTCTCCCCGTCTCCGGTGTGTTCCTCTGCTTGTTTCCCCATTGATGGTTTTTCGCTGTGCTCCCTCCCTGGCAGAGCTCTGTCTGCGCCGTGTCTGCAGACACAGGGGGCCACGCACAGCGCCCCCGTGCCTGCGTGGACTCAGTGCACCAGCTCACCAGGGCCACTAACGCCACGGGGGTGGCGGGGATCGGGGGTCACTCACTCATGCTGAAAGAGCTGTAGGTAGCCGCGGTGAGTTACGTACATCTCTTTAGCTGCATAGCGCCTTCTGCACCGTCAGTGAGCCTTCGAGTCGCTTTGTTCCATTGAATTTGTGCAGCACCGACCGAGCTATGAGGCAGCGGGTGAAGGGGGTGGTGGGTGTAAAGGCAGACAACGTACAGGGCTGGCTCACTGATTTCACTTTCAGCCGGGTAATGCTGCAGGGTTCTCTCTCAATCAGTCAGTCACACACTCAGTCAGTCAGTCACTCAGTCACCCACTCAATAAATCATTCACTCAGTGAGTCACTTGGTCAACCATATAGCCATCCACTAATTCCCATATGCAGGTACTCACCTATACACTCACGCACGCACTCACTCACATGTGCCAGCCCTCCCATTATAAGGGGGCAAGAGGTGAGGGTGCTTGGACTAGTCCAACAGCGGTGGGGGGCGCAGGGCAAGTGGCAAATCGCCCCCAAAGAGAAGGGTATTCGAGGGAGTGGGCTCAGGAGAGACCCCCGCAGTGAGCCTCCTGGGTGACAGACTGACGGCTGCCGGGGACCAGACATACTGGAATTATGCGATTCTGCGGCGTTTTCCGCATAACTATGGATTTGCCGCTCTTGACGCATAATCCATCATTTTCTGTAGATTTTTATACTTTTACAAACAATGTTGGTAGGCCAGGCGAAAGTTTCTAAGAACTTTGCCACATGTGTTGATGCGCAGCGGCAGGCCACCCAACTGTTGTATTCATGAGTTAAACGTATATAAATCCGGCGAAACCTTTCTCTGGACAGTGTTATCTTGTAAAAGTGACAACATGGTGAAGTAATACCGCCACAAAATGTGCTGCATTATTTCTCATAGTTTGCCTTTTTTAGGCGCTTAATGTGGTCTACATCGCCGCATAATGTGGTCCACCCGCCACATAAATCCCGTGGCCTGGGCTGGGACCCATACTGAGCGTGAGATACATTGATGTCATTTGGGGGGGGGGGGGGACATCTCACACAGACATCACTCTTCCGAGAGACACCGATATTTCTAGATATTTATGTGGTGACTGTCTCTACAGACGGTCTCCCCCTGTCACTCACACAGTGCACAGGAATGTGCCCGCCGACTCCCCCCCCACCCACCCCAGGGGAGTAAATGCGGCGCAGCCCCCCCCCCCACCCCCCGATAATATCACTCTGTTGAGTGTACCTCTTGCCATAGATGGGGAATAACCCGACGCTTCAGTAAAGGCATCCATCTGCTGCAGTGGCACTAATGATGAAGGGGCATTCGCCACAGCGCCAAGAGGCGCCGTCTGCTGCAGGACACCTTTTGTGATTGAGGAGACGTGCACCACAGAGGAGACACGTACCACAGCGCCAAGAGGCACCGGCTGCACCTCTTGTGATAGAGGCGACGCATACCACAGCGCCAAGAAGCACCGGCTGCACCTCTTGTGATAGAGGAGACGCCTACCACAGCGCCAAGAAGCACCGGCTGCACCTCTTGTGATAGAGGAGACGCCTACCACAGCGCCAAGAAGCACAGGCTGCACCTCTTGTGATAGAGGCGACGCATACAACAGCGCCAAGAGGCACAGTCTGCTACAGGGCACCTCATCTGATAGAGGGCCACACCCCAGAGCCAAAGAGACCCCCTGTGTGACAGGACACCTCACCTGATAGAGGACCACACCCCAGAGACACAGAGATCCCCTGTGTCACAGGGCACCTCATCTGATAGAGGGCCACACCCCAGAGCCACAGAGACCCTTGTGTCACAGGGCACCGCATCTGATAGAGGGCCACACCGCAGAGACCCCCTGTGTCACAGTGCACCGCATCTGATAGAGGGCCACACCGCAGAGTCACAGAGACCCCCGTGTCACAGGGCACCTCATCTGATAGAGGGCCACACCCCAGAGCCACAGAGACCCTTGTGTCACAGGGCACCGCATCTGATAGAGGGCCACACCGCAGAGACCCCCTGTGTCACAGGGCATCTCATCTGATAGAGGGCCACACCCCAGAGCCACAGAGACCCCCGTGTCACAGTGCACCGCATCTGATAGAGGGCCACACCCCAGAGCCACAGAGACCCCCGTGTCACAGTGCACCGCATCTGATAGAGGGCCACACCCCAGAGCCACAGAGACCCTCTGTGACACAAAGCACCTCATCTGATAGAGGGCCACACCACAGAGACCCCCGTGTCACAGGGCACCGCATCTGATAGAGGACCACACCCCAGAGCCACAGAGACCCCCGTGTCACAGTGCACCGCATCTGATAGAGGGCCACACCCCAGAGCCACAGAGACCCTTGTGTCTCAGGGCACCGCATCTGATAGAGGGCCACACCGCAGAGCCACAGAGACCCTCTGTGACACAAAGCACCTCATCTGATAGAGGGCCACACCACAGAGACCCCCGTGTCACAGGGCACCGCATCTGATAGAGGGCCACACCCCAGAGCCACAGAGACCTCTGTGTCACAGGGCACCTCATCTGATAGAGGGCCACACCGCAGAGCCACAGAGACCCTCTGTGACACAAAGCACCTCACCTGATAGAGGGCCACACCACAGAGACCCCCGTGTCACAGGGCACCGCATCTGATAGAGGGCCACACCCCAGAACCACAGAGACCCCCGTGTCACAGGGCACCGCATCTGATAGAGGGCCACACCCCAGAGCCACAGAGACCCCTGTGTCACAGGGCACCTCATCTGATAAAGGACCGCACCCCAGAGACCCTCTGTGTCACAGTGCACCTCATCTGATAGAGGGCCACACCACAGAGACCCCCGTGTCACAGGGCACCTCATCTGATAGAGGGCCACACCCCAGAGCCACAGAGATCCTTGTGTCACAGGGCACCGCATCTGATAGAGGGCCACACCGCAGAGCCACAGAGACCCTCTGTGACACAAAGCACCTTATCTGATAGAGGGCCACACCACTGAGACCCCCGTGTCACAGGGCACCGCATCTGATAGAGGGCCACACCCCAGAGCCACAGAGACCCCTGTGTCACAGTGCACCTCATCTGATAGAGGGCCACACCGCAGAGCCACAGAGACTCTCTGTGACACAAAGCACCTCACCTGATAGAGGGCCACACCACAGAGACCCCCGTGTCACAGGGCACCGCATCTGATAGAGGGCCACACCCCAGAGCCACAGAGACACCCGTGTCACAGGGCACCGCATCTGATAGAGGACCACACCACAGAGCCACAGAGACCCCTGTGACACAAAGCACCTCATCTGATAGAGGGCCACACTACAGAGACCCCCGTGTCACAGGGCACCGCATCTGATAGAGGGCCACACCCCAGAGCCACAGAGACCCCCGTGTCACAGGGCACCGCATCTGATAGAGGACCACACCACAGAGCCACAGAGACCCCTGTGACACAAAGCACCTCATCTGATAGAGGGCCACACTACAGAGACCCCCGTGTCACAGGGCACCGCATCTGATAGAGGGCCACACCCCAGAGCCACAGAGACCCCCGTGTCACAGGGCACCGCATCTGATAGAGGGCCACACCCCAGAGCCACAGAGACCCCCGTGTCACAGGGCACCTCATCTAATAAAGGACCGCACCCCAGAGACCCCCGTGTCACAGGGCACCGCATCTGATAGAGGGCCACACTACAGAGACCCCCGTGTCACAGGGCACCGCATCTGATAGAGGGCCACACCCCAGAGCCACAGAGACACCCGTATCACAGGGCACCTCATCTAGCGTGGGAGGGGGTACACTCCACAGCCCTCAAAGGCATCCTCTGGTGCACTGCACCTCTCATGATAGAGGGGCCACCCTAGAGACATCCTCTTCCGCACATGCACCCCTTCTGCTAGAGGGCACACAGGCTTTGTTCTGTTAGAGGGGACCCCGGGACCCCCGACCCCCTTCTTTCACCCCGTAAATGCAACCAGCTCCTGCTGGAGCAGTGGACATCTTTTATTAATAGAAAGCAGCGATTCTGTGCACAGGCAGCCCCGCCCCCTCGAAACACAGACACACGCGCACGCACACACACACACTCTCTCTCTCACGCACACACACACACTCTCTCTTACGCACACACACACACTCTCTCACGCACACACACACTCTCTCACGCACCCAGACACACGCACACACACTCCCTCTCTCACACACGCGCACACACACACTCTCTCTCACACACACACACACACCCCTCTCTCCCTCTCCCCCTTCTGCGCGCTTGAGCCTTTGGGAGAGCGCGCAGCTGCGCTGTACTCTAGCACTGCACTTCCAGGCGCTAGCCCTGCAGCGTACCAGAGGCGACATTACAAATACAATGTACTGGAGGCGCCTCCAGTAAGGTTCTAGTAAGGTTCTGTGTCTATGCAGCGGAAGGCCTGCTGGAAAAGGAGGTCCCGTCGGTTTATTCCCCCTACCCCCCACACACAGTAGCCAACCCACCCCAGGAGCGTAGCGAGCATGCACAGACCCCGATGCAACCAAGGGAAACGAGCCCTTTCACTGCCGCTGGCGTAGTGAAATATAGCAACCTTCAAAGGGGCTCCTCAGGGCTCTGGGGCCCGGTGCCACTGCACCTGCTGCAAAAATGACAGCTACGCCCCTGGCCGAACACCACACTTTAGAGGGGTACAGGATACTTCTTGGGAAGAAATACGGCTCAGGGATTCGCCAGCCCACTTTGCAAGCAGCCTCAGGTGTTCATCTCAGCCTCCCCAGTTGTGTGATCTTGGGCAAACTAACGTTGTCTTCATGGAACATAGCTCTCCCAGCAAAGCTCCCCCATAAAGAAACACCCCTCTGCTGCAATGTAGATCTTCGGCAGCAGTGGGGACCCCGCACACTTCCAACAAACCTCTCCATCCCAGATGAACCTGAGGCCCCCAACAATGTTTAATTTGTATAAGTAGATGTTTTCCATTAAGATTACAAACAATAACACAACGTAGCTCATGTATTTGGCATTTAACTGAAAGCGACACAAAATCTGCCACCTTCTGTTCATCTCATAACGAATGACTGAATATGCTTGTACTCTGCACAGCTGCAGAGAACGTCGTCTCAAGGCGCTTTCAGTTTAGAAGAGCGAACGATCGAAGTGTTCAGAATAGGCCGTGGATTTGGGGGTTTTCCTTCTGAAGGGGGGTGGTTGGTCTTGGGGCGGGGTTCCGAGCAGCTTGGGGTACGTTTCTGTGGCGGCAGGTTTAACAAGAAGGGCACCACGACACCCCTGTAGATTATGGGGCGTCATAAATCCTTAGTGTGAGATCGGAGCCTGTGCGCCCCGACATACTCAGCTACCGTAAACCTTCAATCTGCGTCTTTAAAAACAGGGGAGATCCCAGACCCCCAAATTCACGTTCATTAGCACCACGACATCTGCACACACCTATAAATCTATCCCAAATTAATGGTACTCAGTTTACAGACCCCACGGATTCGCACTGGGGACCTGCTAGAGAGTTCACCATCTCGAACTTTTAAAGGTACAGCCCCATCGCCTCTCCTACACCCCCGGGGGGTGGGGGGGGGGGGGGGGGCGGAAAGGAATAACAGAGGCAGCGGAGGGAGGGGGGACAAAGACCCTATTCTATACCACACTGACGCCTCGTGGGTCAGCTAAGCGCTATAGAGTTCACAATCTGGGGCCGTCTCATGGTCACACAACAGAGGGGGGGGGGTAACAAAGGGAGGGCGGGGGGCAGGGGAGAAGGTACAGGGTGAGAGGTGGTAAAGAGGGGACAGGAGTAAACAAGACGATAAAAGGGGGAGAGGGATGTGGGTGATGGAGAAGGTGGGGGGTGGGAGTGCGAGGGGGGGCTCGACAGGGTGAGCAGGGAGTGAGAAAGGCAGAGTGACGAACAACATGAGAAACATTATGAGAAGGGAAGAGGCGATGGGTGGGGAGGAGAGACTGCGATGGGAGACAAAGAGAGAATAGGAGGAAAGAGAGGGAAGGAAGAGAAGAAGAGAGAGAAAGGACGAGAAAGAAGAAGAGGGAGTTGGAAAGAAGAGAGAGCAAGCGAGAGAGAGGGAGAGGCAGAGAGCCTGGGACAAAGAGTGACAGAGAGAGCGAGAGAGGCTCGCGTATGGAATGAGTGACAGAGAGGCTCGCGTATGGAATGAGTGACAGAGAGGCTCGCGTATGGAATGAGTGACAGAGAGAGGCTCGCGTATGGAATGAGTGACAGAGAGGCTCGCGTATGGAATGACAGACAGAGTGACAGAGAGGCTCGCGTATGGAATGAGTGACAGAGAGGCTCGCGTATGGAATGAGTGACAGAGAGGCTCGCGTATGGAATGAGTGACAGAGAGGCTCGCGTATGGAATGAGTGACAGAGAGGCTCGCGTATGGAATGATAGAGAGAGACAGAGAGGCTCGCGTATGGAATGAGTGACAGAGAGGCTCACGTATGGAATGATAGAGAGAGACAGAGAGGCTCGCGTATGGAATGAGTGACAGAGAGGCTCGCGTATGGAATGAGTGACAGAGAGGCTCGCGTATGGAATGATAGAGAGAGACAGAGAGGCTCGCGTATGGAATGAGTGACAGAGAGGCTCGCGTATGGAATGAGTGACAGAGAGGCTCGCGTATGGAATGAGTGACAGAGAGGCTCGCGTATGGAATGAGTGACAGAGAGGCTCGCGTATGGAATGATAGAGACAGAGAGGCTCGCGTATGGAATGAGTGACAGAGAGGCTCGCGTATGGAATGAGTGACAGAGAGGCTCGCGTATGGAATGAGTGACAGAGAGGCTCGCGTATGGAATGATAGAGAGCGAGAGAGGCTCGCGTATGGAATGAGTGACAGAGAGGCTCGCTATGGAATGAGTGACAGAGAGGCTCGCGTATGGAATGAGTGACAGAGAGGCTCGCGTATGGAATGAGTGACAGAGAGCTCGCGTATGGAATGAGTGACAGAGAGGCTCGCGTATGGAATGAGTGACAGAGAGGCTCGCGTATGGAATGAGTGACAGAGAGGCTCGCGTATGGAATGACAGAGAGAGTGACAGAGAGGCTCGCGTATGGAATGACAGAGAGAGTGACAGAGAGGCTCGCGTATGGAATGACAGAGAGCGAGAGAGGCTCGCGTATGGAATGAGTGACAGAGAGGCTCGCGTATGGAATGAGTGACAGAGAGGCTCGCGTATGGAATGATAGAGACAGAGAGGCTCGCGTATGGAATGAGTGACAGAGAGGCTCGGGTATGGAATGAGTGACAGAGAGGCTCGCGTATGGAATGAGTGACAGAGAGGCTCGCATATGGAATGAGTGACAGAGAGGCTCGGGTATGGAATGAGTGACAGAGAGGCTCGCGTATGGAATGATAGAGACAGAGAGGCTCGCGTATGGAATGAGTGACAGAGAGGCTCGCGTATGGAATGAGTGACAGAGAGGCTCGCATATGGAATGACAGAGAGATTGACAGAGAGGCTCGCGTATGGAATGATAGAGAGAGACAGAGAGGCTCGCGTATGGAATGAGTGACAGAGAGGCTCGCGTATGGAATGAGTGACAGAGAGGCTCGGGTATGGAATGATAGAGAGAGACAGAGAGGCTCGCGTATGGAATGACAGAGAGAGACAGAGAGGCTCGCGTATGGAATGACAGAGAGAGACAGAGAGGCTCGCGTATGGAATGAGTGACAGAGAGGCTCGCGTATGGAATGAGTGACAGAGAGGCTCGCGTATGGAATGAGTGACAGAGAGGCTCGCGTATGGAATGAGTGACAGAGAGGCTCGCGTATGGAATGATAGAGAGAGACAGAGAGGCTCGCGTATGGAATGAGTGACAGAGAGGCTCGCGTATGGAATGAGTGACAGAGAGGCTCGCATATGGAATGATAGAGAGAGTGACAGAGAGGCTCGCGTATGGAATGATAGAGAGAGACAGAGAGGCTCGCGTATGGAATGAGTGACAGAGAGGCTCGCGTATGGAATGAGTGACAGAGAGGCTCGCGTATGGAATGAGTGACAGAGAGGCTCGCGTATGGAATGAGTGACAGAGAGGCTCGCGTATGGAATGATAGAGACAGAGAGGCTCGCGTATGGAATGAGTGACAGAGAGGCTCGCGTATGGAATGAGTGACAGAGAGGCTCGCGTATGGAATGAGAGCGAGAGAGGCTCGCGTATGGAATGAGTGACAGAGAGGCTCGCTATGGAATGAGTGACAGAGAGGCTCGCGTATGGAATGAGTGACAGAGAGGCTCGCGTATGGAATGAGTGACAGAGAGGCTCGCGTATGGAATGAGTGACAGAGAGGCTCGCGTATGGAATGAGTGACAGAGAGGCTCGCGTATGGAATGACAGAGAGAGTGACAGAGAGGCTCGCGTATGGAATGACAGAGAGAGTGACAGAGAGGCTCGCGTATGGAATGACAGAGAGCGAGAGAGGCTCGCGTATGGAATGAGTGACAGAGAGGCTCGCGTATGGAATGAGTGACAGAGAGGCTCGCGTATGGAATGATAGAGACAGAGAGGCTCGCGTATGGAATGAGTGACAGAGAGGCTCGGGTATGGAATGAGTGACAGAGAGGCTCGCGTATGGAATGAGTGACAGAGAGGCTCACGTATGGAATGAGTGACAGAGAGGCTCGGGTATGGAATGAGTGACAGAGAGGCTCGCGTATGGAATGATAGAGACAGAGAGGCTCGCGTATGGAATGAGTGACAGAGAGGCTCGCGTATGGAATGAGTGACAGAGAGGCTCGCATATGGAATGACAGAGAGATTGACAGAGAGGCTCGCGTATGGAATGATAGAGAGAGACAGAGAGGCTCGTGTATGGAATGAGTGACAGAGAGGCTCGCGTATGGAATGAGTGACAGAGAGGCTCGGGTATGGAATGATAGAGAGAGACAGAGAGGCTCGCGTATGGAATGACAGAGAGAGACAGAGAGGCTCGCGTATGGAATGAGTGACAGAGAGGCTCGCGTATGGAATGAGTGACAGAGAGGCTCGCGTATGGAATGACAGAGAGAGTGACAGAGAGGCTCGCGTATGGAATGATAGAGAGAGACAGAGAGGCTCGCGTATGGAATGAGTGACAGAGAGGCTCGCGTATGGAATGAGTGACAGAGAGGCTCGCATATGGAATGACAGAGAGAGTGACAGAGAGGCTCGCGTATGGAATGATAGAGAGAGACAGAGAGGCTCGCGTATGGAATGACAGAGAGAGACAGAGAGGCTCGCGTATGGAATGAGTGACAGAGAGGCTCGCGTATGGAATGACAGAGAGAGACAGAGAGGCTCGCGTATGGAATGACAGAGAGAGACATAGAGGCTCGCGTATGGAATGAGTGACAGAGAGGCTCGCATATGGAATGATAGAGAGAGACAGAGAGGCTCGCGTATGGAATGACAGAGAGAGACAGAGAGGCTCGCGTATGGAATGAGTGACAGAGAGGCTCGCGTATGGAATGAGTGACAGAGAGGCTCGCGTATGGAATGACAGAGAGAGTGACAGAGAGGCTCGCGTATGGAATGATAGAGAGAGACAGAGAGGCTCGCGTATGGAATGAGTGACAGAGAGGCTCGCGTATGGAATGAGTGACAGAGAGGCTCGCATATGGAATGACAGAGAGAGTGACAGAGAGGCTCGCGTATGGAATGATAGAGAGAGACAGAGAGGCTCGCGTATGGAATGACAGAGAGCGAGAGAGGCTCGCGTATGGAATGACAGAGAGCGAGAGAGGCTCGCGTATGGAATGACAGAGAGAGACAGAGAGGCTCGCGTATGGAATGACAGAGAGAGACAAAGAGGCTCGCGTATGGAATGAGTGACAGAGAGGCTCGCGTATGGAATGAGTGACCGAGAGGCTCGCATATGGAATGAGTGACAGAGAGGTCAGAGAGACCTGTGGTTGGAAGGGCGTTGTCTTTATGTTTGGCCTATGTGAGAAGAGTTTACATGCCATGCGTAAGGCCCAGGGAGCAATGGTTAGCATGTAATGGGACGCAGTGCTTAGCAGTGTGATGGATGGGAGGTGGGAGCTATACGTGCAAAGCGTGTGTGTTCTTCAGGGAGCTGGCAGGTTGAGCTGTGCTGCCGGGCCCTACGTCAAATGTTCCCTCTAATTTCATTTCTCTGTGTGAAGCAAGAAACCCTCTATGTGCACCCCCCTGGCCTTGTGCAAACCTCCCTCTGTGTAAGCTAGCTGCAGGGCTGAGAGCAATCCTGGAGCAGTCCATTGTTATTCTTAATGCACATTTGTACCATTGTAAGTTCATTTTAGCACAACATTTGCCACAACAGACTTTATTATACACACATCACGTGACACATCATCAAAGAAGCACACTTCCTTACTTCCTGCCAAATGACGAACAGCTTTGAGCTTCCTACACAATGAACACATATCCACATAGCTGTTACCTAAAAGATTAATTTCCCACTATGCCTTGCCCAAGTCACAGAAATACAATAAATGCTGAAAATAAAAAAAACAGAGCAAAGATAACAGATCACATTTAATACAGCCCACGGGGGAGCTGAGTTCAAGGCTGTTTCGCTCTGGGGCTCACAGCGGTGATGTATTAAAGGCTTGTGAGCATCATGCCTGTCTGTAGTGCCTAGAGGTTAACTCAGCCAATTGGGAGCCCGTGGACTTAGGCTGGGCCCTTTACACTAATGAGCCCCTTTACATGAATGTCTGACACAGCGATCTACGGTCGTACTGTTAGCAGTACAGCTCTAAGCATCTCTCTTTTACAATAACTTGACATAACAGAGGGAGCATCGTCCCGTGGAGGAGGGATTAGGGAAAAGTCTCAGAAACTGACAGATGGGCGCTTAAATCTCAAGTCGCTCTGACTACAACAGTTTCGCTTGTTAAAAAAAAGCTCTCGTTGCAGATGAACACTGTGTTGCTAAATCTCCTTTCAATAACTACAACTTAAATACTAGAAAAATATAAACATTATCACCAGTTTGTTAGAAATGGCTGTGGTTTCTGGGATCCTTAAAATGAATTATATTAGCACTTAAAATGAGTGAATGTAAAGAATATACTCTTTCTAAAAAATTTGTGAAGGATCTCTAAACTCTTACCTGCCGATGTTCTCATGCAATTTGGTGACTTGTAAGTACTAATGGCCAGATGTGACAAACTAGTGGTCGCAAACTGCAAATTTTGACATTTGCGACTGTTAACTGGCCCTGCGCCGTGTACAATCCTATTTTGAGAGTCGGTAACCTATTACCGACTCGCAAAATAAGGTTTGTGAGTCGCTATTAGGAAGGGGGGGTGGCAAGGGCGTCCCTTCCTAATAGCGAGCAGCACCGGTATGTAGGGAAGTTTTGTGACCAGGAATGCAGTCGCAAAACATTTGAAGTTATCACCAACTTGAAGCTGGTGATAAGCCATTCGCAAATGCAGATGGTTCCCCAAGTAACCCCTTCGCCTTTGTGAATGTGGGTGACAACATTTTTTAAGCGTAGGCAGTGACTTAAAAAAATGTAAAACAAAACTTTTCATATTTATTTTTGTAATGCATTCTGTTTTCCTTTAAGAAAAACGGGCTGCATTACAAAAAAATGCTTTATTGAAAAAGCAATCACAGACATGGTGGTCTGCTGACCCCAGCAGGCCACCATCCCTGTGATTGTGGCCATTCACAATTGGTGTCAAATTGCGACCTACCTCATGAATATTGATAAGGCAGGTCCATTTGCAACCCACTGCGAATCGCTAACAGTGGTAAACACCCTGTAATCAATTGCAGTTTGCGATTTCCTAATAGCGGATTGCAAAAATTAGCTATTAGGAAATCGAAAACTGCTTTTTTGGTACATCTGGCCCTAACTCACTACAAGACATCCTACAAATGAGCACGGACATAAGGAGACATGCTCAGGAGTTTTAGGGTAACCCTTTGTGGGATGTGACACTGAAGGCAGAACCTGGCCTCACAACACCCACATAAAAATACATTATTTGTTTTGCATAAAGGATGCCACAGTATTTATAACTTTGGGGAGTCCATATCCTCCCTTTTCAGTTGCCTGGTATTTCAGGAAGAAATATTAGATGGTCAGGACAGATACTACTGAATGCAGTATCTTGTCGGAGCAGTACTACCTCCCCATTACTGAGTTTCGCACTGCACAACTGGGGAAGCTGATGTAATATTTAATATTTCTCCATTTTAGAGGTGCAAAAGCGGGAATGTGCAGTTTTTTCCCCTGCCCAAATTACGTCACACTTTACCCGGCAACATTTGTGAGGGAAAATGCTCCGAATTTCTACATCATTTGTAATCCCTGTTTGGGCGCTAAGGGCCTCATCTGCAAGGAAATGACGCAGCGCAGTGCCACAAGCAATCCTGCTGCGCCGAGCTGCGTCATTTCCAAAACGTAGGGATACGTCGTATTTAAAAGAATATGGTGCATCCCTGTTTTCTCCCCTGCTACCGCACTAAATTAGCTGCCTAGTGCCAACGAAGCCACCCTTGCGCCACAGTGCAAGGATGGCTGCATTGTGGGGGAGACTTTTTTTGTGCAGGAAGGGGCACCTTCCTGCACGTAAACAATCATTAATGACGTTTTGCTCTTTGTGTAGGAAGAGCAAAAAAGGAGAAGAAATAAACGTACTTCTCCTCGTTGCGCATCTCTAACGCCTCCAGTGGTGCTGCCTCAGGCTTACGATTTCTCATAAATCTGAGGCATTGTCAAAAAGCAACTGGTGTTGCGTGGGTACGCCTACAGCAACACCCATTTCACAGCCCTTAGCCATAGAAAACTGCGTTTGGTGGTCCATGTCTACAAAGCTGCGTTAAGCCAGGACAAGCGCCTTGTAGATATGGTGCGCTGCACAAAAAGTGATGCTCCAGTGGTGCTATGGCCTCGTAAATGAGGCCCTGATTCCGGTTTGCTCCGAAATCTGGAATAATTCCCTTCCTGTCATGAGGGCCAGGAATCTGGATTACATTACGCAGCAAATGCTTCTCTGTTGGGAAATGCAAATCTTGCGCATTTGATTTGTTACCAAAGGCAGAGTTTGCACTCAGAAAGCTCCAGTGATGTATCAATGGTGGGGGGGGGGCTTTATTCACAATTAAAACCATTTGATGTTACACTGCTACACTAACACAGCTTTGGCAGTGCATTGTTTTCACAGTCGCCAGTCCAGGTGCACAGAACTTTCACAATGCACCTTAGTTACACAACTGCCTTCAATCAAATTCATACAGCTCTCAGAGAACTGTTGCAAGGCTTACTGCAGACCATCATGTGTCTGTGATGCAACTGACGCACAAGGAAGTACACATTCCCACATATACCGAGCTGGCTGAGCAAGGCCAGTTCACTAATGGTACACTACTGCGTTTTTACATGGCATTTCATACCAATCCATCGGCCATTTCAGAGTACTGTAAATATGGGTATTAAAATTTATAGTTCTCAGTTTACTGACCTCAGAAGGATGAAATGCTGAGTGTTCCATGCAGGATTGGACTCATGATCCCCAGAACACTGCATATGTCCACAAGAAGTTGTTAAGCTCACTGAGCCATCCTTCTGGCTACTAGATTTGAGAGTACCGTAAGCTCCCAAGTGTGCACTAGTATTATAGAAAGCACATGGCCCATGCAGCAGGAGCGATCATATGGACGATCAGTGGATTTGTGAGGCCCCTGTGCAGAGCTCAAACTGCAATGAATGTTAGCACTGCATCTAGCATCTAACCTTATGTTCCTATTTGAAGGACATATTGATGATTTTGGAAGGTAAATGTTGACTAAATGCTTTAGTTTGTCGTTGTCTCTTTTCTTCCTAAACACATAGGGTATCATTTATAAGGCCGTAGTGGCACACTGCCTCACCACAGCATCATTGTTTTGATCCTTCTGTGGTGCAGTGTGCCCGCCTGTATTTACAAGGCTGCGCAAAGCCACCTTGCTTAGCTCTGTGTGACAGGGGCGTTCCATGCGTGCTGCTTGGGGTGTTCCCACGCAACGCCTATGGATCCTGAAGGAATCAATGCATTCCCAGATTTACCAGTCTGGGAATGCGTCAGATTCCTACACCACCTCAGAGGTGGCATTAAAGTGGCACAAAGGGGAGAAATAACACATTTTCTCCCCATGTTTCCTCTTTCTATGCATGCTGCATTCTGCAGCACACATAGAAAGAGGAAAACACCATTAATGATTGTTTATGTGCAGGAAGGTGTCCCTTCCTACACGTAAACAATCATCCCTGCAACACAGACACCCTTGCACCAGGGTGCAAGGGTGCCTGCATTGGTGCTATGTAGCAGTTTGTACGCAAGCGCTGAGGAAAGTATAGTGACGCATCACTCCTCTGTAAATACGACGCATCCCTGCACTTTGAAAATGACACAGCGCATTGCAGCAAGCTGGTTTGCAGCAGCACGCTGCATTGTTTCTTCATAAAGGAGGCCTCCCCATAAATATCACCTTTTTCTGAAAGGAGGAATGATGGCCCCACTGCATGCTTTGGCCCTGTCTTGGATCAGGATATCTTCCCTACAAGTGTTGAAATTCCTCTTTTTAGCCTCTCAAAGATGAAAACGAGTTTCTAAAGCTTCCATTGAGCAAGGCACCTTCTGTGCTGCAACACCTTCTCATGATGCACCTTGTAAACAATGGTGCCTGCTCCCAGGCCTTTCGGCACTGATCATCTTCAGACTGTGAACGATGAAGAAAGGGGCATCCTGCCAGGACGCTCAGTTAGCTCTATTCAGTCCCTCCATTTAGCACCATTGTTGAAGCCTCGTCTGCCAACCCCTCCCACCCTTCGTGAGTTAGATGTGGCAGTGGTGATGGGAGGACAGCAGCCCCCTTTCGAGCAGCGCCATTGGCTAGGATGGAAAACACAGACAGTGCGTGTGCTCCGCTTGCCTTTCACGCAGGCCTGATAGTATTCTAAGTTTGTGCGTGCGCCTTATAATGATATTCGCAGGAGTGAAAGTGGAGCTGGGTGGCCCCACAGACGAGCACCTTAAAGGGAACATAGCCTATATGGCATTTCATATGATCATAACCCACCTGGCTGCACTGGGGTGTTCATTCTGACATACTTTGTTCAAAGTTTTTCTCCTGAGCAGGCACAGGTTGGAGGAAAAAATAGTGGAGAGGCCTGCTGGGATGGACTTCGTTAATGTCGTCCTGTTTCTGATTGTCATTGCGAGATGTCAGGAAGCTGACATAGTGTGTAGCTTCTTGGGACCTGCAGCGAAGGACTAAATTAAAGTCTCCAGTTGGCCAACAGCATATGGCAGATCTCTCCAGTTAGTCCATGCCTGTTCAGTTGGTGATGGGGGGTTTAATGCTGTGAACTAGTACATTACCGGATGACGGACACGACCCGTAGCAGTTTTGTCTTATGAAAGTACGAGACTGCCATGCAGTTTAAAGGAGTAATTCTGTAGCCTGCATGAGCTACTGTTGACTGTCCGACAGCTGGGTGTTATGGGATTAGTATTCTTGCAGATCAAGATAATTATATATTGTATTATATTGTAGTTGCATTTTTAAAGTGCTTACCACTCCTGGTGAGGCATTGAGGCACTATACGCTGGGAACATGATGCTCTGACACCAAAAGTTAGTTTTTTTTATTTGAATTGGTTGTGTATTCTTAAGGAAACAATTTGGTGCATTTACTGCTGTTTCTCTGTGGTAGGAGCACTGTTGATTGAAACAACGACTGAACAGGCAGAGGAACTCTGGCGATAGAAGAAGCTACATGATTGGAGTATCCGTATGAAAAGCAGGAAATTCCCCTATTGGATGGCCTAGTGATCCAAGATGGCTGCTCCTCCCCTAAACCTAGCAACGCAGTCACACTTATGCCGGGGATCGAGCTGCATCCATCCTTACAAGTGATCCACCCCCTCCTCGACGACCGCATTCCCTGTCTGGGCTACTAGTTTTAGAACTCTGTCTCCGGTAGTCTCTGGTCAATCGCCTCCCGGCTTTGTTGCCACCCACATAGTCCTTTTGTTGTCCGGCGGAGGGTGTATTCCCCCCTGTCCCAGTCCAGTGCTCTAAGGTGACCCCTCTGTGCCAGAATGTACCCCCAGATTCTAGTAGAGCAGTGCATTCATGCTCCCCTTCTAACTCTGTTAATGATGCGTCAAGGGAAGGGTGCGTATCCGCCCGCACTTTTTAACACTGCGGCTGTTGGGATGAAAACTCCTCTGTTACCTGCTCCTGACGAGTGACACAGGAGAGAAGAGGGAACCTGCTGGGAGTCACCCTGCCTTGGGTATCTTGCTAGTTCTTACTCTACCTCTGCCCTATGTAGTTATTCGTCCAGGAGGAATTTGTTCACCCACCAAATTTACGTCCTATTATTTTTCAATGATCTCTCCATTGTGAAGTCGGGACGTGGCCCGACAGCGTAATACAACCCATGTCCAAGGTCCAGATTCTCAAAGATGTCATGGAACGCAGCACAGCAGCCAAAAATGCCGCACAGCATTGCGTGACAGGGAGAGACCAGGAGAGCGCCATATTCACAGAGATATCCAATCACTGCATCATGTGTTAGATCATGACTTTGTGTTTCTTCTGACCGTTCAATCGTAACTTATAATATTTACAAGTATGGACCATATGTGATTCCTCCCCCCTATAATGCTCACTGTCTTAAGTAATATTTCCTTTACATTCCTTTACACACTTGTAAGCTTTGTTTCTTTTCTGTATGTGATGTATAACGCTCTGACACCGTACACAGGGATGAGCAGCGCTATAAAAGAACTTAATAAAAAAAAATCAGGGGGTGCCATTTAAATCACTGTTAGTGTAATCACTCATGCACACATATAAATCTTGCATTCTTACCATGCATCCCGTCTCTTATACAGGGAGGCTGAATAAAATAAAAAATCAGCCTCTCTAAAGGTCATTTAATTGCTTTGGCAACTAGGTGTTAGGCTCCACATGGCTCCCAGCCTGGATGATACTTCATTAAAACAATATCAATCATTGAAATCAGAGCTTTGTTAGGGCAGCTGCAAGTGAAAATAAGATGCCCTCCCACTAGCTGAAGATTACTGCGCTGAACAGAATGCAGACAATGTGCAGGCACGGCTGAATGTGTCAAGTTGTTGGAAAAAGACACCAATATATATTCAGCATAATTCCCTGGACTGGCCGGATTCCAGATCGGGCCCAGAAATTGTTACCTCTATATATGTCCAGCGACACAGCATGTGTAAATGATATCACATCCACTACATTAACCTAACCACGCAAGATAAGTCTAGGAAGGTAGATGCAAATGTAAGAAGAGTGAACATATTCTCACTACAGTGATGTACGGGTACGCAATGTGCCGGAAGTGATATTACTGTAGGATGATGTTATCGACCCTTGAACACAGACTGGCTGCTGATATTAAGTAGGACCAGTAGAGCTCTGGTGTCCAAGTGGGACACCTTGGCATCTCCAATGCAACCATAACTTGGGCTACTGAATAACTGGTGGCCATCTTAGCATCCACTTTTGATGACTGATCCTCAAAAGAAGTTCCTACCTATTCTTGGAAGAATCTATTGGTTTCAAGTTAAAACAAGCATTTGCAATGCAATGGGTCTCGCATTTGCTTGAATTAGAGTTATTGGCGTTGAAAACTCCTAACCGAACTTTTCTTGCCACGTAAATTGAAAATGAAAAGTAAAACAGTTTCACATTAGCGAGCCGATTCAAAACACCATGGCCACCATGAGCATGAGCGCGAAGGAGAGACGCAAAAAGAAAAAGAAGTTCACTTGTAGTCAAACTTATCGGTAAAAGTGAAATTAGCCATGTAACAGGGACGATGGCCAAGGCGGTAA
Organism: Pleurodeles waltl; assembly: GCF_031143425.1. Taxonomy (NCBI): domain Eukaryota; kingdom Metazoa; phylum Chordata; class Amphibia; order Caudata; family Salamandridae; genus Pleurodeles; species Pleurodeles waltl. The sequence goes on along the minus strand of NC_090447.1, from coordinate 49,310,138 downwards.
CAAAACCTCGCCAAGGAGAGACAAAAGTAAAGCATTTACCAATGTCATCAAAGGATTTTTGAAGGGCAAGCCCAGGAACGAGTGGTAGTGATGGGTGTGAGGTGGGCATTGTTAAAAGCCAAGATACATACCAACACTTCGGAAAAGCAGCACTTGCGCGCTGCTATGCTCGACCTAAAAAGGGCATCAAAGATGTCCGGCTAACTGTTGTTTTTTAACTCCTGATATTGTTCACCCTTAGATATGTATAATATCATTTCTAGTGGTCAAGTGGTTCAAAAAGGTACATCTATCTATCACAATTCCATTGGGTGAAGCATTTGTATGAATTGCCTACAATGTGCTTTTTGGTAAATTCAACTTAACCTAAAGATTGCTGGTCCAGGTGTGAAGTATGGCATGGTCCAGGTGTGAAGTATGGCATGGGCGCACGCACTTTGGTCTTTAATGTGATGTCAAACTGAACTAACCAAAGCATTTGAATAAATTGCCCTCAAAACCAATCCAGCCATAATTGGTTGTTCTCTTTTGAGTCAGGAGGAGCAGGCTGGCAAATCTCGCTCCAATCATTTTAGTCACTTGAAGGAAGTCGATATCTTGTTTTGTGGCGAAAGAGGTTTTTGGGTTCTTGCATGCTGATAACAGCTAGTGAGGACTGAATGGGGCTGTTGGGGATGAATCCTAGGTTACAGAAGTGTGGGGGAGCCAGTGCTGTGGTGGGTGCTAGACGTCACTGTGGAGCCAGTGCAGCCGCAGGCGCTAGACGTCACTGTGGAGCCAGTGCAGCCGCAGGCGCTAGACTTCACTGTGGAGCCAGCGCTGGGGGGGGTGCTAGACTTCACTGTGGAGCCAGTGCAGCCGCAGGCGCTAGACTTCACTGTGGAGCCAGCGCTGCGGTGGGTGCTAGACTTCACTGTGGAGGCAGAGCTGCAGTGGGTTCTAGACTTCACTGTGGAGCCAGCGCTGTGGTGTATGCTAGACTTCACTGTGGAGCCAGCGCTGTGGTGTATGCTAGACTTCACTGTGGAGCCAGCGCTGTGATGGGTACTAGACTTCACTGTGGAGCCAGCGCTGTGATGGGTACTAGACTTCACTGTGGAGCCAGCGCTGTGGTGGGTGCTAGACTTCACTGTGGAGCCAGCGCTGTGGTGGGTGCTAGACTTCACTGTGGAGCCAGCGCTGTGGTGGGTGCTAGACTTCACTGTGGAGCCAGTGCAGCCGCAGGCGCTAGACTTCACTGTGGAGCCAGCGCTGTGGTGGGTGCTAGACTTCACTATGGAGCCAGCACTGCGGTGGGTGCTAGACTTCACTGTGGAGCCAGCGCTGTGATGGGTGCTAGACTTCACTGTGGAGCCAGCGCTGTGGTGGGTGCTAGGCTTCACTGTGGAGCCAGCGCTGTGGTGGGTGCTAGACTTCACTGTGGAGCCAGCGCTGTGGTGGGTGCTAGACTTCACAGTGGAGCCAACGCTGTGGTGGGTGCTAGACTTCACTGTGGAGCCAGCGCTGGGGTGGGTGCTAGACTTCACTGTGGAGCCAGCGCTGTGGTGGGTGCTAGACTTCACTGTGGAGCCAGCGCTGTGGTGGGTGCTAGACTTCACTGTGGAGCCAGCGCTGTGGTGGGTCAGAGACTTCACTGTGGAGCCAGCGCTGTGATGGGTGCTAGACTTCACTGTGGAGCCAGCGCTGTGGTGGGTGCTAGACTTCACTGTGGAGCCAGCGCTGTGGTGGGTGCTAGACTTCACTGTGGAGCCAGCGCTGGGGTGGGTGCTAGACTTCACTGTGGAGCCAGCGCTGGGGTGGGTGCTAGACTTCACTGTGGAGCCAGCGCTGTGGTGGGTGCTAGACTTCACTGTGGAGCCAGCGCTGTGGTGGGTGCTAGACTTCACTGTGGAGCCAGCGCTGGGGTGGGTGCTAGACTTCACTGTGCAGCCAGTGCTGTGGTGGGTGCTAGACTTCACTGTGGAGCCAGTGCTGTGGTGGGTGCTAGACTTCACTGTGGAACCAGCGCTGTGGTGGGTGCTAGGCTTCACTGTGGAGCCAGTGCAGTGGTGGATGCTAGACTTCACTGTGGAGCCAGCGCTGCAGTGGGTGCTAGACTTCACTGTGGAGCCAGCACTGCAGTGGGTGCTAGACTTCACTGTGGAACCAGCCCTGCAATGGGTGCTAGACTTCACTGTGGAGCCAGTGCAGGGGTGGGTGCTAGACTTCACTGTGGAGCCAGCGCTGTGGTGGGTGCTAGACTTCACTGTGGAGCCAGCGCTGGGGTGGGTGCTAGACTTCACTGTGGAGCCAGCGCTGCAGTGGGTGCTAGACTTCACTGTGGAACCAGCCCTGCAGTGGGTGCTAGACTTCACTGTGGAACCAGTGCAGTGGTGGGTGCTAGACTTCACTGTGGAGCCAGTGCAGTGGTGGATGCTAGACTTCACTGTGGAGCCAGCGCTGCAGTGGGTGCTAGACTTCACTGTGGAGCCAGCGCTCTGGTGGGTGCTAGACTTCACTGTGGAGCCAGCGCTGCAGTGGGTGCTAGACTTCACTGTGGAACCAGCGCTGGGGTGGGTGCTAGACTTCACTGTGGAACCAGTGCAGTGGTGGGTGCTAGACTTCACTGTGGAGCCAGTGCAGTGGTGGATGCTAGACTTCACTGTGGAGCCAGCGCTGCAGTGGGTGCTAGACTTCACTGTGGAGCCAGCGCTGCAGTGGGTGCTAGACTTCACTGTGGAACCAGCGCTGGGGAGGGTGCTAGACTTCACTGTGGAGCCAGTGCAGGGGTGGGTGCTAGACTTCACTGTGGAGCCAGCGCTGCAGTGGGTGCTAGACTTCACTGTGGAACCAGCGCTGGGGTGGGTGCTAGACTTCACTGTGGAACCAGTGCAGTGGTGGGTGCTAGACTTCACTGTGGAGCCAGTGCAGTGTTGGATGCTAGACTTCACTGTGGAGCCAGCGCTGCAGTGGGTGCTAGACTTCACTGTGGAGCCAGCGCTGCAGTGGGTGCTAGACTTCACTGTGGAACCAGCGCTGGGGTGGGTGCTAGACTTCACCGCGGTGTGGTCAAGCACTGGACCATCTCTAAACAAAGTGTTCCGGGAGAAACCTTTGTAATATTACTGGCTGCTGATCACTTTTTGTCACTCTGCACCATGGCTACAAGAATCATGTTCATTCTTATTATGTTTCAGATCCGCAACCTGCTTTGTGTCGATTGTGATTAAAAGATGAACTTCAAAGACCGTATCAAAATGTATTCTTATCCAGTAACGTTCCGAATAGAGAACACATGCAGATCGAAAATACTTTGTCGGAAATCCTTGTCTTACAAATGAATATTGATAAATTAATAATATTGATGAATTGATATTTGGAAATTCTCACAAGACAAACCTTCATTGAGAGACCATTAGGCATCCTTGGACAATTTTTGGATTTTATTTCACCTGGTCTGAGGATGGGAGGGGCCACCATGTGGACCTCACATTAAGATGCACACGGGAAATTGGCTCACGGTTCCCTTCACCTCCAGACACTTTTAGCTATAGGATGGAAGGAACATTAACTAATTTTAAGTCTCAGAGCATACAGGTTGTTGATGTGTGAGCAATAACTCCTCGTTCTTTTATCAAGACTGAAGAGGCAGGTGAAGAATGCACTAATCCATTGCAGCAGAAGCAAAATCTAATAATAATGACCCACGCATAGGTATCAGAATGATTGATATGCACTGTTCTGCTTCTACAATGTGTTATCTTGGTTTATGATGTCTGTGTACTCTTTGATTTAGATCCTGTGTGATGTGAATTTGTTATTATTAATACATTGCCTAAATCTAAATTTGTGTTGCCATGGTAATAGATTATATTTCACTTGACTGTGTGGATTATTGTGTTTTATCCGAATAAATCTATCTTTCAGCGAACATTCCTTGGTATAGTGTTTTTTATGTGTGTTGGTGTCACACTGACAATCTAAGCAAATACCATTCTTTCACTCTCCCACCCTTCTTTGGAAAATTGCTTGAGAAATTAGTCGCTTGAGAGATTAGTCGCGATACAACTTCCACAGTTCAGACCAAGACAACCTGTTGCAGTTTTCATGGATCTGGCTCCAGACCCTGCAGCAGCAGAGCATGGACCGGCCATGAACCTCTCAAATTCTCAACAATGTTGATCGCTGCCTCACAGTTCTCCTAAAGCTCTCCACGGCTTTTGACAGTGTGAATCACCCCATTCTTCTCGCCATCATTCCCTCATCTCTTGGAAGACAGGATGAAGCAACAGACTGATGGACAACCTTCCAGACCAAACATCACTACTTGGTTAGGTAGGACAGCCCAGAGCCATCCTCCTGTGCATCACCTGTGGAGCCTCCCAGGGTTCCACCCTGTGCACCACCTGTGGGGCCCCCCAGGGTTCCATCCTTTGCTTCACTAGTGGAGCCCTCCAGGGTTTCATCCTTTGCTTCACTAGTGGAGCCCTCCAGGGTTTCATCCTTTGCTTCACTAGTGGAGCCGTCCAGGGTTTCATCCTTTGCTTCACTAGTGGAGCCGTCCAGGGTTTCATCCTTTGCTTCACTAGTGGAGCCGTCCAGGGTTTCATCCTTTGCTTCAGCAGTGGAGCCCTCCAGGGTTTCATCCTTTGCTTCACTAGTGGAGCCGTCCAGGGTTTCATCCTTTGCTTCACTAGTGGAGCCGTCCAGGGTTTCATCCTTTGCTTCACTAGTGGAGCCCTCCAGGGTTTCAGCCTTTGCTTCAGCAGTGGAGCCCCCCATGGTTTCATCCTTTGCTTCAGCAGTGGAGCCCCCCAAGGTTTCATCCTTTGCTTCAGCAGTGGAGCCCCCCATGGTTTCAACTTTTGGTTCACCAGTGGAGACCCCCAGGGTTTCATCCTTTGCTTCAGCAGTGGAGCCCCCCAAGGTTTCAACCTTTGGTTCACCAGTGGAGACCCCCAGGGTTTCATCCTTTGCTTCAGCAGTGGAGCCCCCCAAGGTTTCAACCTTTGGTTCACCAGTGGAGACCCCCAGGGTTTCATCCTTTGCTTCAGCAGTGGAGCCCCCCATGGTTTCAGCCTTTGCTTCAGCAGTGGAGACCCCCAGGGTTTCATCCTTTGCTTCAGCAGTGGAGCCCCCCATGGTTTCAGCCTGTGCATCACCCGTGCCCCCATTCTTTACGCTACGATTTAAAATCTTACCATGGGATCTTTGGATGCTCTTTTAACCAACTAACGATTTAATGTTCACTAATGTGTCAATGGTTTTACCTAAAAGTATTGGTGACTAATGGTATCCATTAAATCCTGGCCTGAAGCACCCTCCTGTAAACAGAAGATAATCAATAACAATGTAATGTCTAGGTGGTGCTTCATATCACAGTTTTGCCATTTGAAAGGCCCATAAATAACAGGTGTTACAATAACCCAGTTTAACAGTGATTGGTTCATTGACCGCAGAAGCATGCAAGGATGGGCCCATGCGAAATTCAACTTGAGGGCAAAGCTGAAACTGAATCAAACACAACTAGAGATCTCTCTCATGAACCTATGTGGTATCTCACCACTCCTGAACCTTATCCACCCCTCCTGAACCTTATCCACCCCTCCTGAACCTTATCCACCACTCCTGAACCTTATCCACCCCTCCCGACCACTCTCTGCCACATCCCTCCTCTTCTATGATGGTATCCTTCAAAATTAACATTGCAAAAAATCTTCACCCTATGGTGATGATCAAACCTGTTCTACAAAATAAAGCCCTCCCTGCCCATGTTCCAAGCTCAAATCCTCCACCCATCCCATCTCTACAGGGCAAGGCCCTTCTCGTTGTACTCCTTCGAAGCGCTACTGCATGCAGTCGGGTGGTACAATAAGCAGAACCACATCACCCACATTTTGGCCAAATGCCAATGGTTCACTTTGCAAAAGTACTTTGGCTAAAAAGCTGGCTGAGTGAATGCATGGGTGATTGGACGGATGAATATATGGGTATAGGAGGACAGCTTTGTGAATACAGACATGCATGCATGTGGATACAATAACTGTTGAATGTATAGGTGTGCATGGACAAGTGTGAGGATTGAATGTAAGGGGGAGTGAGTGTGAGTGGATGGTTAGTTGAAGAGTCTGTGGTTAGTACAGGATAGGTGAATGAATGTGCGCATGAATGTATACGTGAATGAGTGGATCAATGAGAGTATGACCAGGTCAGTAGCGATGCACTGATAAATTGTAAAGCTATGCCCAAGTACTCTGAGCATACACAAGGTATTGCCATAGTTTGTCTTGAGTAGGTGCTCTGGAAGCCTTTTGGTGTGCTTCAGGGGATTAGGAAGGTGGATGGAGACCTGGAAAATGGAAGTAAGATAGTTCAGATGTTGCTCCATGGTGAATCAGAAGTGGTGTAAAGGCGAAGGATTGCAGTTTGGAATGTCGAGGATGGAATATCATGTGGTCACGATATTGTGACTAAAATATCGAAATATATATATAACTTTGACGCCGTTTGACAAATCTTCACAAAACTTTCGAAAGCAGTTGACTGTAAAGTTTCGAGGTGATTCGTCGAGCGAGGGCAGAGAACAAGGTGAGGGTTTCCAATGTGTTTTTCCCTTGCAGTTTCCCATAGGGTTTCTAGACACAACTGCAGCCCGAACCGCTGAACGGAATGACACCAGATTTGACAGAAAGCTAAATCTTGGTCCACAAAGAGTGCTTTTTGTATTTTTGTGTAAATCTGTTCAATAGTTTTTGGAGTCATTTAGGGAAAAAGATTTATGTATATCTAGAGACGCGGATCTGACAGATCTCAAACTGAGATCTTATTGGCTGCCATGACTTCAACCAGGAAGTGGTGGCAGCCATCTTAGGAGTTGGTCCTGAGTCCTAAGAAAAATGCAAAAAAGGCACCAGGGGGAAGGGTATGAATATCCTCATACCCCAGGCCTGGCAGTGGGGTCTCAAATGATTTAAAAAATAATTATGCCATAAATTCGCAGAAGGTAATCTGCTGTAATTTGTTTTTAACAAAACAAGTGCAATCTCCTCTGCTTTTTTTTTAAAGACCTATGGGTGGGGCATATCCCTCTGGGTACAAATATCTGCATTTTGGGGAAGTGGGGCACATGGCCCCCATCCACAGGCTGATTTTGGCCCCAGGGTTTCCATCCCCCAAGGGCCCAGCAGTTTTTCAGTAGGGGGAGGGGGCACAGACCCCCATTCCCAGGCTGATTTTGGCCCCCAGGATCCCATCCTCTAGGGCTGGGCAAAATATGGTAAGGGGGGGTGCCATGCATTCTCCCTCCCAAGTCCGATTTGGCCTCAGGCACCCCATTCCCCATTCCCCGGGGCTGAGCCAAATATCTAAAGGGGGACGGGTGCCATGCAGCCCTACTCTCGGGGCTTATTTTGGCACTGGGGACCCCATCCACTGGGCCCTGGCTGTGTATGCAAAGGGGAACGAGCCTTGAGGCCACCCTCGCTGAGCCGTTTATGGTCCTGGGGACCTCATCCTTCAGGGCTGGCTTAGGCTATGGCCCAGGGTGCCGAACCCTGGGACATTGTGGTTTCCCCCCTGCCTGCAATGGCACGGGCAGAGAAACCTGTGTAAGCTCTTGCTTGGTGGGAGCAACTTCAAATCTTTCACCTAGCTTGGCATAAACACAAAGGGGCATATTTATACTGTTTCACGCAAAACTGCACTAACGCAGAGTTGCATCAAAAACCTTAGCGCCTGCTAGCACCATTCCTGAGCGCAAGCCGGGCGTCATATTTATGGAATGGAGCAAGCTGACGCTAAGAATCGGCTAGTGTCAAAAGAAAAGACGCTAGCCGGGGAGGTGGCAGTAGGGAAAAATGGCGTTAGGGCGCCAGAAATGACGCTAGACTGTTTAATGCCAATATATACGGCGTTAACCAGCCTAGCGTCATATCTTGATGCAATAGCACCCAAAAATGACTCCTGTCTTCGGAAAGACAGGAGTCATGACCACCACCCCTATGGCATGGCTATTAGACCCAATGCCATGCAGGGGGCCCCATGTAAGGGGCACCCAATGGCACCGAAAAAAAAATATTTGATACTTACCTATACTTACATATATTTACCCAGGATGGGGTCCCCCATCCTCTGGTCTCCCTCTGGTGTGGGTGGGGGTGTTTCTGGGGCTTGGGGTGGGCATCTGTGGGCCCATTCCATGGTGTTTGGCCATGGAAATGGGTCCACAAGTCCACTACCGCCTGGTCTAACCCTGGCAGTAAATAATGGTGCTAAGCAGGCTTAGCACCATTATTTAAGTCGGCTACTCCATGCGCATCCTTTTTCCGCCAGAGAATAAATATGGCAGTAGGGGGTTAGCGTCATTTTTAGGACGGGAATGCCTACCTTGCATCTCAAAAACGCAAGGTGGGTTCACGCATCCTAGAAATGGCGTTAACTCCAATATTTTGACGCTAGATGAGTCTAATGTCAAAATATCAATATGGAGTTAAGTTTTCGCTGCATTAGCGTAAAATATTTTGACGCTAACATGGCACCAACCAAGTATAAATATGCACCCAACTCCGCTCCCATGGGTAGGAGAATAAAAAATGCTCCTGCCTGCTGGGAGCAGACTTTTCATTTGTTTCCCTGCCCTTAGTTAAGCAGGCAGGGAACCAAATGAAAAGATTGCTCCCGCCCGCAGGGAGCAGCATTATTAGCAGCTCCCTGCGGGTGGGAGCAATGCTGGCTCCTGCTCAATGCAAAGAGCTAGCTGGGGCCACGGGGTCCTTTGGCCTCCACCTGTAGCCCTCAACGATAGTGTGGTTGGTGTCCTAGGTGGGCACTAGCGTACCCACTCTTGATTAGCCAGGCCCCGAGGGATGAAACCCATCCGGAGAGGGGGGCATGTGGGTCCCCCCCCTTCCCATATTTGGTTGAGCCCTGGGGGATGGGTTCATGGGGCTGAAATTGGTCCAGGGAGGGAGGCCATGCAGCCCCCATCTCCTTTTGTATATTCGATCAACCCGGGGAAAGGGGCCACATGCCCTCCTCCCCTCCTCCTCTCCCTTAAATATGATGCTGGGCCCCAGGGGATGGGGTCCCCTGGGCCACAGCGCGAGGAGAGAACTTGCCGGCCAGATCAAGCTTAAACTCTCTCTCATATCTTATGTTACCTATACATATATGAAACATGAATAATCCACAGCTGTGAAACAGGATTTTACAATAGTGATTTGTGAGGAATGCAGATGGCACCACCAGGACTTTTTGCTTTTGACTTCCCAGTTCTTGAACGTTTACTGTGGGTGAGTCTCACTACCTGAGTCTCACTCGTGGCAAATGCATAGTATTTGGTCTTAGTTTGTTAACCGCCAGTGTCTGCTTTTTAAGATAAGATCGCTGCTGCAAAAGGCAGGGCCAGGAGTGTGTCTGCACCTGCGCAGGCTGCATGTGTGAGTTTACCGTCATGTGCAGCTCTGTAATTGCGCACAGGTAGCCAGTCGCTGCAAGGATTGTTGCTGGGCTGCAGTACACCTTACAATATTCGTGGCCATTCATAGATTGGTCAGTAGTGCTTATTGGAAAATATGTGGTGTATTCACTGTCTTATGCCATAAAGGCTAAATCTGCCCTAAAGTACAGTTTTGCTCCACTTAGGCCTACATAGTGTAGCAAGGTGTGTCAAACTGGGATAAAACATGCAAGTCAAGTTTGAACATGCAGGTTCCAACACACTACATCCACATTTTATGGGATTTCTGAAATTGTCATGTTTCTCCAGCACAGCTCCTAATCAGATTCCAGGACTTTGTCCCCCTCTACTGGGCCAAGGTAATTACTCTGTTCCCCAGCTGAGGGAACAAATGCCTCTCCACACAAAAGTTGCAGTTATCAGTGATTAACCCAGTTTTGGGAGAGAAAAAGGGGTGAGGGTAAATATGTCTCTTATAAATAGCGTGTCACTCTATGCTGGGGCTAGGATAGCCCAGGCCCACTAGAACAAAGGGGGACTGAGAGACCTCTGTGACCAACAAAGTAGGGCCTCATTTTTGAGGTTTTGGTGGAAAGGGGTCAGGCAGTAATGTCAGCTGGGGGCAGAGCAGAGGCCGTCAGGGGAACTGTTTTCATGAAAATGCACCACCAACACAGCTCTCAAACCCTGTGGATGGGTGAGTGGGGGATTGTTAGAGTAAGTTAAGCATTGGATGAATGGAAAGATGAGGGAATGCATTAATGGGTGAGTGATTGAGATTGTAGAAGGACTGATGAGTGCCTGGATGAAAATATAGATGAGTGAGTACAAGGACTAAGTAACTAGTGAGTGCATTGATGGATGGATGGATGAATGAGACTTGTTAGAAAGTTTTACATTGCCTGGGTGGTGGCTTGCCATTAACATACTAAGATAACATGGACCTCTGTTCCTCCACTTGTGAAATACTGTTACATGCCATTAAAGCTTCACTTGCATGTAACTGATAGTGCATGTGAACAGATATCCACAATATGCAAAGAACTGTCACCATGATGCCCAGGCCAGAAATGGGCACCGTCATGTCATGGACATCAGGATCAACATTGTTGTAGTGTTGCACACTATCATCAAAGATGCCCACACTATGTTGTAAAGTACCATAATGCCAGGGACAGCATTAGGGGTGCCATCATGCCAAGGATGCTTACATTATGTCATGGATGCTCAAGGTATGCCAAGAATTAACACCATTATGCAAGGCCCCACACGATGCTATCAGTAGACACCAACATGCCATGACTGCTCACAATGAGCTAAGAATTACCACCACTATGCCCTTATCATCAGTAAGTCAGAGGCGGGTGCCACCATGCCACGTGTGCTCAAAGATTGCCAAGATTTTTCCCTTTTATTCTGCAGCCAGCACTGTGCTAGGGTTTGGCATCACTATGCCATGGGTTTTCACATTCTTACAAGAATTACCAATATAATTCCAGTACCAGCATTGTGCCAGATGTGGATCATGGGTGTCCAGAGTGCACAAATGGCCACCATTGTGCTAGGGCAAACATTATACTATGGGTTGTATGTCACAATTATGTTTACAAAAATATTGTGTGACTTATTATTGTGGCTTGAATTTTGTTCTGAAAAATGTTGCCCCACTGGGAGCAGAATTTCTATTATTATCTCCAGTGGGGAAAGTTTTTTGTAAATGACATTTAGGACATGATATTTATGTGATATTCTCACTATGATATCCCGGCTCCACACCCTAAGAGGTGGGCACCATTCTGCCAAGAATTAACAGTATTATACCAAAGGGAACACATATCTGAAAAGGACCCAACATGCAGGGTTGGAAGGCGCTGTGGACCAGGAATGGGGGTCACCAGATCCCAATGGTATCCGGAGATGTAAGGGTTAGATGGTTTATGGTAACAGAGGCATAGGCTCTCTCCCTCTTTCTCTCTCACACACACAAACACATGAGCACATAGAGAGACACACACATGCACACAGCACACGCATGCACACCACAGACCCCTGCCAAAAGGCAAGTAAACTAACTCTCTAGTGGTCAGTGTGGTGTGTCAATATGCTTGGGGAGATGGCAGTGAATGGTGGTGCACCTTTTGACCCACCTCTACCTACACACCTCTTGAGTCTTGGTAAAGGCCTGTTTAGTCACACACCACGCCAACTTTAGTTGTCAGCCAAACTACAGTTGAGTCACGTGGATACCCCTTGTTATCTCCTCCATGGGATCATGACACAGCCCTAGTGGGGAAAGCTCAGCACAGAGTGAAGACTAGTGGTTCCAAACCTGTGGTCCGGTGTCCACGAAACCTTGTCAGGGGTGTCCGTGACAACTTATAAAGTTAGATAATATTAACAGATTAATAAAGCGTACAGAAATCTTATAAAGTAAAATGTATTACCTGAAGATTTAAAAATGCTCTTTAAATGTGTGAAGGAATTTAAAACTGGTGGCTGAAAGTTAAGCTAGAGTCCTCATTTGGATTCATGGAAGCAATGCGAGAGCGTTAAACAGCATGTAGTATGGACGACTAGTGGCCTCATTTGAATGTGGAAAAGATTGAAACTTCCCATTAAAAGTTAGATTTTTAAAATATTTTGTTTGTAAATTAAATGATTAAATATTTTGTATGTTTGTCAGAAAAATGCTCTTTCCAGTATTTTTTGTGTATTGTTTTGCGGTTCAAATCATCGACAATGCTTAGCCCGAGGTCTCCTGCTTCCAGTAATGACTTGTGAGGGCCCCCGGACACCAACAGTGATTCATTGGGGGGTCTTTGGGTTACAGTAATGATTAAGAGGGGTTCCACAGGGGTCAAAAGGTTGAGAACCACTGGTGTAGAGCAGTGCAGCAGGCCCCCTCCTTAGACCACGTGGCACCTGCATCTCCTCTGCGCTCCACGTGCGCGTCACCGAGTGACAGCGGCTGATTGGTGAACAGCAGCCGCGCGGCAACCAGCTCAGAGCGACTCTGCTCAGCTCTGCGGCAACATCCTCTGACACACTCAGCGTCACTTCCTCCCTGACAATTCAGCAAAGCTCTTTGAGCTTAATTTAGCACCGGGACACATTACTTATAACATTGCTAAATGCCACAGGGCATTAGCGGTTTGTAAGGTAGCCTACATGCTACCACCGTTGATGGCACTATTTAGTTATTGCAGGCCCCCTGATCACAATGGCAAGCTTACCCATACGTTATGAATGACAGCTGTATCAACCAATGGCTGACGATGGTGGCTGATTGACAACCAATGGCTTGCGAGGACTGACGTTTGACCTTTTTTAAGTAGAGATGACATACACTTGTGCAGCACAAAGCTGACCTTTGCTAGACTTTACAATTCAATTTAAAGGTAAGAAGGTTGTTTTTTATGCACAGGGCAGTGTGTGCATGGGCCAGAGGAGCAGCACACAAGGCATGAGACTGTTTACTTGATAACTTCTGAATTTGCTGATTGAAAACCTGTGGTCTCAGGCATGCTTATTATGGACGCAGTGCACAGCCAGTGTCCTTCTCCCAGTCAAGTTCATCTTCAATGCCATTCATTCAGTATCATCTTTCCACCAACATTAACAGCCCACTCGTGCAGCCAGGCCAGACTGCTAAGCACCTCCACTGTCATGTGACAGTGCAGAGGGTCACTGTGTTATGACAACGAGGTCTGTTCCTGGAAAACCTTAAGCTACCAGGAACTTGTTACATGAGCAGGAGCTGATCTCACCTGAGAGGAGACACTTATGAGCGGCTTGTGCTGCGGCTCTTAGTGCTGCACCTGTTCTCTGTAAGGAAAGCTTGTGCTGCGGCACTTAGGGGGTTATTCCAACTTTGGAGGAAGTGGTAATCCGTCCCAAAAGTGACGGTAAAGTGACGGATATACCACCAGCCGTATTACGAGTCCATTATATCCTATGGAACTCGTAATACGGCTGGTGGTAAATCCGTCACATTTGGGACGGATTACCACCTCCTCCAAAGTTGGAATAACCCCCTTAGTGCTGCACCTGTTCTCTGTAAGGGAAGCTTGCGCTGCGGGTCTTAGTGCTGCACCTGTTCTCTGTAAGGGAAGCTTGTGCTGCGGCACTTAGTGCTGCACCTGTTCTCTGCAAGGGAAGCTTGCGCTGCGGGTCTTAGTGCTGCACCTGTTCTCTGTAAGGGAAGCTTGTGCTGCGGGTCTTAGTGCTGCACCTGTTCTCTGTAAGGGAAGCTTGCGCTGCGGGTCTTAGTGCTGCACCTGTTCTCTGTAAGGGAAGCTTGCGCTGCGGCACTTAGTGCTGCACCTGTTCTCTGTAAGGGAAGCTTGCGCTGCGGGTCTTAGTGCTATACCTGTTCTCTGCAAGGAAGCTTGCGCTGCGGCACTTAGTGCTGCACATGTTCTCTGTAAGGGAAGCTTGCGCTGCGGGTCTTAGTGCTGTACCTGTTCTCTGCAAGGGAAGCTTGCGCTGCGGCACTTAGTGCTGCACATGTTCTCTGTAAGGGAAGCTTGCGCTGCGGGTCTTAGTGCTGTACCTGTTCTCTGTAAGGGAAGCTTGCACTGCGGGTCTTAGTGCTGTACCTGTTCTCTGTAAGGGAAGCTTGCACTGCGGGTCTTAGTGCTGTACCTGTTCTCTGTAAGGGAAGCTTTCACTGCAGGTCTTACTGCTGCACCTGTTCTCTGCAAGGGAAGCTTGCACTGCGAATCTTAGTGCTGCACCTGATCTCATCAAGAGAAGCTTGCACTGTGGGTCTTAGTGCTGCACCTGTTCTCTGTAAGGGAAGCTTGTGCTGCGGCACTTAGTGCTGCACCTGTTCTCTGTAAGGGAAGCTTGCGCTGCGGGTCTTAGTGCTGCACCTGTTCTCTGTAAGGGAAGCTTGTGCTGCGGCACTTAGTGCTGTACCTGTTCTCTGTAAGGGAAGCTTGCACTGCGACTGTTAGTGCTGTACCTGTTCTTAGTGTCAGAAGCTTGCACTGCGAATCTTAGTGCTGCACCTGATCTCATCAAGAGAAGCTTGCACTGCGGGTCTTAGTGCTGCACCTGTTCTCTGCAAGGGAAGCTTGCACTGTGGGTCTTAGTGCTGCACCTGTTCTCTGTAAGGGAAGCTGGTGCTGCGGCACTTAGTGCTGCACCTGTTCTCTGTAAGGGAAGCTTGCGCTACGGGTCTTAGTGCTGCACCTGTTCTCTGTAAGGGAAGCTTGTGCTGCGGCACTTAGTGCTGTACCTGTTCTCTGTAAGGGAAGCTTGCACTGCGACTGTTAGTGCTGTACCTGTACTTAGTGTCAGAAGCTTGCACTGTGGCTGTTTGTGCTGTACCTGTTCTCTGTGAAGGGAGCTTGTGCTGCGGCTCTTAGTGCTGTAACTGTTCTCTGTGAAGGAAGCTTGCGCTGTGGCTGCAGGTGCTGTACCTGTTCTCTGTGAAGTAAGCTTGCGCTGTGGTTGCGGGTGCTGTACCTGTTCTCTGTGAAGGAAGATTGTGCTGTGGCTGCAGGTGCTGTACCTGTTCTCTATGAAGGAAGCTTGCGCTGTGGCTGTTGGTGCTGCACCTGTTCTCTGTGAAGGAAGCTTGTGCTGTGTCTGCTGGTGCTGTACCTGTTCTCTGTGAAGGAAGCTCGAGTTGTAGCTGCTCTGTGAAGGAAGCTTGTGCTGCGACTGTTAGTGCTGTACCTGTTCTCTCGGAAGAAAGCTTGTGCTCCAGCAGCCAGTGCTGTACCTGTTTTCTGCCAAGGAAGCGTGTGCTGTGACTGTTAGTTGTGTACCTGTTCTCTGTGAAGGAAGCTTGTGCTGTGGCTGCTCGTGCTGTACCTGTTCTCTGTGAAGGAAGCTTGCACTGTGGGTGTGGGTGCTGTACCTGTCCTCTGTGAAGGAAGTTTGCGATGTGGCTGCTCGTGCTGTACCTGTTCTCTGTGAAGTAAGCTTGTGCTCCAGCAGCCCGTGCTGTACCTCTTCTCTGCGAAGGAAGCTTGCGATGAGTATGCTCATGCTGTAACTGTTTTCTGCCAAGGTAGCTTGTGCTGCGACTGTTAGTGCTGTACCTGTTCTCTGTTAAGGAAGCTTGAGCTGTGGCTGTTAGTGCTGTACATGTTCTTAGTGTTAGAAGCTTGCACTGCTGCTGTTTGTTCTGTACCTGTTCTCTGTGAAGGAAGCTTGTGCTGCGGCTCATAGTGCTGTAACTGTTCTCTGTGAAGGAAGCTTGTGCTGTGGCTGCTCATGCTGTTCCTGTTCTCTGTCAAGGAAGCTTGTGCTGTGGCTGCTCGTGCTGTACCCGTTGTTAGTGAAGGAAGCTTGTGCTGTGGCTGCTCGTGCTGTACCTGTTCTCTGTGAAGGAAGCTTGCGCTGTGGCTACTGGTGCTGTACCTATTCTCTGTGAAGGAAGCTTGCGCTGTGGCTGCAGGTGCTGTACCTGTTCTCTATGAAGGAAGCTTGCGCTGTGGCTGCTGGTGCTGTACCTGTTCTCTGTGAAGGAAACTTGAGCTGTGGCTGCTCCTGCTGTACCTGTTCTCTGTGAAGGAAGCTTGAGCTGTGGCTGCTCCTGCTGTACCTGTTCTCTGTAAAGGAAGCTTGCGCTGTGGCTGCGGGTGCTGTACCTGTTCTCTATGAAGGAAGCTTGCGCTATGGCTGCTGGTGCTGTACCTGCCCTCTGTGAACGAAGCTTGTGCTGTGGCTGCTGGTGCTGTACCTGTTCTCTGTGAAGGAAGCTTGTGCTCCAGCAGCCAGTGCTGTATCTGTCCTCTGTGAAGGAAGCTTGCGCTGCAGCAGCCTGTGCTGTACCTCTTCTCTGCGAAGGAAGCTTGCAATGAGGATGCTCATGCTGTACCTGTTTTCTGCCAAGGAAGCGTGTGCTGCGACTGTTAGTGCTGTACCTGTTATCCGTGAAGGAAGCTTGTACTGTGGGTGCTCGTGCTGTACCTGTTCTCTGTGAAGGAAGCTTGCGCTGTGGCTGCTGGTGCTGTGCCTGTCCTGTGTGAAGGAATCTTGTGTTCCAGCAGCCAGTGCTGTATCTGTCCTCTCTGAAGGAAGCTTGCGCTGCAGCAGCCCGTGCTGTACCCCTTCGATGCGAAGGAAGCTTGCAATGAGGATGCTCATGCTGGACCTGTTTTCTGCCAAGGAAGCGCGTGCTGCCGCTGTTAGTGCTGTACCTGTTCTCTGTGAAGGAAGCTTGTGCCCCAGCAGCCAGTGCTGTATCTGTCCTCTGTGAAGGAAGCTTGCGCTGCAGCAGCCCGTGCTATACCTCTTCTCTGCGAAGGAAGCTTGCAATGAGGATGCTCATGCTGTACCTGTTTTCTGCCAAGGAAGTGTGTGCTGTGACTGTTAGTGCTGTACCTGTTCTCTGTGAAGGAAGCTTGTGCTGTGGGTGCTCGTGCTGTACCTGTTCCCCTGTGAAGGAAGCTTGTACTCTGGCTGCTCATGCTGTACCTGTTCTCTGTGAAGGAAGTTTGCGATTTGGCTGCTCGTGCTTTACCTGTTCTCTGTGAAGGAAGCTTGAGCTGTGGCTGTTAGTGCTATACATGTTCTCTGTCAAGGAATCTTGCGCTGCAGCAGCGCGTCCTGTACCTGTTCTCTGTGACAGAAGCTTGCGCTGTGGCTGCTGGTGCTGTACCTGTTCTCTGTGAAGGAAGCTTGCGCTGTGGCTGCGGGTGCTGTACCTATTCTCTGTGAAGGAAGCGTGTGCTGCAACTGTTAGTGCTGTACCTGTTCTCTGTGATGGAAGCTTGTGCTGTGGCTGCTCATGCTGTACCTGTTCTTTGTGAAGGAAGCTTGTGCTGCGGCTGTTACTGCTGTGTCTGTTCTCTGTAAGGGAAGCTTGTGCCGTGGCTGTTTGGTGCTGTGCCTGTAAGGGAAGCTTGTGCTGTGGCTGTTAGTGCTGTGCCTGTTGTCTGTGAAGAAAGCTTGCGCTGAGGCTACTGGTGCTGTACCTGTTCTTAGTGAAGAAGCTTGCGCTGGGCTGCTCGTGCTATACCTGTTCCCTGTGAGGGAAGCTTGCACTGCGGCTGTTAGTGCTGTGTCTGTACACTGTAAGGGAAGCGTGCTGTACGACAGCTCATGGTCTAACTGTTCTCTGTGAAGGAAGCTTGTGCTGCGGCAGCTCGTGCTGTACCTGTTCTCTGTGAAGGAAGCTTGTGCTGTGGCAGATTGTGCTGTACCTGTTCTCTGTGAAGGAAGCTTGTGCTGTGGCTGCTCGTGCTGTACTTACTCTCTGTGAAAGAAGCTTGTGCTGTGGCTGCTCGTGCTGCACCTGTTGTTAGTGAATGAAGCTTGTGCTGTGGCTACTCGTGCTGTACCTGTTCTTTGTGAAGGAAGCTAGTGCTGTGGCTGCTCATGCTGTACCTGTTCTCTGTCAAGAAGCTTGTGCTGTGGCTGCTCGTGCTGTACCTGGTGTTAGTGAAGGAAGTCTGTCCTGTGCTGCTCATCCTTTACCTGTTCTGTGAATGAAGCTTGCACGCCTGCCCGTCGTACTGTACTTGTGAGCTCTGTGTGTGACACTTGAACTGCTGCTGCCTGTGTTGTACCTGCTGCTGCGTGTGAAAGAAGCTTGCACTGCTGTGACTCAGACTGTACTTGTGATGTCTGTAAAGCAGCGCATACTGTACTTGTTCTGTACATCCTCTGGGTGAAGGAAGCTTGAAGCGATGCTGCCTGTGCTGTACCTGCTACTGTGTGTGAATGAAGCTTGCGCTGCTGTGGCTCAGACTGCACTTGTGATGTCTGTGTGCGATGCTTGAAGAGCTGCTGCCTGTGCTGTACCTGCTTCTGTGTGTGAATGAAGCTTGCGCTGCTGTGGCTCAGACTGCACTTGTGATGTCTGTAACGCGGCGCATACTGTACTTGTTCTGTACTTCTTCTGGGACAGGAAGCTTCCTGTGCTGTACCTGCTTCTGTGTGCGAATGAAGCTTGCGCTGCTGTGGCTCAGACTGCACTTGTGATGTCTGTGAATAAAGATTGCGCTGTTGCGGCTCATACTGTACTGGTGCTGTTCTTCCTCTGGGTGAAGGAAGCTTGAACCGCTGCTGCCTGTGCTGTACCTGTTCTGTGTGTGAAAGAAGCTTGCACTGCTGCGGCTCAGACTGTACTTGTGATGTCTGTAACGCGGCGCATACTGTACTGGTGCTGTTCGTCCTCTGGGTGAAGGAAGCTTGAACCGCTGTTACATGTGCTGTACCTGTTCTATGTGTGAAGGAAGCTTCACTTCTGCCGCTCACACTGTACTTGTTCTGTATTTCTTCTGGGAGAGGAAGCTTCCTGTGCTGTACCTGCTGTGTGTGTGAAGGAAGCTTGCCTTCTTCTGAGTGAGGAAGCTTGAACCATTCCCTCTTGTGCTCTAGATGATCTTTGTGAGAAGAAAAACTGCAGTGGCGTAACAAAGGCCCCACAGCCACTATGATGGGGGGGGACGAGCTCCAGAGGGCCCCCTCAGCACAGTACTCTAGCCTGGGAGCTCCTGAGTGAATCCTGAGGGGGGGCTCCATTTACTTAGCAGGGGCCCCCCTCAAGTTTCGTCACTGGAGAGCTGCAGGACTGCTGTACGAGCGGTACCTGTTCTGGACATCCAGAATGACCACAGACCTGAGAGCAACACAATGACGAAGACACTGATGGCTGGCCTGGCCTAATGAACACACCTCATAGAAGGGACTGGGCTGATGCCTCCCCCCCAAACCTGCGCTTTGTAATGTGAGCAAAACATGTCAGGCTGGAATACATAAGTGACAAGATGGCTGTTCGCACCAAGAGTTAAGGCTTCCTGACAGAGCAGTGCAATCTTCTGCAGTTGGTGAGCGTTGAATTTAATGTGACATTAGGCGATACAACCTCCCTCAAAGACTGGATAAAAGTGATCCGCTCTTGCCTATCCAGTGTTTACATTTGAACTCGCTGGAGCTCAGCTCACCCACGTGGAGAAAGTACCAGAGCAGAGACGGAATCCCCTGCTGTCATTGGCTGAGGCGTTAGGATCACACCCCTAGGACGGCAGAACTGATGAATACTGCTGAGCTTTGCAGAAGAGAAGGCAGACTTCCTTGGGTGCTTAGAAGCAGCTTTGCAGCGCTAGAGCTTGAGATCATCTGTTCTTGTGCTTCAGTCAGGTGTCCGGCTCTGCTCAGTGCGACCAAGACCAGAGACACTGAATGATGGGTCTAAACCTCAGGCCTCACTCCCAGAAGCTACGGCTGTGAGCGCGCCCATGGCCGGCTTTAGCGCTGGTGGCCACCCTTGGGACAATCTTTTTTAGTGCCCCCTACTATGACCTCCTCCTCGGAATCCCTCACTCTACCACCCGGCAAAAGTGCCTCTCATCTCTCCATAGACCCTGTCTCACATACACTTCATTTGTTTTAAAGCGCTGGTAGATGGCGGCTTTAGTAATCCATTCAGCCATCCACATAAAATACAGATCTGTTCTTTGCAGCAGGCACATTAACCCTCTGCGCTACTTTATGGTGAGTCAAAGCTGCCGCTAGACAACACTCTGACCTCTCTTTAGCAGGAACATTAACCACAAGAGTTATCTTGACATTTTTATTGCTGCCTGAAAGCTGGAGGTACAAGGAACTCTGCAGCAGATGCTTTCAAAACATGTTATTGCTAAACCCAGCGCCCACCCTGAGTTCAGTACGCCCCCTCCAGGTCAGGGCCCTGTGCCGTCGTACCGGCAGCACTCCCCTAAAGCCGGCCCTGCCCCTCAGCTGTAGAGAAGACTCTCTCTCCACTGTATACCTGTGGGATTTCTCCAGGACAGGTTGACTTTGACTACAACTTTCCACTGAGCCCACGGTCCATTCAGCATCAGTCTGTGCATATATAGCGCCGCACAATACTGGTCCGCCTCACCCCGCTATAAGACTGCAGCGCCAGTGGTGCGTCTCCACCTCTCTGGATCCAGAGGGGCCCCAGATACCACAGGCATTGAACCCTCCGGGGGCCCTAATTTTGCACAAGATAACACAACCCAAAAGATACGGACCCCCACTAGTGCACCAGGCACAGTGCGTCCTAGGGTGAGGTTATGTCATTGCAACCCAGGTCCTCCCCTGCCGCCTCCGGCTGAGCACAGAGGGGGTAGAACTGTGTCCACTGTGAATCCCCGAAATTAGCTGATTCCATAGAGTGCCTTAAAGTTACTGTTTACATTATATAATGTTCCATTCATTTCTGTAAAACACAGTGACACTGGTCCATTCATGTGAGCGGTACCAGTGCTTCCTGAACGGACATTTCAACACCTTACCCAAGGGAGCAGCCAGAAAAATGATTGTACTAAAAACATTTCTCTAACTCAAACGGTTCAAAAGTTAGTAAAATAGCAGCAACACGTGTTGCCGGGAAGTGGGAAGCCGTTTGCCAAGGTTAATTTGCCACATTTCTGTTGCTTATTGATAGATTTGGGTGTTAAACTGGTACAAACGAGGTGCAACTAATGGCCAGACAGTGTCACCAAGTGTAAGAATTAAACAATACTGATATAATACTATCAGAAAATGTGCTGAATTATGTTGCATAATATGCCTCTTCTTGCCGCATAATTTACTTAACCCTGCCGCATAATTTGACCCTCCCCTGCCGCATAATTCCACTGGTCCAAATTATATGCTACACAGGTAAAATTGCCAGGCACCACACAGTGGAAATTTACGCCTGCGTAAAGCCCTGTTTCACCCACCTACTCAAGGTCACTGTTGCACTTTCTTCCTTATATTTGTGGCTCTGTTGGTCACAAAAAAGCATCAGAAGCACAAAACTCTTTAGTTCTACTTAAGTGCACCAATGATGTCCTTCTATCTCTCATGATTCATGAATGTGCGTCCCCAATTCATCAATATTTACAGAGAGTACCATTTCTCAAAAGAGATGAAACTACTCTGAGCTTTAATCGTAAACTTAGGATCAGCCCTCAAAACTTTTCTATCAAGCAGATATCGACCACCTGTGAGTCCAGCTTTCACAATCTTTTAGCTGAAGAAATGACACTTTTGCGACTCCCATGAGATGTCCGCTGCACTAAGAGGTTCACCAAATGGCTTCTCTCGTAAAACCTTAAGAACCACAGACAAGTCCCAGGAAAATGCAGGAGCATGGACCGATGCCCTTCCAATCCAAGGCTTCTCAGCCGTCTGAAAGCCAATGGGATGACTTCAGAAAAAGGAACCCAGATGGTTGCCTGAATTCTCTATCTTCTGTCCATTGGGTGGAACGCATAGAGTGGGACAACCCCAATAAGAAGCCAACCTTCAAGAAATCTAAAATCGGAAATTGATCACAAGATCTTGCCTCTACCCCTTCACCTTGACACCAAATCTCAGAATCCTTCCAGTGCCTTGAGTAAACTGCCAGAGCTAAAGGTTACCCGCAGTCGAGCCACCTCCTTCGAACATCCTAAACTCTGGAAGACAAGTCATTCAATTTACATACTGTGGGATGCAAAGACCTGAACTGATGTGGATTTTGACTTGGAAATTGAAGGGGCAGAGAGCGTAGAGATGCTGAAGTGACAGGGCCTTCACTAAGCGGGTTAACGGAGGGAACCACAGCCGACGGGGCCAATGTGGGGCCACCAAAACTATTTGTACACGCTCGCTTCAAATCTTCTGTACAGGAGGAGGTATTGGGAGGAATGCAAACAGGGTCCCTGAGGGCCATGGGGTTGACATTGCATCCCACGCCAACATGCCCTGATGCCAGGTCTCTGAACAGAAGCATGGCAGCAGAGCACGGTCCGGGTAAGCAAACCCCGTCCAGACTTGTACACTATTATCTGATATGCCTGCACGCTCGGATGGTAAGGGGCTAATGATTGAAGGTTACAGCTCGATCTGTCCTTTCAAAAGTTTTCTTAACCCAGGATAGAAGTTGCCCTCCGCACTAGCAGGTGATCTTCCTCCCATGAGAATATTTATGTGGCAATCTTAGCCGGGCTTCCGTTCAGGATCTGTCGACAATGTTCTTCCACTGGTTTGATAAGATATATTTTAGCAAAAAACCTAGGAAAAGGTGAATTTTTAAAATCCTCCTGTTCCTTCAGGACCATATTCTTCACTACCTCCTGCAACGGTAGCACATCAGCCTGTGGAGCCATGTATCTCACAGAAGACCCTCCTCGTCTTGCTGTTTTTTTATTCGAATTTTAGAACATCTGTAACGTACACCATGGTCACCATCATTTGACGCCATTGGATATATTCCCCCTTTGGGAAACTCATGCAAGTCCTCTTCAGACTCCAGCCTTTCGTTCAGATCCTGAGGCTTCACCAAAGGTGTCCTCACCACATCTTCAATCTGAAGCTCCAGTTCTGACCATGTAGTAGATAGCTACTCCTCCATCTCTGTATCTGTGGCTGGCTCCTGGTGGTTTCTCCTTTGTGTGCTCTTTGGGCTGCAGTCCCCAGAACCACCTCCATGATTGCACCAGTTGGACCGCAGCGTGGTGGCCACGTTGGTTGGCGTGCCTTGGGAAAATCTTCGGGGTGTATTGTGCGCCCCATTGCCAGTTACCTAACTGGTCAAAAAGTTGAGCTGTTAGAAGGTTCACCACATCCATGGTGGTAGGTTAACTTGGTGTCAGTTCACCTTGGCATCAGTTTCTACCTGGCACAGCCAACAGAAGAAGAGGTCCGGCCGCTTCTATTTTATTCACAGGTGTGCACACGTATCATGTCCATGGCATGCTTGTGTGTTAAACCACTGCATGTATTGCACCTGTTCTGTGTTTGACTGAAGGGGAGGTTACCACATCTATTTTGAAAATAGCCGTAAAACTACCATTTGAAGTAGTAACTTGATTTTATAGAGAGTTTTGACCCAGTATTTAGTACTGATGAACGGAACGTGTTTTATCTTCCTCATGAGAAAAAAAGACCCAGGGCCATATGTACAAAAAAGTAGGAATTACGATTTCCTAATTGTGATTATTAACTGATTGAAATTAGGAAATCCCAGTTCCTATTGTAAGAAAACTCACACATTTTAAATAGCGATTCCCAGTGGGTTGCAAACCGACCTACCTTATGAATATTGATGAGGCACATTGCAGTATGCGGCCTATTAGGAATACTGGCCAACACAGGGATGGTGGCCTTCTGAGATCGGCAGAGCACCATGTCTGTGATTGCTTTTTAATAAAGCAATCATTTTTTATTTAAAAGGGGTCCATTTCTGTAAAGGAAAACAGAATGTGTTTAAAAAATAGAAAATGAAACTTTTAAGTTTCATTTTTTAAGAGTAGGCAGTGGTCAGTGTGACCACTGCCTGTTCTTAAATAATATCTTGGTTACATTCTCAAAGGGGAAGGGGTCCTTAAGGGCCCTTTCCCATTTACAAATGGTTACCACTAATGTTTAATTGTCAGTAAAAAATAATGGGCATATTTATGAGGTTTGCGTCACGTTTGCACCATGCAATGTGGTACATGGATGACGCAAACTTCTGAGACAGATTTATGAAGCCACACAAAGCCATTTTGTGTGACTTTGAGTGTCCTCAGAAATCTGGGGTGGTGCAGCGCAGCGTAGATCGCTGTGCTGATCTAATATACCCTGGGGAGGCATTGCATGGGCGTTGGGTGGGTAAACACATGCAACTCTCATGGATTTTGATGTATTCCCAGATTTACAAGGACTTGTAAACCTGCAAATGGTCCAAATCTTACACCTTCCCAGGGAGGTGTAACAAGAAGAAAGTTCTGCTCATTACTTGCTCTTTCTATGTGTGCTGCAGATAGAGGAATCTGCCTCCTGCGATTGTTTTTGTGCAGGAAGCGACACCTTACTGCACAAAACCAATCCTGCATGCAGCACAGGCACCCTTGCACTATGGTGGAAGGGTGCCTTCGTTGGTGCAAGTGTGCAGTGTGCCAGGGCAGAGGAAAAGGCAGGAATGCATCGTATTGACTTAAATACGGCGCATTCCTGCCCTTTCCTTATGGCGCAGCGCCATAGTTACATAAATATGCCCCTTAAGGTTTTACGATCCTAATTCGGTCACAAACATTAATATACACGACCGCAATGCTGTAGTTGGACGGGTGCCCTGAACACGCCATTTCCAAACACCAAATCGATATGTATTCAGTAACAGTTCACCAAATCGCAATTTAGAATTCACGCATTTCAAAATACTTTTTTTGCATTTGCAAACAGGCTTTTTGCAATCGCAAAACCGTTTTGTACTTTTGTCCCCTGGTGCCCCCGTCCAGACTTAACTCTTCTGGTTACACTCTTTCTTCGGTGCATCAACCCACTGAGGTGTCGTTAAGCTCCCTCGGCTGTGGCAGCACCCCTCCCCCGGTGGCCACTTGTGCGCGCCCTGGTGCAGACATTACACCCGGTGCTTCTCGTCAGACACCAGGACGCGCCGAGTGAATAAGCGCATGTCCGCCTCGCAGGCTGCAGGGTGGGAGCAGGAGCTGGCCTGGTTGACGCTGTGGACATTTCGGAGTGAGATGGGCCCACACGGATGCTTTTAGCTGTGCGTCTTGGCCACGCGCCACCGGGACGCAGGGATAAGTGTGCCAGGCCCCTGACCCGTGGGCCCTGCTGGCAGATGCGCAGGCCTGGCCAGGCGTCAGCTCCATTGCTCTCTTGGACGGAGGGGCAGCGGCGCTGCTATGAAGCAAACGCTCTTTTTAGCGTAGACATGTTTGGAACGGGGCTGAAACCAGCCTAACTTGGCAGATACCTGTCAGTATGGAGATGCCTTTCTGAAAACAGCTCAGCGGCGGTCTGTAAAGAGCTGCTCCTGCGAAACCAGGGCAACATGGCTGCCATCTGTTTGTAGGAAAATGCTACATGCCATATCAGCATGGCTGGCACCTGTCTGTACCTAGACAGGCATAGCCAACCCTTGTCTATAGGTGCTGCGAAACCAGGCCAACATGGCTGCCCCCTACCTGTAAGGAGCTGCTGTAGCTCTGAAGCCATGCCAACATGGCTGGCACCTGTCTGTACATAGTTTGTACTGTAACCAGAGATGCATATCTGACACTTGTCTGTAGGTGCTGCACCTGTGAAACCAGGCCAACATAGGCAGTGCCTGTTAATAGGCAGCTGCTCTTTTGAAAGCAGGCCAGAATTTGTAATGTCTGTTTTGGGGGCAGGGGGCGGGGCAGTGCTGGCTGTACTTCTCAATCCAAATCAGTATGGCCTTCCCCCATCTGTAGGAAACAGCTGCTTTGAACACGGGCCAACCTGGGTGACAGCTGTCATCAGGAAGCTGCTTCTCTGTAACCATGTTGTAGTCTTACACGCGGACACATGAATAAACCTATAGCTGCCCAGTTTCCCAGGTCCATGCGTGATGTGCAACACCAGTCCAGGTTTGTCTTTGAATTCCAGGACTTGCAGTCCTGTCTAGAAATAGAATACACAAGACTACAAGTCCCAGAATGCAAACCTCTTAGTAAAATATATTATCGCCATGTTTGAACACGAGACAAGCTTATAAATTTACAACAAGGTTTGTCATAGTTTTAAAAGAAATGTTAACCATGATATTCAGTAGTGCTTTTTACATTCTGAGAATAAATACATGAACTGCAACATATTGCAGGCTGGGCAAACTATTCTGGGGTGATTTTGGTTGTGGCCTATTAAAAAGATTTAAATGATGTTTTGTGTTGTTTTTTTTCACTGTAAACTCAAGTCCAGATTTATGGTGGTCTTGCGCCATTCCAACCCCACATTAGCATCATTATTTGTTTCCGCTAACGTGGCGTTGGAAGGGCAGAAATGCCACAGCATATTTGCAAAGTGGCGCAATACATGCATTGCGCCACTTTGTAACCCCTTGCGCCACATTATGCCTGCTCCAGACATAATGTATGTAAGGAGGGCACTCCAGCACTAGGGGGGCTGTAAAAATGACGCAAAGGAATCTATGAGATTCCTTTGTGCCATTTGTATTAGCATTTTAAATGCCAGCTAAGGGCAGGTGGTAAAAGGGGGCTCCCATTGCTTACAATGGGCCTCTGGGTGCTTTGCAAGATTAGCGTCATCATTTTTTACGCTAATCCTGCAAAGCACTGGACTAGCGTAAAAAATTATGATGCTTGTCCCCCTGACTACCGCCGCGGTGCGCCATATTTTAAATACGTCGCACACATGGTGGCGTTAGGGGGGCGCTAAGGGGCGCAAGAAAAGTGGCGCTGCACCTAGTGCATCGCCACTTTTCAAAAATTTGCCCCTCAGTATTTAGAATTGAAAACACTAAAAGCGAGCTAACCGGAATCTGTGGTGGCTTCCAGAGGTTGCGGATATAATCGGAATTTTTTTTTTGTCAAAACCTTTTTTTTATTAGCATGCTTGTACTTCCTCATGGCCATATAGTTACCGCATGATGGTGCGGAGGACGCTTCGAGCAGCTGGTCTCATAGTCTCTCTCCGCGCGACTCGATAATTTATGATATTGGAAGAGGATGGCGGTAATTTAGGGTGAGGTCCTTGTTAACACCTTCGGCAAAGGGACCCCATAGCACTTAGGGGGTCATTCTGACCCCCGCGGGTGGCGGAAGCCGCCCGCCTGGCGGGAACCGCCAGAAGACCGTACCGCGGTCAAAAGACCGTGGCGGTCATTCTGACTTTCCCGCTGGGCTGGCGGGCGACCGCCAAAAGGCTGCCCGCCCGCCCAGCGGGAAAGCCCCAGCAACGAGGATGCCGGCTCCGAATGGAGCCGGCGGAGTTGCTGGTGTGCGACGGGTGCAGTTGCACCCGTCGCGATTTTCAGTGTCTGCCAAGCAGACACTGAAAATCTTAATGGGGCCCTGTTAGGGGGCCCCTGCAGTGCCAGTGGCATGGGCACTGCAGGGGCCCCCAGGGGCCCCACGACACCCGTTCCCGCCATCCTGTTTCTGGCGGTGAAAACTGCCAGAAACAGGATGGCGGGAAGGGGGTCAGAATCCCCATGGCGGCGCTGCTTGCAGCGCCGCCGTGGAGGATTCCCTGGGGCCGCGGGAAACTGGCGGGAAACCGCCGGTTTCCCTTTTCTGACCGCGGCAGTACCGCCACGGTCAGAATGGCCCTAGAAGCACCGCCAGCCTGTTGGCGGTGCTTCCGCGGTCGTTGGCCCTGGCGGTCCATGACCGCCAGGGTCAGAATGACCCCCTTAATGTCTAGGCGCTATCAATGAGCTCCCATTCAGCATACCCACCCTGCTTACGTGCTTTGAACATATACTGTGGGAGTCCAGAAAGGCTCTTTTGGGGATCACCCTTCTGACAGACAGCCGGGTCTCCCTGATAAATAAGCTCTAGGTTACAAGGCTCAGTAATGTTCGATTGAGTTGCAGTTGACCCCGGGTGGTTACAAGGCTGTCACTGTGCCCTTAACAAAGTTCTATAAGGTGGATGATAACATCCTCTCCTGGAATAAATGTGGATGCAATTTGTTTACTTTTAACAGTTCTTGAATGCCCCAAGTCTGAGCTGTACAAAGGGAGACGTTTACTGCATTTTGTTGTGGGTTGTGTCACAAAAGTGGCGCAAACCCAGAGCAAAAAGTTGTGTTGGGATTTACTTTCTTACACAAATTCTGATTGTTAGACTTGTCAGCCTTAGGGTGGGCTTCTCTAAAGCGTTTGCCCTACACCTCTCTTGAGCCACCCACTTAAGTAGCCTTTTCAAACATGTCTCTGGCCTTCCATTGCAACCTGAATGTGCATATTAAATTGCCATTGAGACCTGCCAAAATAAACCTTTTGCCAGGTCTAAACCTTCTTCTTTAATACACATATGTCCCCCATTCGGTAGGCCATAAACAACTCCGAAAGCAGGGTGCAGTGTATTTTAAAACACTGGGCATGTACTTTTAACTTGTACATATTCTGGTAGTGCAAAACTCTTAAATTAGTTAGTCACTACTATAAGGACAACCTCTCTCATAGGATATTATTGGGTTACGTATTACATTTCATTTAAGAGCAAATAAGAATGTTGAGTTTGGTGTCTTAAGATTAAAACCCTCTTTAAAAGCAAACTTTGATTTTAAGTCACAATTCTAAAAACGCCACTTTTACAAAGTTGCCATTTTCTTGTCGCAAGCATGTGGTGCCTGCAGCCTGTATCCTGGTCACATGACTAGCTGTAGCTGGCAGATGGACTTTTTGTATTGCTCCCAGATGGGAGAATATGTGTTGGCAGGATAGGCCATCTCTGACTTGTGCATCATAAAGGCTCTGCCTAGCATGCTCACAAAGGGCTTTCCTCTTGTCATTGGTGTCCCCAGCTGAGGCCAGGGAAAGAAAGCAGGACATTCCAAACACCTATGAAGGTAAACCTTCTCCTCTTTCAAAATGGACACCAAGGGGGTGATTCTAACCCTGGCGGGCGGTGTTAAAGCGGCGGCCAACCCGCCAACAGGCTGGCGGTCAAAACAATGGAATTCTGACCCTGGCGGGAACCACCAACACAGACAGCCACTTTAACACTCCGACCGCCACGGCGGTACAAACAAACAGCGCGGCGGTCACCGCCAACAGCCAGGCGGCAGACAACTCACCAATCCGCCACCTTTTCCGGGGCGGGAGCACCGCCGATAAAAACACGGCGGAAACAGACTACGAACGGGAAAACGCACACCACTACGCACTCCAGGAGGAAGGAGGACAGCATGGAACCCGAATTAAACATCCTACCTGCACTCGTCTACCTTCTCATCTACCACGAGTACGAAGTCCGGCGCAGACGACAACGGTGAGTACTGCACCTACGACACACGGGAGGGGGGAGGACGAAATGTTACGGGCACACACATATGCGACCCTCTCCCCCCCAACTATGTACACACCAATGCAGAGCAACAAGTCACAGTGACACCACCCAAACACCCCTGAAAAATGCTATGACATAATCAAATTTGGAATAAATATTTATGTAACAAAAAGCTCCTGAAAATTATCGTACAACCATGAAAGATATTTACAAGAAAACAAATGATATACACATCAGTTTCCTACGAATTCATCATGTCCGTGGGGCAAAGTTTTGAGAAACAAGGGCAAAGACCACACAGGAGACCTGAGTCCTTTGGAGAGAACACTGCAGGGGCATCAGATGTAAAAACTACAGGCACCTCAGGGGGAAGGGAAGGGGGGGGCACCACAGCCACATGAGTCCACGACGCCAGATCCACGAGGAGCCACCATGCCCACTGTACCATCCTGGGGAGTGCAAAGCCACAGTCTCTCAATGTCTCTACAGTGGGTGGGCTGCCCACTGTACCATCCTGGGGAGTGCAAAGCCACAGTCTCTCAATGTCTCTACAGTGGGTGGGCTGCCCACTGTACCATCCTGGGGAGTGCAAAGCCACAGTCCATCAGGTGGATGACAGTCTCCACTGGTCAAGGAGGAGGCATGGTGGGCACAGTGAACCATAAACAGTGCTTGAGACGGCGGTGCCCAGCGGAGCAGTGCTTGAGATGAAGGGCCCAGCGGAGCGGTGCTTGACAGGAAGGGCCCAGCGGAGCGGTGCTTGAGATGAAGGGCCCAGCGGAGCGGTGCTTGAGACGGCGGGGCCCAGCGGAGCGGTGCTTGAGACGGCGGGGCCCAGCGGAGCGGTGCTTGAGAAGAAGGGCCCAGCGGAGCGGTGCTTGAGATGAAGGGCCCAGCGGAGCGGTGCTTGAGACGGCGGGGCCCAGTGGAGCGGTGCTTGAGACGGCGGGGCCCAGCGGAGCGGTGCTTGAGAAGAAGGGCCCAGCGGAGCGGTGCTTGAGATGAAGGGCCCAGCGGAGCGGTGCTTGAGACGGCGGGGCCCAGCGGAGCGGTGCTTGAGACGGCGGGGCCCAGCGGAGCGGTGCTTGAGACGGCGGGGCCCAGCGGAGCGGTGCTTGACAGGAAGGGCCCAGCGGAGCGGTGCTTGAGACGGCGGGGCCCAGCGGAGCGGTGCTTGAGACGGCGGGGCCCAGCGGAGCGGTGCTTGAGATGAAGGGCCCAGCGGAGCGGTGCTTGAGATGGCGGGGCCCTCTCAGTGGTGCCTATCTTCACGGCGGGGCCCTGTTCAGCGGTGCTCTTCTGCACGGCGGGCCCTGTTCAGCGGTGCCTATCTTCACGGCGGGGCCCTGTTCAGCGGTGCTCTTCTGCACCGCGGGCCCTGTTCAGCGGTGCTCTTCTGCACGGCGGGGCCCTGTTCAGCGGTGCTCTTCTGCACCGTGGGCCCTGATCAGCGGTGCTCTTCTGCACGGCGGGCCCTCTTCGGCGGTGCCTATCTTCACGGCGGGGCCCTGTTCAGCGGTGCTCTTCTGCACCGCGGGCCCTGTTCAGCGGTGCTCTTCTGCACGGCGGGCCCTCTTCGGCGGTGCCTATCTTCACGGCGGGGCCCCGTTCAGTGGTGCTCTTCTGCACCGCGGGCCCTGTTCAGCGGTGCTCTTCTGCACGGCGGGCCCTCTTCAGCGGTGCTCTTCTGCACCGCGGGCCCTGTTCAGCTGTGCTCTTCTGCACCGCGGGCCCTCTTCAGCGGTGCCTATCTTCACGGCGGGGCCCTGTTCAGCGGTGCGCTTCTGCACCGCGGGCCCTGTTCAGCGGTGCTCTTCTGCACGACGGGCCCTCTTCAGCGGTGCCTATCTTCACGGCGGGGCCCTGTTCAGCGGTGCTCTTCTGCACCGCGGGCCCTGTTCAGCGGTGCTCTTCTGCACCGCGGGCCCTGTTCAGCGGTGCTCTTCTGCACGGCGGGCCCTCTTCAGCGGTGCCTATCTTCACGGCGGGGCCCTGTTCAGCGGTGCTCTTCTGCACCGCGGGCCCTGTTCAGCGGTGCTCCTCTCCACGGCGGGCCCTGTTCAGCGGTGCTCTTCTGCACCGCGGGCCCTGTTCAGCGGTGCTCATCCAGCAGGTCAAGGGAGCCAGACCTGGCCTGGACTCCCTGCTCAGTCGCCCTCGGACCGTGACGTTTCTGGACCCTTCGGGGACGGACTCCTGGCCTTTTTAGTGTCCTCCTTCCCAGCTGGGATGTGGCATGTGGGGTCCACCTTCTCCGCGCTCCTGCTGCCCTTCCGCTCCTTTGATGGGGCTCTCGGGCCCTTGCCTCCCCTAGATGGTGTGGCTGGTGAAGTGGCCGCACATTGCTCCTTGGGGGCAGCCCTGTCAGTCCTCGCACGGCGGCCCTTGTTTTTGCGGGTCCTCTTGCCGGGGGGGGGGGGGCTGGACGTGTCCTTGCTGCTGATCGATGTGTCACTGCTGGCAAAGGGTGGACTCCAGATCCCATGCACAACAGTGACACTCGAAGCTGGGCTGGTGGTGGCTGCGGTGCTCTTGGGACTCTTTGCAGATGGAGGGGGGAGCTCATCGGAGGGAAAGAGGTTAAGATTAGACAGGAAAAGCTTTTTAGGTCCAAGGTAAAGGGTAGGAGAAGTGGTGATGGGAGTGGAGGAAGAGGATGTGGTTGTAGGAGAGTCAGGTGTGCTGTCATTGGGTGAAGGTGCTGGTGCTGTAGGCTGACGTGAGGTGGATGGCTGTTGGGTGGGTGGCTGCCTGCGTTTGTGTGTCTTGGAAGAGGGGGTGACAGACACAGTGGGAGAGGACACAGGGGACGTGTAAATGGCAGTGGGGGTGGTGACTGCACGAGTGTGGACTGTACTGGAGGGTGAGGTGGTGATGGAAGCACTGGCTGATGTTGGGGTGCATGCAGGTGTGAGTGTAGACGTCACAGGGAGGGAGGAGGGAGACGAGGAGGAGGGGGACACAGAGGTGGTTGTGACTGCTAGAATGTCTGCATCTGTGTGTTGCTTGGGTGAGTGTTTGTGGGATCTGTGGTGCTTGTGTCTGGATGAGCTGCTCTTGGGTGTTGAGGTGTGTGCAGGCTGGTCTGATGGTGTGGATGGGATAGGCTGAGGAACAGGAGACAGAGACAGGCTGGAGGCAGTCAGAAGAGGGAGGCTGGAAACAGGGACAATGGCTGCCGTCAGTGCTGAGGCCAGAGCAGTGAACGCTCGTTGATGGGTAGCCTGACCCGAATGAATGCCCTCCAGGTACGCATTGCTCTGTTGCACCTCCCTTTGCACACCCTGGATGGCATTCAAAAGGGTAGTCTGCCCAACAATGAGCGTCCTCACGAGGTCAATGAGCTCCGCACTGAGGGCAGCAGGGGCAACAGGGGCAGGGGCTGAGGTGCCTGGGGCGAAGGAGACGCGCGCCTTCCTGGGCGAGCGGGCACGGAGCGTAGGCTGAGGGGCTGCTGGGAGGGCGGGGCTGGTGCGCTGGGTGGCGGCTGTACCTGTAGAGGCGGGGGGCCCGGATGTTGCCGCCACCGCTAGGAAGCTCCCATCCGAGGACGTGTCGCTGTCGCTGCTCTCACCAGCGGTCCCCGTCGTGGTGCTCCCCTCGCCCTCCGGATCACTGGTGCCCTCGGTGTCTGTTCCTGGGCCCACCGGGGCCTTGTGTCCTTCAGCTCCCTCGTGCTCCGATGCCAAATCTCCTCCGCCTGATGATGCTAATGCACACATGCACAAGAAGATGAAGAAAAAGGGGTGGGGGAGAAAAAAGAAGACCAGGTTGAGTGCATGCAATGTCAACACCGTTGGCGGAGAGGACAGACACAGGAGCCTCATGCACTAAGCCGCGCATTCGGGGTACACTACTCAGTACTACTGACTAGGACAACAGGCCAAGAGACGTCAAACGCGCACATGGGTGATGCTGGACCTTCAATGGCTGTACTTGTCACCCTACAGAGGTGGGGGCCGGGGGCACAGGGCCATGCCTAAGGGAGAGGACTACACTACAGAAAGCGCCCTGGCCTAATGTCACCCACAGCCCTCCTCCCCCACCCAGACGCCTCCACTGCGCAGAAAGATAGGAGAATGTGCTGATACTCACCCCCTTGTGTCTGCTGTGATGTCTTAAAGCGCCCATCCAATTCAGGGTAGGCCACCGCCAGGATCCGGGACATCAGGGGGGTCATGGTGCGACTGGCACCCCTCCTAGGTTGGGAGGCCATCCCCAGCAGTGTTTCTGCGGTCTTCCTTGTTCCGCGGCGGATGTCCTCCCACCTCTTGCGGCAGTGGGTGCCCCGTCTGTTGTGGACCCCCAAGTTCCGGACTTCCTTGGCGATGGCACGACAAATCTCGATCTTCTGATGGGCGCTGACCTATTTGACATGTACAGGGTGGAAAGGAGGAAATCATCAATGACCTGCATGTTAGATGTGATTGGCACCCCCCACCTACTTTGCCATATGGCACATGCTCTCATCTGTCGTGCGTTGCACTCCTCATTCGCCCCCCACCCCACCAACTTACATCCACCCCAATCCACACAGGCATAGCCCATTCCATGTGCACCCGGTGTACTCACTTGTTGGTCTGGAGGACCGTAGAGTAGCGCATACTGGGGGAGGACCCCATCCACGAGCTTCTCCAACTCTTCAGACGTGAAGGCAGGGGCCCTTTCCCCAGTCGCAGCAGCCATTGTCACTTCCAGACCGAGGTCACAGCAGCACTTGCAGTATAGGTCCTCTCCTGTGGATGATCAGGTCTCGAGTGATCAATCAGCTAGGAAATGGCGGTCACGCCCGCGGCGGTGCGTACCGCGGCGGTGCCTACCGCGACCGCCGGCGCACATCGTCATTGGCTCCTGAAACCCATAGGGTTCAATGTTAACCAATGCGGCTTTGCGCCGCGGTCTTCGACCGCCTACCCCCACGGTGTGCCCCGCCAGCGCATTGACCTCACATCCCATTGTCCCACTTCACAGGTCAGGCAGCCGCCATTTCAAGGGCCTACATGGCTTAATTTTGACTGCGACACACAGGCCTAGGCCTTGCATTGCCACACATACACGCCTTTCAACCAATTGCCATTCTTTAACTGTGCAAGCTGTCTGTACGTACCTGTGGTTTGCCTGACTCTGTGCTCCATGTTGTCCTTCCTAGGCACCGTCCGCTGGGACTTGCGAGGAGAAGGACGAATCCTCGCGTGTACCGACCGCTGGTGGACCTGTCGACAATGGAAGAACGCCATATAATACTTCGATACAGGCTTGACCGTGCCACTATCCATGAACTGTGTGCCCAGCTGGAGCCAGCCCTGATGTCCCCCATCCGCCAACCCACAGGGATTCCCCCTCTGGTGCAGGTTTTGTCAGTCCTCCATTTTTTGGCAAGTGGGTCATTCCAGACAACAGTGGCCATGTCATCTGGAATGTCTCAGCCTATGCTTTCAAAGATTTTGAGCAGAGTGTTGTCTGCCCTGATGAAACTCATGCGGAGCTACATCATTTTCCCAGAGGAGGGTGACTTGCCTACAGTGAAGGGTGATTTCTATGCCCTTGGACATATCCCCAACATCATTGGTGCCATTGATGGGACCCATGTGGCTTTGGTACCCCCAAAAGACGATGAGCAGGTGTACAGAAACAGAAAAAGTTATAATTCGATGAATGTCCAGGTGGTCTGTTTGGCTGACCAGTACATCTCCCATGTAAATGCCAAGTTCCCAGGGTCAGTGCATGACGCGTATGTGATGCGAAATAGCAGCATCCCCTATGTGATGGAGCAGCTACAGAGACAACGTGTGTGGCTAATAGGTGACTCTGGTTACCCCAACCTGCCTTGGCTACTGACCCCAGTGAGGAATCCCCGGACCAGGGCAGAGGAACAGTACAATGAGGCCCATGGGCGAACTAGGAGGATCATCGAAAGGACCTTTGGCCTCCTGAAGGCCAGGTTTAGGTGCCTGCATATGACAGGGGGATCCCTGATGTACTCACCAAAGAAGGTGTGCCACATCATCGTGGCCTGCTGTATGCTTCACAATCTGGCATTGCGACGTCAGGTTCCTTTCCTGCAGGAGGATGGTGCAGATGGTGGTGTTGAAGCAGCTGTGGAGCCTGCGGAGAGTGAAGAGGAGGAAGACTCAGAGGACGACACAGACAACAGGGACAGAGTAATAGAACAGTATTTCCAGTAGCACACAGGTAATAATCACCCATGCCATTTTACATTTCCTGAAAGCCTCCTGCATCTCAACTTTGTCGATTTCCCCCCAGAACTATAAACATGATGTTTGATTTTCCCTTCCCTTTTCTGTGCTGTATGAGCCACTGCGTGACCTCGGCTTGGTTGGCCCATGGACTAATGCAAAGTTACCTCGGTATGTGTAATTCACAAAGTTAATAATACGTAATTGATATGTAATGTGTCATACATTTGTAAATAAGACAGGCTGAGTCCTGATTGATTTCAGTGCAATGTGTGATTTATTATTAGTGCAGATATTGGTACATGATAGTGAAACAGTGATGGGTGGGGGTGGAGGAATGTCCATGCCGGAGTCCAGTTCTCAGTCTCACAGGTGCATTGTCCATATGCCTGTGGCAGGATGGAGCAGGGGCAGTTCAAGGTTTGACAGGGTGGCAATGTGGAACAGTGGGAGGACTTCAGGGGGTATGTGATGCTGGCGGGGGTCTTGACATCCTACTCTGTCGTTTTTTTTTATCTCAGGCTCCTTTTGCGGGGCGGTTGTTGTTCAGCAGGAGGTGGGGTTCTGGTGGGCTGTCGTTGTGGTGGGGCCTCCTGTCCACTAGCGCCGGCGGAGGTGGTAGGCTGTTCCTGTTCCTGGCTAGTGACAGGGGCCCTGTGAAGCCACATGGTCCCGAAACGTGTCCTCTATACGGTTCAGGGCCTGGACTATGCTCCCCATAGCGGTTGAGATGTTGGTCGCTGAACCCCATGTAGCGTTGCTCCTGCTGTGCCTGGATCTCCTGGAACCTGGCCAGTACCGTCGCCATCGTCTCTTGTGAGTGGTGGTAGGCTGCCATGATGGTGGTGAGGGCCTCTTGGAGAGTGGGTTCCCTGGGCCTCTCCTCCCCCCCCTGTCGCACAGCAGCCCTCCGAGTTGCCCTGTTTCCCTGGGCCTCTGTCCCCTGGACGGTGTGCCCACTCCCACTGCCCCCAGGTCCCTGTTGTTGTTGGGTTAGTGGGTTACCCTGGGGGCCCTGTAGTGGTAGACACACCGCTGCTTGACCTGTCCTAGAGACAGAGGCATGGGCCCGCTGGGTGGGAGCTGTGCTGTTGTTCCCAGAGGGGGTTGGGTCTGCAGTGGCCTGTGTCTGGGTGAGGGGAACCGACTGCCCAGAGGTCCCCGATGGTCCGGGCTGGTCGTCAGGTTCCAGGTCGACAGAGCTGCTGTCATCACTAGGGGCCTGTTCCGGGGGTGGGATGGACATTTCTGGTCCCTCCTGACCGGTGTGTTGTCGTTCGGGTCCTGCATGGGGTAAGAGGGTATGGTTATTGTTTCTGTGTGTGCATTAGCTTGCGTTTTATGGGTGCCCTTGTCCCCCAGTGCTGGCATTCCCTTGGGGGAGGTGTTGTGAGGGTGTTTTGGGGGTGGGGGGATGGGTATGTGCAGTGGTCATGCTTAGGTGATGGGTGTCCATAGTTTGGGGATGGCATGCAGGGGTTGGTGTTGGGTGGGGTGTGCTGGAGAGACATTCTCAGGGAGGATGTGTGCTGGGGGGTTGGGGGTGAGGGTGGGGGTTAGCATGCTGGGGGGGGGGGGTGAAGTGGTTGGCCTTGTACTTACCAGAGTCCATTCCTCTGTGTACTCCAGCGAGGCCATCAGGATGCAGGATGTTTAGTACCTCTTGCTCCCATGTTGTGAATTCGGGGGGAGTGGGTGGGGGTCCCCCGCCAGTCTTCTGCACTGCGATGATGTGTCGCGCGACCATCGAGCGCACCTTCCCCCGTAGGTCGTTCCATCGTTTGCGGATGTCCTCTCGATTTCTGGGATGCTGTCCCACCGCGTTGACCCTGTCCACGATCCGCTGCCAGAGCTCCGCCTTCCTTGCTATGGTGGTGTGCTGAACCTGTGAGCCGAAGAGCTGGGGTTCCACTCTTATGATCTCCTCCACCATGACCCGGAGTTCTTGGTCCGAAAAGCGTGGGTGCCTTTGTGGTGCCATGGGCTGGTGTGTATGAGGTGTGGGGTGGTGTGTGTGATGATGTGTGTGTTGGTGTGTGGTGCTTTGTGCTTCTATGTGGTGTGTGTGATGTTGTGGTGTGCCTCTGTGTGTCTGGCTCTCTATTCTCTGATGTGTCTCTCTCTCCTTCGTCTCTGGTTTTTGTTGGTAGGGGTTTGTGGGTGATGTGGGTGTGTGTTTTATATGGTATTGGATGTGTGGGAGTGGTGTGTGTATGTGTTTCAGGTGTGTGCCTTTCAAATTGTCCAATGTGGTAGGGGTTTGTAAAGGTGTGTGTATTTTGACCGCGGCGGTGTGTACCGCCAATGGAATACCGCGGTTGAATGACCGCCGCGTGGATTTGCGGGTCATAATGGGATGGGCGTATTTCTGTTGCCGTGGCGGTGGAGGTTTGGTCTTCTTCAGTTTACCGCTGGCCGCTGATGTGGCGGACTGCAGTGGAGGTCGGATTTTTGGAGGTTTTGCAGTTGTGGGTCAGAATGTCCGTGGCGGCTGACCGCGGCCGCGGCGGTATTGTGGCGGCCTTCTGACCGGCGGTAAGAGGCTTTTACCGCCGAGGTCAGAATGACCCCCCAAGTATAAATACTGGACCCTGAGACCCAAATCTTCAGTGCACCTCTGGACCCTGTGGAAAACTCAAATGTGTTGCTGTGCTGCTCTGCTAGAAGGTCCTCTACTCCACTCTGCTGCCCTTCTGCTTTGCTTCCTGAGTGAAAAGACTGCACCTGCATGTTGAACCCAGGACCTCCAGAATAACTCCATGGGCTAGTTGGCTAGCTTCCTGATCAGAGTCCCAGGGACAGAAAAGGCTCCAAGCACGTTGGACCCAGCGTTTGGGCTCTATCTGCTGTGAATCGTACCTTACCAAGTGGTGCCATCCCAGACTCTTGGAAGTGGGCCTTACGGTGCTCTGCCAGCCTAGCTGTGGTCCTGTGGGAAGAACAGATGCAGCATGATGCATCTCCTCACAGCTGCACTTCGGCACATCTTTGACAACGGGTCTCCCATCACAGGTTCCAGTCTCCTTGGGACCACCACTGCGCAATGCATCCTTGACGCAGGCCTTCGTATCACATGCCACTCATCAATGCCATCCTCAATGATGATGTAGGACTCTGCATCGTAGCTCCCAGCTTCTTTGGAACTGCCGGTGTGCAACGCATCTTTGACGCATGACTTTGAATTGCAAGCCCCTCTTCTACGGTATCTTCAACGGCAACGCACGACTCCACACTACAGCCCTTCAGCTTACTTGGAACCGCTGCTGCACGACACATTCTTGACGTGGAATCTTGCAACGTTCTGCACCTAGGATTTAAGGTTATTTGTTTCTGCAGGCCTAACTTGGTCCCTGTAAATGGCCGCACTCCATCGTGGTCAGGCTGAACTTGTGACTTTGTCTCTGTCTGGCACGACCAAATAACCACAGTTGGCACTTTGTGGTTCTAGGAACTATTTTTACTTCAAGCTTACAGATTGCATATGTCCGGTTCTACTGATTGGAGTTTGTCATTTTGATCTCAAATAGTTTATTAAATATTACTCTATTTTTCCACATTTGTGTGGGATTCCTCTTGAGCTGTGTTTTTACTTTATTACTGTTTGAAGTGGTGCATAAATACATTCTACTTCGCCTCTAAGTTAAGCCTGACTGCTTGTTCCAAGCTACCAGAGGGCTAAGCACAGCTTAATTTGGGGTTGCATGTGATATCACCCTAACATGGTTGCAGCTTGAGCACGGTTTCACCGCCCCCGTAAAATCATTTTCCTTCACTAATTTGCTGTGGAAAGAAGCCCCAATGCAAAGTAGTGCTACCTGCAAGGAGGCATTCCAGGGGTGCGCCTAGTGTTCCCTTGCAGTCACCCACAGGTTTTGATACTAACATTGGTGGACAGAGATTTGCACCAAAAGTGTACGTCTCCTCGAGGCAGGCATAAAGTTTGAGAAAAGTTTTCTTTTCTCAAAACTTTTCGAACTTTGCCTATGTTTTTGCTATACAGGACACATAAAAAGTGGGAAAAGTGTTAAACTTGTCTTAGTGCAGTGTTCTGTACCGGAAGGGTGTGTTTTCAGAATAAAGCCTACACTAGAGATGATGCCAACAGCCTTGCACTACACTGCAAGGGTTTATGTGTTGGCACAACGCAGCCAAAAGGGTGCCAGGGCTTGCTTTCATACAACACCGCCACTGCGCTGCGTCAGATGGGAACCTGGGGCCTTATTTTGAGTTTTCTGTCACGAAGGTGGCAGATATCGCACCCCCGTAGTTGAAGTGCATTAAATCCTCTGGCACTTGTGATAAGGTGGACTGATGGCGTACCTGTCTGCAGAAACAATCAGGCCCTCATTAAATCTGCCCCTGAATGATCAGAGCGAGGGGGCAGAATGGCAGGCGAGGGGGGCACGAGCCAGACAAGCAGGGTCTTCGCCTGCACCCAGACGCATGAGTGTGGCAGTGAATAAACCCAGCGTGAAGCGCACACTAGTGAGCAGGGACCTTGGTTTAATCCAGCATGGCTTCCATGCGGCCCTGCATCACCCAGACCTAATCCTGTGCAGTGTGAGCGGAACAGCCCGCAACGCCCTGTAATGAGAGCCCTTTGCCACCAATCACTGGAGCAGAATGGCTTCTCCGATGACACGCGTCAGCGATGCTGTATTCGGTGTAAGCATCTTTTATAATTAAACTGCGCAGGAGAAGCCGGTGCGTCCGCCGCGGTAGCTATTGCACCTGACTTACGGATGCGCGTGCACCACTTGTGATTTGGAAACGGTGAGTCAATTATTTGGCTCTGTATTCAATCTCGTGGATTGCCTTCAGGCGCATGGACGTGGGCCTGTGTGCACGAGCGCGCTAGCCCCCCACCCCACAATAAGGAGGTAACTCGGGTAAGGATGATTGGAGCTGTCATTATGGCTCCTGTGTCTGGATCCCTGCACCACTGGGCCACAGCGGGGCCACTGGAAGTACCAGGCTGCGCTAGGGCACCTTTTTAGGTCTGGCTACAGAAAGCTTCAGCTGTTTTTTATGGGCGAGCGCAAAGCGCTCCGTCCCATGCTGTAATCTCTCTTTGGGCTTCTAACCACGCCCATGTCACTTCAGCCACTTTCATTGGTTCCTGGGCTTGCTTTTTAAAATCCGCTTGTTTTCATTTTTGAAAGGCATGCATACGTCATGCCTTTTCCGGCATTTAGCCCACCTACACAGCACCGGTAAACTACTGAAACCATTCGAGGCTCGATGTTTTCAGCCTGGTTTCCGGATTACTTTATCTTTTTATTTTCCACACAGCGCGATCATGCTGGGGTTTACATAGCGCAATCCAGCTCGTTTTTTCAGTTTTCAATCTCAGCGCAATCGCACTGCATTGTACATAGCGCGATCGCGCTGTGTTTCTTTTCTTCTAATTTGTGTGGCAGGAAAAGTCCGGTTAGGAGTTTACAAAGCTAACAGCTCTAACTCGAGCAAATGTGAGACCTGTTGCATTGCAAATGCTTGTTTTCAGTGGGGGGACCGAAGACCCCACGAGGAACAGTGCAGCCACACACTGCATCCATACTCATGTGGAGGAGGAGGGGGTCTTTATCACCCCCTTTCTGGACCAACGTGCAGGGGGTCCCTGCCCATCGCTGGCAAGTTTTCCAGGTCCATGCGTGATGTGCTGCTGCAGCCCAGTTTTTTTTTCCTTTAAATTCCTGGAGTTTGCAGCCCTGTTTTTATAATGGAATACATAAAACTACAAGTCCCAGAATTCAAAGGAAAAACCTGCCCTGGAGCAGCACATTCTGCAGGGACCTGGGAAAGGTGGCAGGACTGCTGTGCAGGCAGACAGAGCATGACCCCTACGACACTCTCAGTGCTTGTGCATAGGCACCTGTCGCCTGCCCTGGATGGTGAGGTGGAAGGTTGCTGAGTGGCACACATTACACGTGTCCTCCGTGGCCTTTTGCGCCACGAGCATCCTTCACGACCGTGGGGGATTGTCTCAGGCAGGGCGAACCCTTCACTTACATGGGACCATAACCTTAGTGAAAGGATGGACTCCGCATTAGCATCACATGAATACTAACGTGTGGTCCATTCTCAGGGGCGTTGCTTGGCCATTATGATTGGGGTGATGTTAGCTTCAGATTTCCCGACAATCACCCTGGCACATGACGCTAAAATACATGATACAACAAGCAAGGGGCATGAGAGGGGCGTAAGGGGCAGCTGAAACGGAGATGAATACGGATTGGCAGGAGTACGATGTGAGAGAAAGCACATTATTTTGTAAAATAACCAACATTTTTGAAGTCTTTTCAAACAGACAGATGGAGGAAGTGGGCGCGCGTTTTTTTTCTGTGTGTATGTAAAACTTCCTGGTGAAATCCGACAGACACCGCACCATACCCGACTGAAAGCACCTGCACCCAACTATTTATCACAAAATACATTTATTAGTGGGATGTAACACCTCACACACCCTCCCCCTGAGGCTACACCCCTATCCATTATGAAACCGTCATGCTCTTGGTGCAAACAACTGCGGCCCCTTCTGTAATGCCACAGTGCCCTGGGAAACATAGGGCCTGATTCAGATTTTGGCAGATGGGTTACTCTGCCACAAACGGGCCATCCACCGAAATATAAATCACATAGGACATAATGGGTTTTATATTTCAGCAGGTGGGCTATCCATCACTGCTGTGACGGAATAAAGCGACTGCCGAACTCTATATCAGGACCATAGATTTGGCCCATGCATCAGTTGTTGTCCGGGGGGGGGGGCAGTTTGAGAAGTCCTACTCCTGATGAGCTGTTGGGGGCTATTGGTGAACTCTAGTGCATGGTAAAAAGTCAAAAAGACTGACAGCCAGCCAGGCACTCACTCATCAATGACCTCAGCTACCTACTACAGTGTTAAGGTGTAGGTAACAGCTTGCCCCAGGCCTGGAAATAATGCTGATGAGCCTCGGTGAAGTGGAATGGAATGCCACAGTGGAACGAGCACAGTATAGTGATCATTGCAGAATAATAAAACAGAGCCACTAAATAGCCAAACATCATAAAGTTCCTAGATAACTTAATGGACTGTTATAAATAATACAGGATGTAAAATGCACTGAGTGTCATAAGAAGAGCGTGAAGCTGTGTGTGAGATGCTCACATGCGCAGAGACCGTCACTGTGCATCACAGAGCATTGCAGCCACC
The DNA here is from genome assembly GCF_031143425.1 of Pleurodeles waltl. Lineage (NCBI taxonomy): Eukaryota > Metazoa > Chordata > Amphibia > Caudata > Salamandridae > Pleurodeles > Pleurodeles waltl. Next base: position 49,267,598 of record NC_090447.1, on the reverse strand, counting down.
AAGCTGGGCTTGAGAGTAGCGCCTGGCTGCAATCCAAAATCAAAATGGAGAATACATAAATGAAGGCCAAATTATGTGGGATATAGAAAATAGGTCCCAGTGCTATAGAAATTACTTAGGATGCTTTAGATAGAAAAAACTACACACATTCAGCAGATCACAAGGAGTGTCATTCTATGAATGTGAGAAATCTGAGTTGTAGGCTCCAAGGACAGTCAAACAGTACTGGACCCACTTGTAACAACTAGGGTCTTTTGTCTCTGGTGTCCTGGGGCCCCCATACTCTAGACCCTTTTTTAGGTCTGGCTTGGCAGCAAGCTTTCAATAGACCTTATGTGATCAACAGAAAAGGAGCTTTAAGAAGCATGAATCAGAGCAGGGCTTTTGATCCGCCCACATGTTGCTCTTCCTTCTTACTAGAGATGATTGCACAAAAGAGTGCTCAGCAAAGTAGGCCTGGGCTGGGAATGGCGAAAGCTGTAGGCCTGTTTGGTTCACTGGGAAAAGTTATGTCAAATACATAAGTATGCTCTGCTTATTATGAAAAGTTATGACAAAGAACAGGAGGCGTGAATTATTTATAATGAAAAGCATAGGTTAAATCCAAGAGGCCTTTGTGAACTACTTACCAAAAAAACATAAGAAGTGGCTTTTCATTGTAAACTCTCAGAAAAACACAATAGGAATGATTTTTTCCCTTGTGAACTCCTTCGCCAAACACCATAGCCAGAGCTTTACATTACGAAACCTCTGACAAATGAATTAGGAAGGGATTTTACATTGTAAACTCTCTGACAAGTGAATAGGAAGAGTTAATATCAGTGGCGGCTGGAGATGGGGCAAAGTAGTGGGGTGGGCACAAAAGAAAAAAGATACACAAAAAAACTCCAAAAACGTACCTGCCGCCTGCTGCAGTGCCCGCAGTTCGCTGCTCTTCTGGGTCCCTCGCTGAAAGCACAGGCTCCCAAGCTGCCCTGTGGCCAATCCTAAAGCTGCTCTCATGCTGGCAGCATGAGAGCATCATCAGGATTGGCCTAAGTGCTCTTGATTTGTGCTCCTAAGCAGACGGGAAGCCTGGTCTGCTCTCTCCAACCCGGCAACACATTGCCGGGTATGAGACAGCTCAGTGCGCATGTGTGTTGGGCCATCCTGAGATGGCTGGCCAAATACACATGCGCTCTGAGGGGAGTGTACCTACCACTCCCCCTCATGCCTGTCATCCCCATGGCCCAGCCCCAAAAAATAAAACGATAATAAACATAGTTTATTATCATTTTATTTTTCAAATTTGCAGCTGCAGCTGCTGGTGGGGCAACGTTCCGCCGCCATAGCGGAGGAGCCGTCACTGGGCTGTCTGGTACATATACGCCTGTTGGGTCCAGCCACAGTAGATGGCTTGTGTCTGTAGAAGGAGAGCTAATGTTCATGTCAATGTATACTTTGGGTCTGTCTAAATTGTTTGGTGGGTCTCACAGGGAATGACCGCATGAACATACTTATGTTTATGTTAAGGTCAATTGGCTTAATTCATTGATTTTTAAATGGTGTGGCAAAAACTGTAGGTCTCTCATTTTACATTGTGAATGACTTGACAATGCATGTCAATTTAGACTTTTTGATTGTGAAAAGCCTCATATTTTCCAATTGGTCCGTCTAGGTCTATTGTTATTTTTTACAATTAGAGCCAGCTTTTATGCTGATTGTCACATGGGACCTTGCAGATAATGGAAGCAAACTACATTCACAAGTTACTTGCCTCCTGTGATAATTCTTTAAGGTACATTATTTGCACCCTGCTTAATTTGCAAGGCCCATCCTAAAGGAGGGATTCCAATTTGCAATCCCACCTGAAATCTTGTAAATATTCTTTATTTTTATCACAATACTTAGTTGTGTGTGCATAAATAACTTTTCCATTTTAAAGAGAAATCACTGACTGAATATTGATGCATTGAGAGTTCATGTGCGTTGCTGTGTTCTGAGTTTCTGGCCCACCGCAAACTCCCTGAGTCAGCCTTGGGGTGATCTACCTGGTTACCTTTGGGGACAAGTAATAACATGGACACTTGGTCCCCAGTATGAGAGTCTGGGGTCCCCAGAGGCCCCAGGACACCGAGGTGAAACATGTCCATTTAATACAATTGCATCTACTACCTTCCAACTGCTCTGAGACACCCAGAACCAGAGAATAGGAAGGGGTTTTACATTAGGAACTCTGAGAAGTTCAGTAGAGAAAGAGTTTACATTGTGAAGCCAACATAGAACGGGTGTTTAGATTGTGAACTATCCAACAAATTCAGAAGGGAGGGGTTTACATTTTAAACTCTTCCAAATACAGTATGAAGGAGTTTACTTTAGGAACACCCTGAAAAACACCATAGGAAGGGGCTTTACATTTTGAACTATGTGACAAATACAATAAGAAGGGTTCTAATACAGATGCGCCTTTTTAGGTCTGGCCACAGTAAATGCTTGGTGTTTGTAGAGAGAGACTTTATGTTCACATCAATGTATACTTTGAGGATCCCTAAAATGGTGGATGGGTATTTCTAGGCTTAGACCACCTGCCCATTTAAAGCCACTAGTCTTTCTTTATGGATTTTTAAATGTGGTGACAATGTCAGTTGGCCTCTCATTTTACAGTGTGAATGACTTGATAAAGTCCATAGGTCTACGCTTGCTGTTTGTGAAAAGCTTTATATTTTGAAGGAGGTCCATATTGGGGTATTGGTTGGTTTTCAGGGTAAGAGCCTGTTGGTAGGAGATGGTCACCGGGTACAACTCAGATAACAGAAACAGACTAGAAGTACTGGGTTAGTTGCCCCATGTAATATTTCTTTGGGGCATGTATTTTGCACCCTGTGATTCTGAAAGGCCTCTAACACGAGCTTCTGATTTTCAACTCCACTTCAAATCTTGCAAATATTTGTAATTTTGTAAGTAATATTTAGTCGTGTTTCCATTACAGTACTTTTCGTTCTTAAAAACACATTAGCTGGGCATTTACTTTTTGGTATTTGTGTACACCGCTGAGTTTTGATTTTCTAGCCCCACTGCTCCTCTCAGTCATGCTTATGTTCACGTTAAAGTGAACAAGCTCAATTTATTGATTTTTAAAAGTTGTGACAAAGTCGTTCAACCTCTTATTTTATGTCAAAATGCTGTAACGGAGCACTCATATAAATGATGTCACACAGTCAAACAAAATTGCCTGGATGTGATTTACTACAAAGATTGGATAAGAAAAACATAATCAGTGTCAGTAAAGAAACATGTTAAAAATGAGCCTTATATATACAATCAGTATGATTCAATTGCTTATAATCGTAACATAATGTGTAGAAGAATCAGGGATGATTCTTACATCAAGAAGTGTAAACAAAGAACAAAGCAGCAAATCTGGAAGAACATCCAGGTGTCCATCAGGACCACTTTAAAGAACAGTATGTCACAATGCATTAACTGACCACAACTCATCTCCCTCTCCTATCATTTCTCAACGTTATACCTATCTTTGACCATGCACAGCACTGTGAAAACTATTACCATATACATAGGTATATACATATTGCAGACTATTTCATTTTAAAGAAATGGGCAAATTTCCTTTGGAACCCAAGTCAAATTATAAGGCTTGCACGGGCCATAACTAATTTATTCAGGGTCCCATCTGTAATAGGCTACCTGTGCACAGATACCAGGCTGACAATACCATAGTCTGCCTCACTCAGCATGCACACATCTGTGTGCGTGTGCTTGCATGTGACCACCACGGAGCATCTTACTCCAGCTGCACAGCAGCTGGCCTTATATAAAAATGTGGACGTTCTCACTGAAATCTATGTTGCCTGAAGATTACAATGGGTGAGTCTCTACGTGTTAATCTCACTCACAGCAGAGGTACAGATTGGTACAAAACCAAACAACCTGGTTATGAAGCTAAGCCCACTTCCTAACAAATAACATTTGTTTTTACCTCTCAAAGAAAATCAGATTGTGTAAAACATATGGGATCTCACATTCCACACAAAACAAGCCTAGATATACACACTTCTTGCAGTACAGCACATGGCTCTCTTAATCTACACATCGTGATTATGTTTCAACCTTGTCTTCAGTTTCAGGATTGCTGTGTGTTCACACTATATGACCTCTTGGGCCACTTTTTACTTTAGTAACATCCTACACAAAGTTGTGTATATTTACAGCTGTAAGCACTGCTTGATTTAAGAAATTGGCGGGCTTATTTACAAGGAGTTTGCACCAATGTTGCATATTTTTTTTACGCAGCGATGGTGCTCAGCTAGCTCCATATTTACAATGTGCCGCGTTTGGCCAAGTGCGTCAGTTTTCCTGGCCCTGCATAAAAAAAAACTGCTCAGGATCCGGCGTCATGTAGATTTTAATGTGTGCAGAGCAGGCATTCAGTCGGAAAAAGTCACTTACAACTGAGGTAGTGATATTTACCACATTTACCTCATTTGATGCTTCTTCAAGATGCATCACGCATAGCCTGCACTGCGTCTGAATTCCTACGCCTCCAAAACTCAGGCGTATGAACTTAAGGAGTGGCTTTAATACAGGAATCTGGCCATTTGAAGTTACTTCACACACTGGAATACGTCTATATTTCACGTCCCCTCTACTAGTAGTGCAAATCATGTTGTAGGTCTCCTTGACCAACCTGGGACTATGACACCTATGATTTCATCATCCACTGCAGCAAGGCAATGTTACGTTGTTTACTTTTTGCAAGGGACAGGCCAGGAATGTCACTTCTTCAAGGAGGAAGGGGTAACCAAGTCCAGGCCTATGTACTGAACAGGTAAGTACACACACAAGGTAGGTAATGCATGCATTGCCACTTCACATTCCTTCATATGCTTGTATTCACTTACATTACACTGTCACTCACTATGTCACACATACTAAAGGCCTGACATACACATAAGTAGACTATGCCCACTGTAATGTGACACATAGACATACTGAATACTTTACCTGTTACATCCAGGCGCAATGTACAAGCGTAGAAGGTGATATTCCACCATTTTACAGTCTTTTACATCGATCCTCACACATTAGGCTCCCTGCGTCAATCTGATCTTACGCATCAACTTAGATTTTTGATGCATTGCTGAAGTAGTGTCAGTCCTGACACCAACTTCAGCAATACATCACTTTTTTAGTGGATGCGTTGCGACATCCTTCCCTTGGATGTGTCAGTATTTCTGATGCACCCTGGGACCCCTCGCATGGTGCCCTCTGTTGTAAATACGACACATTCATCGTGTCATAAGCTTTTTGCTGCAGCACAAGTTTTTTTGATGCATCGCTGCCACAACGCAGAGGTGCGTCAGTTTTTGTAACTGAGACCCTGGTTCTTTAATAGACACACTTTGTTTGAGGTTCTTCTAAACTTTAAGCGCCCTCAAGAAATACATGCAACTTTGAGAAATGTCTGTGATGTGAACATGCATTTTGATGAATAGCGAAATACAGCATTTTCATGACATATGAAGAAATATATTTTCCACTCTGTTTGAATAATACATAACTATATATATAGATACACACACACACACAAAGAAGTATTAATATTTTTCTTTCCGGCTTCTGGCATGTTCACTTTCTTCATTCCATCTACCACTCTGATGTTTAATGTGACTATGGGAGGTGTAGGGGTAGAGTCGATCTGTGCTTCTCAGAGGTGTACCAGCACTGAGCATCAGGTGTTAAAGCAGCATCTGGCAGGAGCCAGAACAGACTAACATCCTGATGGTTAAAGTAGATGGAAATAACCGCTTGATATTTTCACATAAACACATCTGTCACATTTGGCATATTTACATACAAAGTAAGCAAGGGAAAACAGATAGTTCAGATTTAACCATGAGAATATAGCTTTCTGAAAGTGCTGGCACTTAATGCAGAGCCCCCAGTTTTGCACATTGACACTAACAGGGGTCACTGGCACCTCTCTGGGGGGCCTGCCCAGACCCCCTAGGCTTCCAGACCATACCAATCATATGTGAGGAGTAACTTTGACTCGTGTTTGTCTTCTATACAAATGTATTATTGCTTTCAATTGTCTATTATACCGTTCTTGTTGGAACCACAATTTTGGTAGTTTTATTATAAGTTAATTATCTGTTTTGATATCTATTTAGTGTGATATTGTTTATTATGTTTTGATTATTCCTTTGTGCTTAGCTATATGCCATTTTGTGTATACATCTTTTAAATATGTCTACATGTTGAACGTTTTTCTTCATGACAATTTCAATAAAGATATTCAAATAAAAGAAGAATGTCATATTTTTACCAGTAGCTGGGGCATTGGGTACAGTGACAGGGTCAATGTTGCAAAGGTTTGTGCATTCTGAATGACATTGGATGCAAATCACCTGTTAGCCTTCCTTGTGTTGAGCTGGGGCAGAGGAGGGGCATCTGCTCAGCCATGCTCAGTGGTACCTGCAGGGCAGCAGCGCTGCCAGTTAGTGCATCATGGACAGTGCCCAGCTGCTGCCTCTCCTTGTAATAAAACAGTGCCCTTTGGATCCACCTGGGCTGGCTCCATCATCACCTCTGGGTTCAACACTGCACTGCAGGCAGGTGGGAGCAACGGTGCCTGCACTGTGTGCTCTGTGGAGGGTCTGTGGTGCAGGCTTGCAGGAGTGCTGTATCATATGCTCTGTGGAGGGTATGTGGTGCAGGCACGCAGGAGTGCTGCACTGTATGCTCTGTGGAGGGTCTGCGGCGCAGGCATGCAGGAGTGCTGCGCTGTCTGCTCTGTGGAGGGTCTGTGGCGCAGGCATGCAGGAGTGCTGCGCTGTATGCTCTGTGGAGGGTCTGTGGTGCAGGCTTGCAGGAGTGGTGCACTGTATGCTCGGTGGAGGGTATGTGGTGCAGGCATGCAGGAGTGCTGCACTGTATGCTCTGTGGTGGGTCTGTGGCGCAGGCATGCAGGAGTGCTGCACTGTATGCTCTGTGGAGGGTCTGGTGTGAAGGCATGCAGGAGTGCTGCACAGTATGCTCTGTGGTGCAGGCATGCAGGAGTGCTGCACTCTGTGCTCTGTAGTGGGTCTGTGGCGCAGGCATGCAGAAGTGCTGCACTGTGTGCTCCGTGGAGGGTCTGTGGTGCAGGCTTGCAGGATTGCTGCACTGTGTGCTCTGTGGAGGGTCTGTGGTGCAGGCTTGCAGGAGTGTTGCACTGTGTGCTCTGTGGAGGGTCTGTGGTGCAGGCATGCAGGAGTGCTGCACTGTATGCTCTGTGGAGGGTCTGTGGTGCAGGCACGCAGGAGTGCTGCACTGTGTGCTCTGTGGAGGGTCTGTGGTGCAGGCACGCAGGAGTGCTGCACTGTGTGCTCTGTAGTGGGTCTGTGGCGCAGGCACGCAGAAGTGCTGCACTGTGTGCTCCGTGGAGGGTCTGTGGCGCAGGCACGCAGAAGTGCTGCACTGTGTGCTCCGTGGTGGGTCTGTGGTGCAGGCTTGCAGGGGTGCTGCACTGTGTGCTCTGTGGAGGGTCTGTGATGCAGGCTTGCAGGAGTGGTGCACTGTATGCTCTGTGGAGGGTCTGTGGTGCAGGCATGCAGGAGTGCTGCACAGTATGCTCTGTGGAGGGTCTGGTGTGCAGGCATGCAGGAGTGCTGCACTGTATGCTCTGTGGAGGGTCTGTGGTGCACGCATGCAGGAGTGCTGCACTGTATGCTCTGTGGTGGGTCTGTGGTGCAGGCACGCAGGAGTGCTGCACCGTATGCTCTGCGGAGGGTCTGTGGGGCAGGCTTGCAGGAGTGCTGCACTGTATGCTCTGTGGTGGGTCTGTGGTGCAGGCTTGCAGGAGTGCTGCACTGTATGCTCTGTGGAGGGTCTGTGGTGCAGGCTTGCAGGAGTGCTGCACTGTATGCTCTGTGGAGGGTCTGTGGTGCAGGCATGCACAGTGGTGCACTGTATGCTCTGTGGAGGGTCTGTGGTGCAGGCATGCAGGAGTGCTGCACTGTATGCTCTGTGGAGAGTCTGGGGTGCAGGCATGCAGGAGTGCTGCACTGTATGCTCTGTAGAGGGTCTGTGGTGCAGGCTTGCAGGAGTGCTGCACTGTATGCTCTGTGAAGGGTCTGTGGTGCAGGCTTGCAGGAGTGCTGCACTGTATGCTCTGTGGAGGGTCTGTGGTGCAGGCATGCAGCAGTGCTGCACTGTATGCTCTGTAGAGGGTCTTTGGCGCAGGCATGCAGAAGTGCTGCACAGTATGCTCTGTGGAGGGTCTGTGGTGCACTCATGCAGGACTGCTACACAGTATGCTCTGTGCTGCAGGTACACAGGAGTGCTGCACTGTATGCTCTGTATAGGGTCTGTGGTGCAGGCTTGCAGAAGTGCTGCACTGTATGCTCTGTAGAGGGTCTGTGGCGAAGGCATGCAGAAGTGCTGCACTGTATGCTCTGTGGAGGATCTGTGGTGCAGGCACCCAGGAGTGCTGCATCATATGCTCTGTGGAGGGTCTGTGGTGCAGGCATGCAGGAGTGCTGCACTGTATGCTCCGTGGAGGGTCTGTGGTGCAGGCACGCAGGAGTGCTGCACTGTGTGCTCTGTGGAGGGTCTGTGGTGCAGGCATGCAGGAGTGCTGCACTGTGTGCTCGGTAAATGTAAATGAAAATTAGCACTTGTATAGCGCACTACTCACCCGTTAGGGTCTCAAGGCGCTGTACTCATACCGCTATGGAACCCCTCCTGGCTTTTCCCTGTGAGGCGCCCACTCCTGAGCACCCCCAGGGTGAAGCCAGGCATCCAAACGCTGTTGGGGCCGTTGTGGAGATTAAGCAAGCTATTGCCCAGAGTTGCAGAGTGGGACCCATGAATTAGATTAGGCACCGAGGCGAGAATTATCTGGTCAAGGGGAATTGAGCCCAAGACCTGCCGAAGCGGGACTTGAACCCTGGTCTTGAGCCAGATCTCTGCTTCAGGGTCTGCCGCTCTAACCATTGAGCCACACTTCTCCACCCTCGGTGGAGGGTCTGTGGCGCAGGCACGCAGGAGTGCTGCACTGTATGCTCTGTGGTGGGTCTGTGGCGCAGGCACGCAGGAGTGCTGCATCGTGTGCTCTGTGGAGGGTCTGTGGCGCAGGCACGCAGGAGTGCTGCACTGTGTGCTCTGTGGAGGGTCTGTGGTGCAGGCACGCAGGAGTGCTGCACTGTGTGCTCCGTGGAGGGTCTGTGGTGCAGGCACGCAGGAGTGCTGCACTGTGTGCTCCGTGGAAGGTCTGTGGTGCAGGCATGGAGGAGTGCTGCACTGTATGCTCTGTGGAGGGTCTGTGGTGCAGGCACGCAGGAGTGCTGCACTGTATGCCTTGTGGAGGGCCTGTGGTGCAGGCATGCAGGAGTGCTGCACTGTATGCTCTGTGGAGGGTCTGTGGCGCAGGCATGCAGGAGTGCTGCACTGTGTGCTCTCTGGTGGGTCTGTGGTGCAGGCATGCAGGAGTGCTGCATCATATGCTCTGTGGAGGGTCTGTGGTGCAGGCATGCAGGAGTGCTGCACTGTGTGCTCTGTGGTGGTTCTGTGGCGCAGGCATGCAGAAGTGCTGCACTGTATGCTCTGTGGAGGGTCTGTGGCGCAGGCATGCAGGAGTGCTGCACTGTGTGCTCCGTGGAGGGTCTGTGGTGCAGGCTTGCAGGAGTGCTGCACTGTGTGCTCCGTGGAGGGTCTGTGGTGCAGGCATGCAGGAGTGGTGCACTGTATGCTCTGTGGAGGGTCTGTGGTGCAGGCACGGAGGAGTGCTGCACTGTGTGCTCCGTGGAGGGTCTGTGGTGCAGGCTTGCAGGAGTGCTGCACTGTGTGCTCCGTGGAGCGTCTGTGGTGCAGGCTTGCAGGAGTGCTGCACTGTGTGCTCTGTGGAGGGTCTGTGGTGCAGGCATGCAGGAGTGCTGCACTGTATGCTCCGTGGAGGGTCTGTGGTGCAGGCACGCAGGAGTGCTGCACTGTATGCCTTGTGGAGAGCCTGTGGTGCAGGCACGCAGGTGTGCTGCACTGTATGCCTTGTGGAGGGCCTGTGGTGCAGGCACGCAGGAGTGCTGCACTGTGTGCTCTGTGGAGTGTCTGTGGCGCAGGCACGCAGGAGTGCTGCACTGTGTGCTCCGTGGAGGGTCTGTGGTGCAGGCACGCAGGAGTGCTGCACTGTGTGCTCCGTGGAGGGTCTGTGGTGCAGGCATGCAGGAGTGATGCACTGTATGCTCTGTGGGGGGTCTGTGGCGCAGGCATGCAGAAGTGCTGCACTGTATGCTCTGTAGTGGGTCTGTGGCGCAGGCATGCAGGAGTGGTGCACTGTATGCTCTGTGGAGGGTCTGTGGTGCAGGCACGCAGGAGTGCTGCACTGTATGCCTTGTGGAGGGTCTGTGGTGCAGGCATGCAGGAGTGCTGCACTGTATGCTCTGTGGAGGGTCTGTGGTGCAGCCACGCAGGAGTGCTGCACTGTATGCTCTGTGGAGGGTCTGTGGTGCAGGCATGCAGGAGTGCTGCATCATATGCTCTGTGGAGGGTCTGTGGCGCAGGCATGCAGAAGTGCTGCACTGTATGCTCTGTGGAGGGTCTGTGGTGCAGGCATGCAGGAGTGCTGCACTGTATGCTCTATGGAGGGTCTGTGGCGCAGGCATGCAGAAGTGCTGCACTGTATGCTCTGTAGTGGGTCTGTGGTGCAGGCATGCAGGAGTGGTGCACTGTATGCTCTGTGGAGGGTCTGTGGTGCAGGCACGCAGGAGTGCTGCACTGTATGCCTTGTGGAGGGTCTGTGGTGCAGGCATGCAGGAGTGCTGCATCGTATGCTCTGTGGAGGGTCAGTGGCGCAGGAATGCAGGAGTGCTATGACAATTACTGCAGCCCTGCATGGGGAATTGAGCCCAAGACCTGCCGAAGCGGGACTTGAACCCTGGTCTTGAGCCAGATCTCTGCTTCAGGGTCTGCCGCTCTAACCATTGAGCCACACTTCTCCACCCTCGGTGGAGGGTCTGTGGCGCAGGCACGCAGGAGTGCTGCACTGTGTGCTCTGTGGTGGGTCTGTGGCGCAGGCACGCAGGAGTGCTGCATCGTGTGCTCTGTGGAGGGTCTGTGGCGCAGGCACGCAGGAGTGCTGCACTGTGTGCTCTGTGGAGGGTCTGTGGTGCAGGCACGCAGGAGTGCTGCACTGTGTGCTCCGTGGAGGGTCTGTGGTGCAGGCACGCAGGAGTGCTGCACTGTGTGCTCCGTGGAAGGTCTGTGGTGCAGGCATGGAGGAGTGCTGCACTGTATGCTCTGTGGAGGGTCTGTGGTGCAGGCACGCAGGAGTGCTGCACTGTATGCCTTGTGGAGGGCCTGTGGTGCAGGCATGCAGGAGTGCTGCACTGTATGCTCTGTGGAGGGTCTGTGGCGCAGGCATGCAGGAGTGCTGCACTGTGTGCTCTCTGGTGGGTCTGTGGTGCAGGCATGCAGGAGTGCTGCATCATATGCTCTGTGGAGGGTCTGTGGTGCAGGCATGCAGGAGTGCTGCACTGTGTGCTCTGTGGTGGTTCTGTGGCGCAGGCATGCAGAAGTGCTGCACTGTATGCTCTGTGGAGGGTCTGTGGCGCAGGCATGCAGGAGTGCTGCACTGTGTGCTCCGTGGAGGGTCTGTGGTGCAGGCTTGCAGGAGTGCTGCACTGTGTGCTCCGTGGAGGGTCTGTGGTGCAGGCATGCAGGAGTGGTGCACTGTATGCTCTGTGGAGGGTCTGTGGTGCAGGCACGGAGGAGTGCTGCACTGTGTGCTCCGTGGAGGGTCTGTGGTGCAGGCTTGCAGGAGTGCTGCACTGTGTGCTCCGTGGAGCGTCTGTGGTGCAGGCATGCAGAAGTGCTGCACTGTGTGCTCTGTGGAGGGTCTGTGGTGCAGGCATGCAGGAGTGGTGCACTGTATGCTCTGTGGAGGGTCTGTGGTGCAGGCACGCAGGAGTGCTGCACTGTATGCCTTGTGGAGGGTCTGTGGTGCAGGCATGCAGGAGTGCTGCATCGTATGCTCTGTGGAGGGTCAGTGGCGCAGGAATGCAGGAGTGCTATGACAATTACTGCAGCCCTGCATGGGCCGGGTACAACTTTGGCATCTGCAGCTTCCCGCATGGGCTGACCATACTTGGAAGATCTGGTTCCACATGGGTCAGCGACACTTCAGGTAACTCAGCCCTGCATGGCTGATCAAGGTGAGGGTGGTTGCAGTCACACACTTGCAGGATGTTTTAAAGTTTTAAGGCATGGGAAACATGGTCTCTGGCTCAGAGCCCCAGCCTTTCAGGGGGCCCAGGTTGAGCCAGCTCTGTTCTGCAGAGTCTTGCCGTTAAGACATAGATTGTTTTCAACACCATTTGCCTTTAATTTATTTTTAATGCGAGTGACGTGTGAAAGTCTATTACATACATGTTGCAGACATGTTGTTTGTTTTGCAGCACCATGCAATGTCCATGAAAATTTTCCTTTTAGATCAAAATAGGTCCTCCCATAAGAGAAATGGCAGTTGGTCGCAGAAATGATTTGCAGTAAGATTAGTGAGCTGTTGCTATACTACAATATTGAAAACACACGTCACAACCTTTGATTAATATATAGAAACGCATTTAGAACTTGGACGAGTGTGCCTGTGCACTGCCAGGGACCTGGTCAAACAGGGCATGAGAATGCTGAAATTGCATCATAAATTCAAAACTGTTCCAAACAGGGGCCCCCATTATAGGTTGGGCCCAGGGCCTTAAAAATCCCTAAAATGTCCCTGCACACATTCCAGTCACGGTTTGGGCAGATAGGACAGTGCACTAGCCAATCATCACGCAATCAAAACCCGATTGGGCCTTGACAGTAGCTGCCACGAATTAGTGGTTCCCAGCAAGAACTGGAACAGAGAGTCTGACGGCCATCTGATGCTGAGGTCCAGCAGATCGCTCTCCAGCAGTCTTCTCCATTGGACTCCCCACTGGACAGTGTCTCCTGTGGCAGGATTTTCACTCTCCTCCTCTCTCTCCTCAGGCAGACAGGCCTCCAGGCAGTTGAGGGTGAGAATAGAGCTCCTCCTGAGACAGCTGATGTCTGGGAGACTGGCTGTCAGGCAGACACCAGCACTAGTTGCACAGCAGTTCTCTGAGTACTCCATGTCCTTTCTTAGTCCTAGAGGGTTTGGAACTGGAACAACAGAGGTTGTGGGGTCCTACTTTCATACACAACCGTCAAAGAAGAGATGTGTGTCCACTATCTGAAGATGGAGAAGTGGTTATGGTGGTTCTCCCTTCAAGTGCCCTTTCTCCAGGCTCGGTGTTTGTGCAGAGTGATGATTCTCACAGCAGGGTAGTCTCCAACCTGCAGGACTCACCACCCCCACAACAGAGACACAAAGAGGTGTAAGGTTTCTTCAACTGGCTGTGATCAGCCCAACTGAATAGTTAACCAGGGCACAAAATTACAAAATGGTAGATCTCAGTTAAAGATTTTCTCACCTTGCACTAAAGATCCTCCAGCCACACCCCTTACTCCCACAATCCACCCGGTGGCGGTGTTCAGGAAGACTACCTGGCAGCCGCGTGCTAATCAAAAGGTCTCATCAAATATCTAACGAACGCCTGTCTCCACTTTTGTCACTTCAGTGTCAAGGCCTCCTCCCTCTAGCTTCAGGGAAGAGTTCAAAACACTTCCAATGTCTGGGGACACAACCCTCACCTCCACCATGTGCAAAGCCAGGCCAAGGACAGTGCTTAATTTGAGTTGGTGGTTGCCAGTGGGAGGTACTGGCACTTGTTTTTCTGAAGGAAAAAATAAGCAGAGCGGAAAGATGGAGGACGAGAAAGGTGGAAATCCATCTCAAAGGGAGAAACGGGGAACTTGCAAGAACGAGGTAAAGGATCAGTGGATATCTGTGGTGGATTAAAGAGGCCTGAGGTGGATTCACCAGCAGGCAGCCTTGGTATTCAGCATAATGACCTTTCATTGCACTGGCCACGGGTTTCTGAGCAGAGCCTTGGGCTCCGGGACTCTGTATTTTACAAGTTAAGCACTGGTAAAGGGTATCCAAAATGACTCCCACTGGCCTCCATTACTCTGCCTCACGCACACACACCAGGCTTGTAGCAAATCAATATGCGTAACTCATACATTGGATTTCAACGCAATGGATTGGGTGAGCGCATAGAAGTGGAACTTTACATAAGAGGGCCAGAAGGCCTCCAGGACATTACTTCTGCTCTAAGGCACACTAGGGATTCTCCAAATACGGTACCCATGACACTGTCAGTAATTCACTGTCTGTCGCTGAGTTTATGCTAGGTGCACCCCTCCAGTTCATAGCACAGGTCCAATACCTATTCATGCCTGGGACAAGCTGAGGCCTCTGTGCACACGCTAGATTTGCATGATGCCGGGGCCAAAAATCAAAAGTCAGGATACCAGATACATGGAGTTGGGCACACAGGGCAGGTAAGATTAACACTCCGTGAAGGGGTAATTTTCGTCCCACCAACCCGAAAGCTCTTCATGAGCAGATTTGGCATTTGTAGGCTTAGATATTTCTAGATCTGGAATATACAGCTTGACTATTCTAAGTTGTTTTATCTTCTCATACCCTCAGGGTCTGCACCCTCACCTGTTTGGCATCTTGGCTGCTTCCATTGTCAGGTTTCAGCTGGGCTCCAGCCTGTCCTTCTTCATTGCATGCGGCACCAATGTTCAATTATTACTGCATTTTCCAACTTTGGTCTGTGGTATGTGTTATGTATGAGTTGGTTTAATTTAAAGACAAAACATATTTAAAAATAGTTTTATGACAGAAGTGTTTGATGCCATCCTGTACTCTGACAGGTGTCCTGGTATCATGGCACAACAGACAAACCAAGGTTTTGACAACCACACCATTGCCCCGCTCCTACTTAAAATAAAAGGATGACCTTCTGAAACTGAGCCATTAGGGGTATGGTTAGATTGTATCCATTTATACTCTAAAGATGGCAGATGAAATATCTACCAGTCACAGCAATGTCTTTCACTCGCCAAACTTTAAATAATCCCAAAGGTCACAGAGCAACTCCTGCTGTTGAACCAAAACTTAACAGGCCTAGGAAGGACCAAGAGCAGATAAATCTTTCAGAAGAAGAATACAGAAAACAACTACAATCTTACAAACAAGCAATCATTGAAGCAAAACGATTAAACATTGTGCCTCTATTGCAGTGAGGCATGGGTTCATGGCATTCTGCACCTATGGAAGTGCCTCTTGGCACTCTCAATGCAGCAACTAGCACCCATGGGACCTACCAGGAGGTCTCTGCAGTACTAGCACCCATGGGACCTACAAGGAGGTCTCTGCACTGCAGCTCTAGCACCCATGGGACCTACAGCGAGGTCTCTGCACTGCAGCTCTAGCACCCATGGGACCTACCAGGAGGTCTCTGCACTGCAGCACTAGCACCCCTAGGACCTACAGGGAGGTCTCTGCACTGCAGCACTGGCACCCATGGGACCTACCAGGAGGTCTCTGCAGTACTGGCACCCATGGGACCTACAAGGAGGTCTCTGCAGTACTAGCACCCCTAGGACCTACAGGGAGGTCTCTGTACTGCAGCACTGGCCCCCATGAGACCTACAGGGAGGTCTCTGCACTGCAGCTCTAGCACCCATGGGACCTACCAGGAGGTCTCTGCACTGCAGGACTAGCACGCATAGGACCTACAGCGAGGTCTCTGCACTGCAGCACTAGCACCCCTGGGACCTACAGGGAGGTCTCTGCACTGCAGCACTGGCCCCCATGAGACCTACAGGGAGGTCTCTGCACTGCAGCTCTAGCACCCATGGGACCTACCAGGAGGTCTCTGCACTGCAGGACTAGCACGCATGGGACCTACAGCGAGGTCTCTGCACTGCAGCACTAGCACCCCTGGGACCTACAGGGAGGTCTCTGCACTGCAGCACTGGCACCAATTGGACCTACCAGGAGGTCTCTGCAGCAGTAGCACCCATGGGACCTACAGGAAAGTCTCTGCACTGCAGAAATAACATCCATGGGACCATCAGGCAGGCCTTGGTCACTGCAGCACTAGCACTCATGAGACGTACAGGGAGGTATTTGCACTGCCACACTAGCACCTGTGGGACCTACACAGAGGTCTCTGCACTGCAGCAGTAGCACCCATGAGACCTACAGGGAGGTCTGTGCACTGCAGCACTGGCACCCGTGGGACCTACAGGGCGGTCTCTGCAATGCAGCACTAGCACCCCTGGGACCTAAAGTGAGGTCTCTGCACTGCAGCACTAGCACCCAGGTCTCTGCACTGCAGCACTAGCACCCCTGGGAGCTACAGGGAGGTCTGTGCACTGCAGCACTAGCTCCCATGGGACCTACAGGGAGGTCTCTGCGCTGCGGCACTAGCACCCATGGGACCTACATGGAGGTCTGTGCACTGCAGCACTGGCCCCCATGGGACCTACAGGGAGGTCTCTGCACTGCAGCACTAGCACCCATGGGACCTACAGGGAGGTCTCTGCACTGCAGCACTAGCACCCCTGGGAGCTACAGGGATCTCTGTGCAATGCAGCGCTGGCACCTGCAGGACCTATAGGGAGGTCTCTGTCACTGCTGCACTAGCACCCATGGGACCTAGCGGGAGGTCTATGCACTGCAGCAGTAGCACCCATGGGACCTACACGGAGGTCTCTGCACTGCAGCACTAGCACCCCTGGGACCTACAGGGAGGTCTGTGTACTGCGGCAGTTGCACCCATGGGGCCTACACGGAGGTCTCTGCACTGCAGCACTAGCACCCATGGGACCTAGCGGGAGGTCTCTGTCACTGCAGCACTAGCACCCATGGGACCTAGTGGGAGGTCTCTGCACTGCAGCTCTAGCACCCATGGGACCTACATGGAGGTCTCTGCACTGCAGCAGTAGCACCCATGGGACCTACAGGGAGGTCTCTGCAGTACTAGCACCCATGGGACCTACAAGGAGGTCTCTGTACTGCAGCACTGGCACCCATGAGACCTACAGGGAGGTCTCTGCACTGCAGCTCTAGCACCCATGGGACCTACCAGGATGTCTCTGCACTGCAGGACTAGCACGCATGGGACCTACAGCGAGGTCTCTGCACTGCAGCACTGGCACCCATTGGACCTACCAGGAGGTCTCTGCAGCAGTAGGACCCATGGGACCTACAGGAAAGTCTCTGCACTGCAGAAATAACATCCATGGGACCATCAGGCAGGCCTTGGTCACTGCAGCACTAGCACTCATGAGACGTACAGGGAGGTCTCTGTACTGCAGCAGTAGCACCCATGAGACCTACAGGGAGGTCTGTGCACTGCAGCACTGGCACCCGTGGGACCTACAGGGCGGTCTCTGCACTGCAGCACTAGCACCCCTGGGACCTAAAGTGAGGTCTCTGCACTGCAGCACTAGCACCCAGGTCTCTGCACTGCAGCACTAGCACCCCTGGGAGCTACAGAGAGGTCTCTGCACTGCAGCACTAGCACCCCTGGGAGCTACAGGGAGGTCTCTGTACTGCAGCAGTAGCACCCATAGGACCGACAGGGAGGTCTCTGCACTGCAGCACTGGCCCCCATGGGACCTACAGGGAGGTCTCTGCACTGCAGCACTAGCACCCCTGGGAGCTACAGGGAGGTCTGTGCACTGCAGCACTAGCACCCCTGGGAGCTACAGGGATCTCTGTGCAATGCAGCGCTGGCACCTGCAGGACCTATAGGGAGGTCTCTGTCACTGCTGCAGTAGCACCCATGGGACCTAGCAGGAGGCCTATGCACTGCAGCAGTAGCACCCATGGGACCTACACGGAGGTCTCTGCACTGCAGCACTAGCACCCATGGGACCTACAGGGAGGTCTGTGTACTGCGGCAGTTGCACCCATGGGGCCTACACGGAGGTCTCTGCACTGCAGCACTAGCACCCATGGGACCTACATGGAGGTCTCTGTCACTGCAGCACTAGCACCCATGGGACCTATTGGGAGGTCTCTGCACTGCAGCTGTAGCACCCATGGGACCTACATGGAGGTCTCTGCACTGCAGCACTGGCCCCCATGGGAGCTACATAGCACCCATGGGACCTACAGGGAGGTCTCTGCACTGCAGCACTGGCCCCCATGGGACCTACAGGGAGGTCTCTGCACTGCAGCACTAGAACCCATTGGTCCTACAGGGAGGGTTCTGCACTGCAGCACTGGCCCCATGGAACCTACAGGGAGGTCTGTGCACTGCAGCACTAGCACCCCTGGGAGCTACAGGGAGGTCTGTGCACTGCAGCACTAGCACCCCTGGGAGCAATCGGGAGGTATCTGCACTGCAGCACTAGCACCCGTGGGACCTACAGGGAGGTCTGTGCACTGCAGGACTGGCAACCATGGGACCTACAGGGAGGTCTCTGCACTGCAGCACTAGCACCCCTGGGAGGTACAGGGAGGTCTCTGCACTGCAGCACTGGCCCCCATGGGACCTACAGGGAGGTCTCTGCCCTGCAGCACTGGCCCCCATGGGACCTACAGGGAGGTCTCTGCACTGCAGTACTAGCACCCCTGGGAGCTACAGGGAGGTCTCTGCGCTGCAGCACTGGCCCCCATGGGACCTACAGGGAGGTCTCTGCACTGCAGCACTGGCCCCATGGGACCTACAGGGAGGTCTCTGCACTGCAGCACTGGCCCCATGGGACCTACAGGGAGATCTCCGCACTGCAGCACTGGCCCCCATGAGGCCTACAAGGAGGTCTCTGCACTGCAGTACTAGCACCCCTGGGAGCTACAGGGAGGTCTCTGCGCTGCAGCACTGGCCCCCATGGGACCTACAGGGAGGTCTCTGTCACTGCAGCACAACACTGATACGTGCTCTGGGCACAGGTCCACTGTGGGTGGGGCGGCTCCTGTTGCAGCTGCCCTGTCCCCATATGGCCATTTTATGCGCTAGGCTAAAAATACCATCCTTGGCAGTGAGAGGAAGTGTGCCAGCAGTGCCTTCACTGAACCACCCCCCCTCCCTCCCCGGAGGCCCTGGCAGGATCCCACGCCTTGTTACATAACAGAAAATCATTACTTATGTTTACACGGAAGCTTTGTCCACTCTGGGGTGCAGGGCTGGGATTGTCAGTGCCCTGGGAATCTGAGCAGCAGTGGGATGAGGGACTGAAAACCGCCTGTCACCAGAAGGGGCGCCTGGTGGGGGGGGCAAGGCACAGCGGGCACAGAACACATCCATACAGGATACTTCCAGGGAGCAGGCACAGCAGGCACAGAACACATCCACACAGGGAGCTCCTGTGGAGAAGGGGACAGCAGGCACATAACACAGGGCACAGCAGGCACAGAACTGATTCAGACGGTGAGTCCTGGGGATCAGGGCACAGCGGGCACGTAACACATCCATAGAGGAGACTGCCAGGGAGCAGGGCACAGCAGGCGCAGAACAGAGTGCACAGCGGGCACAAAGTGGGCACAGAACACATCCATACAGGGGGCTCCTGCGGAGAAGGGCACAGCAGGCACAGGGCACAGCTGGCACAGAACTCATTCAGACAGGGAGTCCTGGGGCTCAGGGCACAGTGGGCACAGAACACATCCATACAGGGGGCTCCTGGGGAGGAGGGCACAGCAGGCACAGAACACAGGGCACAGCGGGCACAGAACTCATTCAGACGGGGAGGCCTGGGGCTCAGGGCACAGTGGGCACAGAACACATCCATACAGGGGGCTCCTGGGGAGGAGGGCACAGCAGTCACAGAACACAGGGCACAGTGGGCACAGAACTCATTCAGACGGGGAGTCCTGGGGATCAGGGCACAGTGGGCACAGAACACATCCATACAGGGGGCTCCTGGGGAGGAGGGCACAGCAGTCACAGAACACAGGGCACAGCGGGCACAGAACTCATTCAGACGGGGAGTCCTGGGGATCAGGGCACAGTGGGCATGAAACTCATCCATACGGGGGCTCCTGGGGAGCAGGGCACAGCGGACGACACAGAACTCATCCATATGGGGCTCCTGGGGAGCAGGGTGATTTAAAGCTGTGAGTGGGTCACAATACAGGGCCCTGCTTGCATTCCTGGCAGGGCTGTGAGCGGGACCCAGTACAAGAAGAGGAATGGTTGCTGGCATTCATAGCAGAGCTGTGTGATGGATGCTTTTTGGCTGGTGCCAGGCTCTGCCTGCAGGAAGCATTGAGCTTCAGGGGCAGACTTGTTTGACAGGTCCCATTAATGGATTGTCAGCGCTACTTCAGGTCACAATTGAGCTCCATTGCTTGAGATATGTGACAAGTTCTGTGTGTGGAATCAAGGTATGCAATTAAACATGAACACCTATGAATTTCCCCCAAGTATAGAGTGTTTTCCTTCACTTACTTAATTTCCTCAATCTGTCCCTCCCTAGCATACTGTCAGTCATGGTATGACTGATAGTCTAATGGGAAGCGGCAAAGCTAAAATATGAAACATACACAGATCACGTTGTCTCGGGAGTTAGAGCTGTACATCCGGTTACTGAGGCCATATGCGTTCAGGCAGCAGGCTCACACTAAGAGCTTCATGTGCAAGAATCTGACACATCGGCCCAATGCGTCAGACTTGTTGCGCTGCCCTACGAACCCCGTAACAATGCCATGGATGCGCTGTATTTACAATACAGATCTCCACCGTGCACATTTTCACAGATGCGTCAGAAATTCTGATGCACCTGTGGCGCTAACCTCACAACTGGACTAGCGTAAAAAAAAAAATATGCCACTCCAGCAATGCCAGGAGTCCCCCATTGAGAAAAGCCCTGCGTCAGTAAAATTCTGACGTGGCGAAGTCGCAGAATGATCCAGTGAAATGTGAACTTTACTGCGTGGCTTTTACAGTGGGGATGCCTACCTTGCATTCATTATACCTGTCGCAGGTATAATGTGACACAACGCGTTGTGCCTAACGCGTCAGTTTGCAAATGTGGGGCATTGTAGAGTACTGCTTGCACCACCGTGTGTCAAAAAAATGATGCAACGGTGGGACAAAGGCCTTGTGAATGAGGTTGAGACAGCAACAGCTATGTGGAAAGGCTAAACAGGGGCAGACTGCAACTGTAATACTAGGGTACCACAATTTTAGCAGTGTTACTTCCACACGAGTAAGGAATAACTGTCCTAGCAGGAAGTGTCCTCGGACGCCCCAGAAACACCCAGTGACTGCAGAGATACATAGACTGAACGCCGCATACATATTCACTCAAATGCCACTTTTACATATATTTTGGAAATTAAATATTTTGTATAGAATCATCAACCTACAAGTTTCTAAAATACATTCCTTAGGACAGTAAATAATAGATTGTCATGTTAGTAAACACATTCATTTGCCCAAAAACGTCAGCTTGTGACTTTTTCTGTAGATACCCTTGATCTGTCTATTAAAGCTCTATTACAACACATGAGCTCCTTTTGCTCCCGAGAATTAGAAATAAAAATTATTTAAACACCAATTTTTCACTTTGTTGATACAAACACGACCTTGCCATTTTCAGAAAGCAAAGTGTTTGCAATAAATTAGACAGGTTCCGCATGGCCGTACCTGTGCTGCAGTACTTGTGGCTGTGACCCCCCATATACCAGAGAGGGCCTCTTATGCCAGGAACTGCCACAATCTGCTCAAATGACATGCCTGGCTAGCCCTGATAAATGCTCAGGATGACCACCATATTGGTGAAATGGCCACCATATTCAAAGGATGGCCACAGTTAGCTACATGCAGTGCCATGCTAGAGCTGGCCATCACATACTATGTGTGGCCAGCACCTGGAAGGGATGCCACACTATGCCAGCCATGGTCACTTTATACACCATCGCTGTATGTGGCAGACTTGGGGACACTCTTAGGTCCCACATTAGAAATGCAAACTATTCATGTTTGATACCTCAGCCCCCCTCACACATGCACAGCTCATGTTCACTCCAGCTGCCAACAGATGCTGCTGACAGAGGGCCGTGGAGCTGGGCAGCATCTCTCCCTGCGGAGTGCACCCACCGAAGGGGCTCTGCACAGCTCAGGCCTCGCTGGCCTCCTGCTTCGAAATCTGTTGGGGCTCATACAATTGGCGACCCTTAGGCCCGTATTTATACTTTTTTAGCGCTGCATTTGCGTCGTTTTTTGACGCAAAATCGGCGCAAACTTCCAAAATGTAATTGCATTTTGGAAGTTTGCGCCGATTTTGCGTTAAAAAACGACGCAAATGCGGCGCTAAAAAGGTATAAATACGGGCCTAGTATCTTTCATATTAACACATCAAAGAATGCTCCAATCACAACCGATTGAAATAACAGATGTATATTGTTACCCAAAGGCACTCATTTTAGAGACCTTAGAAGGATGAAAGGCTGGGTGGATCAACCAGGACTCGAACCTTTGACCAGGAAGTCAAACACGGGTTCCTGAAATAGGTGATGAAGGGCCAGATGTAGGAAACGTTTAGCGACTCGCAAACGGCAAAAATTGCCGTTTGCGAGTCACTAAACGCGTTTCCCAATGCAGAAATGCATATTGCGAGTCGGTACCGACTCGCAATATGCATTTCGGAATTGCAAATAGGAAGGGGTGTTCCCTTCCTATTTGCGAGTCTGAGTGGTATGCAATACCATTTGCGACCGCGTACGCGGTCGCAAATGGTGTCGCAGTTACCATCCACTTCAAGTGGATGGTAACCCACTCGCAAATTGGAAGGGGTCCCCATGGGACCCCTTCCACTTTGTGAATGGACCCAAAAATATTTGTTCAGGGTAGGTAGTGGTCCAATGGACCACTACCTGCCCTGAAAAAAAAACGAAACTAAAGGTTTCGTTTTTTTTTTTAAGTGCAGCTCGTTTTCCTTTAAGGAAAACGGGCTACACTTAAAAAAAAAAAAACTGCTTTATTGAAAGCAGTCACGAACATGGAGGTCTGCTGACGACAGCAGGCCTCCATGTTTGCGAGTGCCTATACTCGCTATGGGGCCGCAATTTGCGACCCACCTCATGAATATTGATGAGGTGGGTCATTGCGACCCCATAGCGAGTTGCAGTCGGTGTCTGAGACACCGTACTGCATACCAATTTGCGAGTTGCAAATTGCGAGTCGCATGGACTCGCACTTTGCAACTCGCAAATTTTTTATTTGCTACATCTGGCCCTTAGTCCACAGAGGCCCCGGAGCTTTGTAAAGCCTTCCTAAAAGTAAAGTGACAATCCTCAAACCGAAGATTAACAGACACGACTAACCATTATTCAAGAAAAAAATAAGATACTTGTTCATTACAAGGACAGTACCTTACTTGATGAAATTCAGTACTTGTAATATGTTTTTCTGTTCTTTAATTTGTACACGTTGTACCCTTAGTTTTAGGCGACTTTCCTCCTTTTAATATTTTTAAATATGCAAAAGCTTTTCAGAATGTTGCTGGAAGCAACTGTTCGTGTTCCTCAACCTGGGGAGAACAGCTTTATCAAGCTTGAAAGGATGAAAGGCTGAAAGGCCCCAGTTGGGATTCAGACCTGCGTCCTGCACCTGCTCAAGGATACCTGCAGGTGGCGCAATACTAGCACATACACCACTCACAAGCATGTATAACATTCACAAGCAGTACAACGATTTATAGAATATTCTTTATTTATCCAAGTGTAGGGTACATTATTAATTTGGTTCACTTTACATTATTTTTCAATTAGTGCTGCATGCTATAAGTAGCCTCACAGCTCCAGAAACCAACAAGGTTTATGTTCTAAATAATGCACATATTTTGCAGACTTTTTTTTGGAAGGGGAGATTCTCTGCAGATTGATTCTGTCACATCGCTGACTCCGTCTGCGAGTATGAGGGCAGCTTGTATGCCTTGCCTTTTCCCACCCTGAGATTGTTCTAGAAGATGAAGGAATGTGAGAGAAGGTTTCATCTCTGCTGACGTCACACTTACCCTCAATCCTTTAAGTAGCCCAAGTCACTGCTGGCGGCCATCATGCAAGGAGAACTATTAGACACAAAGCAGGCCACAGACAGTTGGGAGGCCCTGAACAGAAAACAAATACAAGCGTGTCCAGTTGTAAGATGGCAGTGGGGTCAGAGAGCACGCGTAGATGGGGCTTGCCCGGACTACTCTGTACTCTTTAGGTCTCGCCTAGAGATAGCTTTTGCTGACTCTTGTTGAAAGACCTATTGTGTACAAAGCCAACACTTATTCTCTAGGGTCAGCCTGTTCCTTATGTTTGGTTGGTTTCTTGTCAGACTCCTTTGCTTGCTTCTTATTTGTTGGCTTTCCTTCCTTTTCTTGTATTTGTCCCTTCTCTGGAGCATAGCTTCTTCACCATCCTCTTGGTAGGGTGACTTAAATTCTTCCACTCCTTATGTTCAAGGCACTACACATTTCTTGTGTGATGCTCCATGTGCAAAGTAGAATCACTTTCAAAATCCTCACCTACGCACACAAAGCCCTCCACAACACCGGACTTGTCTACCTTAACCAGCGACTCAACTTCCACGTACCCCACAGGGCCCTACAATCAGCCCAGCTGTCTCTCGCAGAAGTACCCCGCATCAGGAAAACCAGAACAGGAGGACGTTCCTTCTAACTCGCCTCCACCTCCTGGAACGCCCTACCCATCCACATCTGACAAACCACTTCCCCCCTCAGCTTCACGAAGGAACTGAAGACATGGCTTTTTTAATCCACCTCCAGTACTCGCTACACCTTCCACCCCCCTAGCGCCTTGAGACTCTAACGGTAACAAGTAGCTGCCCTTTATAAACAATGATTGATTGATGTGCTGCCTCCCCCTCACAACCCTGTCCCCTGCACGCTCTGTGTTGCTTTCCTTCACCTCATCCATTGCTTTAACAGAACCTCCCTTCCCTCTCTTTCTTTGTTGTTTTAATCTTTTTCCTCCTTCTCTGTTGCTTCCTGTCAGCTCCTGTCATATTCTTCCACCACCACTCGGAGCGGTTCCGTTTCCCGCCCACCCCTCCCCATGCAGGTTATTTCTTTATATTGTGGGCCTGGCCGCTCATTTTGACTGTTCCTTGTACTGCTCCCAAATTGGTATTCAGTGAATTAAAGTGGAAAAAATGGTGGCTAAATCGTCATGACGCATACGTGCCTATTCATGGTGATGCATGTATAAGTGAATGTCACGCTGGTCATTAACTAAAAAGAGTTGCCACATCACCATCATGACACGTGTGAATACGTGATGATGATTCATATGTCTTTTTTACATCTGCCATAACCTTTATTTTGTCTGATGCTGTCTAGCATCCCCAACAAACATTGGCAAAGGCAAAAGGTTGCAAAAGGCAGACCTGTTGGCTTTGCCAATGTTTGTTTTGATTTGCTGAGACCCCAATGCCTGGAAGGTGTTGCTTTTGTTGCTTCTCGTGTTGGTGGGGCCAGCACTTTGTAATCCCAGACCAAGTGATTGATTCTGATTACTGCTTCTGGTCCTCTGGCGTCTCCCTGGCTACAACAGTAGCGTGGACAGCTTATATGTTTACACTGATGAGAACCAGCAGCCCTGCTCCTTAGGGAAGAAGCAGAAAAGTAAAAAGATTGTTGATAGTGGAAGGAAGAAAAGTGAGAATGACAAATCGGATGTGACTGGAAGTGGATGGCGTGTTAAAAGCAGAGGGCAGGAGTCCAACATAGAGTGAGAGGAGGTTTGTTTAAAGAGGGTTGGGTGACTTCCATGAAAAACAAGGTCACCTGTGGCTGGACACAGATATCAAAGAGCATGAGAACAAGGTAGAGAAGCAAACAAGGATGAGGGATAGGGAATCAGCAGAAAGAAAGGAGCTCAAATGTTGACAACAGTTACCTAAAAGGTGTTCGTAGAATACAAACAGGTGTAAGGATGATATGTATAGGGTACAAGGGGCCAGATGTACAAAGCATTTGTCGCAAACGGCAACTGGAAAAATGCATTTTGCTTTTGCTATTCGGTATTAAGAAGGGCGTGTTTAGGGTGTCCCATCCTAAAATTGAATAGCACTGGCATGCATGAATGTTTTGCGACGGTAAATGCAGTCACAAAACATTTGCAGTTACCACCAACTTCAAGTTCGTTATAACCATTCGCAAACGAGAACGGGTCCCCAAGGCACCACTTCCCCTTTGTGAATGGGGGCGCAGAACTTTTGTCAGAACAGGCACAGGACCCACGGACCACTGCCTACTCAGAAAAAATGAAAAGAAAACTTTTCATTTTTAGGTCGAGCATAGCAGCGTGCAACCCCTGCTTTTCTGACGTCTTGGTGTCTATGTGGGATTTTAACCACGCCCACCTCACGCCCATCACGTTCACTCGTTCATGGGCTTGCCTTTCACAAATCCATTGTTATTGTTGATAAATGCTTTACGTTTGTCCCTCCTTGGGGCAGTTTTGTTACCACCTTGGGGACCGACCCTGTTACATGGATAATTGCATGTTTGCCGCTATGTTTGACTGCGAGCAAACTTCTATTTCCCTTTTCGCGAACATTCTCATGGTGGCTGTGGCACTTTGAATCGGCTCGCTAATGTCAACTGTTTTACTTTTCGATTTTCCTTTTGTGTGTCTTTTAGATTTGCCAGACTGTAAACATTGTGCTTTTTGTTTGCTTCTTTAAGTTATTCACATTAGATTGGCCAGCTAAAACGGTAAACACTGCACATGTTTCATGTGCTTAGTGTAGTCAAGCAGGTTGTAAGTAGTTCTCTGTCTGTCTCATTGTTAGTGATGAAAGACAGCACGAGGGGAAATGCTGCCTGTTTGTGTAGTGTGTATAGTGTGGGCAGGGCCGGCTTTAGGACGGCACCGTCGCCCTGTGCAATTGTGGCGCCCCCCACTCCTTGACCTCCTCCTCGGTTTCACTCACTACAACCCGTCAAATGTGCCCCTCATCTCTCCATCGCTCCCCTTTCACATACAGTCATGTGTTTTAAAGCACATGTAAAGGCTGGCTTTACTAATCCATGCAGCTTGCCACATAAAATATACGGGCATATTTAAGAGCACCTAGCGCCATTTGGCGTTACTAGGCCAAAAAGCAGTGCCATATTTACAAAGTGGCGCAATGCATGCATTGTGCCACTTTGTATCCCTCTGCGCTACATTATGCCTGCGCCAGGCATAATGTATGCAAAGGTGGCATTCCCCCAGTAGGGGGGGGCAAAAAAATGGTGCAAAGAAATCTGACAGATTTCTTTGCGTTATTTGTTTCCAGCACTTTTAAGGAAACAAACTGAGCAGTCTGTAAGGAGGCGTCTGTTGGTTACAATGGGCCTAAGGGTGATTTGCAGGATTAGCATCAATAATTTTTACGCTAATCCTGCAAAGCGCTGGACCAGGGTAAAAAATTCTGACCTTAGTCCCCTAACCACCGCCATGTTGCGCCGTATTTTAAATACAGCGCACACATGGTGGCATTAGGCGAGCACTAAGGGGCGCAAGAAAAGTGGTGCAGCGCCACTTTTTCCAAATATGCCCCAGAGGGGCATATTTAAGAGCACCTAGTACCATTCTAACACCACATTAGTGTCATTTTTTAAAAGATAATATGGCATTAGAAGGCCAAAAAACACTTTGTAACCCTTGGTGCTACATTATGCTTGTGCCAGGCATAATGTATGCAAAGGGAGCATTGCCCTGTTAGAGGGAACAAAAAAATGGTGCAAAGAAATCTGACAGATTTCTTTGCGTCATTTTTTTCCGGCACTTTTAACGTCTGCTCAGAGCAGGCATTAAAAGGAGGCTTCCATTGGTTACAATGGGCCTCTGGGTGCTTTGCAAGATTAGCGTCAACATTTTTGACGCTAATCCTGCAAAGCGCTGGACTAGCATAAATATTTCTGATGCTAGTCCCCTAACTATCGCCATGGTGCGCCGCTTTTTAAATACAATACACACATGGTGGCGTTAGGGGGGTGGTAAGGGGTGCAAGAAGAGTGGCGCTGCACTGTGTGCAGCAACACTTTTCTTAACTATGCCCCATAGTTCTGTTTTTTGCAGCAGGCATATTAACCTTCTATGCTACTGTATGTTGAGTCAATGCTGTCGCTAGGCAAAACTCCCATCTCTCTCCCTAGCAGGAACATTAATCACAAGAGGTATCTTGACATTTTAATTGTTTCTTGAAGGCTAAACGCACAAGGAGCTTTTCAGTAGGTGCTTTTAAATCTGAAGTTTCGGAAGTTCTTGCTAAACACAGCGCCCCTCTGAGGTCAGCGCCTGGTGCGGTCGCACCGCTCGCACTGCCCAAAAGCCAGCCCTGAGTGTGGGATGCCACAACAGAGGCAGAGACACTGGACTATTGTATGGTGCTTAGTGTAGGCAGACAGAGACAGTAAACACTGGGAAGACACGGAGGGGGAAAAGCACTGACCACAAGCTCTTCACTGCTTGTATTGTGTGTTTAGTACAGGCAAACACGCAGAAACGGAGGAGGCCCTGCACTGTTTGCACCATGTCCTTAACGTGGACAGGCATAATGAAAAGCAGCATAGGCTGTACAGCTTGCACCGTATTGCTTAGTGTGGACAGGCACACAGGAAGGAAACACTGCACTATGCGCACTATGTTACTATTGGCAGGTAAAATGGACCGAAGGAGGCAGTGCACAGGTTACACCATGGGCTTACTCAGACAGGGAGGAGGCACTGCACTGTGTGCACAGAGCTGTTATCTGCAGATATAATGGACCGAAGGAGGCAGTGCACAGGCTGAACCGTCAGACAGGCACATAGGGAGGAGACACTGCACTGTGTGCGCAGAGCTGGTATCTGCAGATATAATGGACCGAAGGAGGCAGTGCACAGGTTACACCATGGGCTTACTCAGACAGGGAGGAGACACTGCACTGTGTGCACAGAGCTGTTATCTGCAGATATAATGGACCGGAGGAGGCAGTGCACAGGATGAACCATGGGTTTAGTAAGACAGGCACATAGGGAGGAGACACTGCACTGTGTGCGCAGAGATGGTATCTGCAGATATAATGGACCGAAGGAAGCACTGCACAGGTTACACCATGGGCTTAGCCAGAAAGGCACACAGGGAGGAGACACTGCACTGTGTGCACAGAGCTGGTATCTGAAGATATAATGGACCGAAGGAAGCACTGCACAGGTTACACCATGGGTTTAGTCAGACAGGCACACAGGGAGGAGACACTGCACTGTGTGCACAGAGATGGTATCTGCAGATATAATGGACCGAAGGAAGCACTGCACAGGTTACACCATGGGCTTAGTCAGACAGGCACACAGGGAGGAGACACTGCACTCAGTGCACAGAGCTGGTATCTGCAGATACAATGGACAGATAGAAGCACTGCACAGGTTACACCATGGGCTTAGCCAGAAAGGCACACAGGGAGGAGGCACTGCACTGTGTGCGCAGAGCTGTTATCTGCAGATATAATGGACCGAAGGAAGCACTGCACAGGTTACACCATGGGCTTAGTCAGACAGGCACACAGGGAGGAGACACTGCACTCAGTGCACCGAGCTGGTATCTGCAGATATAATGCACCGAAGGAGGCAGTGTACAGGTTACACCATGGGCTTACTCAGACAGGGAGGAGACACTGCACTGTGTGCACAGAGCTGGTATCTGCAGATACAATGGACCGAAGGAGGCAGTGCACAGGTTACACCATGGGCTTACTCAGACAGGGAGGAGACACTGCACTGTGTGCGCAGAGCTGGTATCTGCAGATATAATGGACCGAAGGAGGCAGTGCATAGGTTACACCATGGGCTTAGCCAGACAGGCACACAGGGAGGAGACACTGCACTGTGTGCACAGAGCTGGTATCTGCAGATACAATGGACTGAAGGAAGCACTGCACAGGTTACACCATGGGTTTAGTAAGACAGGCACACAGGGAGGAGGCACTGCACTGTGTGCACAGAGCTGGTATCTGCAGATACAATGGACCGAAGGAGGCAGTGCACAGGATGCACCATGGGTTTAGTAAGACAGGCACACAGGGAGGAGACACTGCACTGTGTGCACAGAGCTGGTATCTGCAGATATAATGGACCGGAGGAGGCAGTGCACAGGATGAACCATGGGTTTAGTAACACAGGCACACAGGGAGGAGACACTGCACTGTGTGCACAGAGCTGGTATCTGCAGAAATAATGGACCGAAGGAGGCAGTGCACAGGTTGCACCATGGGCTTACTCAGACAGGCACACAGGGAGGAGACACTGCACTGTGTGCACAGAGCTGGTATCTGCAGATACAATGGACCGAAGGAAGCACTGCACAGGTTACACCATGGGTTTAGTAAGACAGGCACACAGGGAGGAGACACTGCACTGTGTGCACAGAGCTGGTATCTGCAGATACAATGGACCGAAGGAAGCACTGCACAGGTTGCACCATGGGCTTACTCAGACAGGCACACAGGGAGGAGACACTGCACTGTGTGCACAGAGCTGGTATCTGCAGATACAATGGACCGAAGGAAGCACTGCACAGGTTACACCATGGGTTTAGTAAGACAGGCACACAGGGAGGAGACACTGCACTGTGTGCACAGAGCTGGTATCTGCAGATACAATGGACCGAAGGAAGCACTGCACAGGTTACACCATGGGTTTAGTCAGACAGGCACACAGGGAGGAGACACTGCACTGTGTGCACAGAGCTGGTATCTGCAGATATAATGGACCGAAGGAGGCAGTGCACAGGATGCACCATGGATTTAGTCAGACAGGCACACAGGGAGGAGACACTCACAGTGTGCACAGAGCTGGTATCTGCAGATACAATGGACCGAAGGAGGCAGTGCACAGGATGCACCATGGGTTTACTCAAACAGGCACTCAGGGAGGAGACACTGCACTGTGTGCACAGAGCTGGTATCTGCAGATACAATGGACCGAAGGAGGCAGTGCACAGGATGCACCATGGGTTTACTCAAACAGGCACTCAGGGAGGAGACACTGCACTGTGTGCACAGAGCTGGTATCTGCAGATATAATGGACCGATGGAAGCCGTGCAGAGGTTGCACTGTGGGCTCAGTCAGACAGGCACACAGGGAGGAGACACTGCACTGTGTGCACAGAGCTGGTATCTGCAGATATAATGGACCGATGGAAGCCGTGCAGAGGTTGCACTGTGGGCTCAGTCAGACAGGCACACAGGGAGGAGACACTGCACTGTGTGCACAGAGCTGGTATCTGCAGATATAATGGACCGATGGAAGCCGTGCAGAGGTTGCACTGTGGGCTCAGTCAGACAGGCACACAGGGAGGAGACACTGCACTGTGTGCACAGAGCTGGTATCTGCAGATATAATGGACCGATGGAAGCCGTGCAGAGGTTGCACTGTGGGCTCAGTCAGACGGGCACACAGGGAGAAGATAGTGCACTGTGTTTAGTGCTTTTGATTGGCTTCTATAAGAGACTGATGTTTTTACCTTGTGCATAGTGTAGGCAGACAGGAGAGATTGCACTGTTTGTAACATGTGTGCAGACACTCATGCACTGCATGTGACAGGCATCTCTCACTGTACTTACATTTTGGAGAATTGCTGAATGTTAAGTGTCCGACACAGACTTGTAACATGCAGTTCGATCCTGGGTAGATTGAGTAGCTGCTTTGGAGACCCTCGCCTGAACCAAGTGTTTTCTTAGGCTCCCCACCACTCTCACTCGCCTCCCTCGGCTCTATCATTCTCCTCTCTCATATTGAATTTCCACTACCAATAGTTCTCATCTTTTTCTCCCATACCTTTCCTTTCTGGGTCGCCCCTCCAGCCTTTCCAGCCTTTCTCCACCCCTTTCTCTGCTTAAACAGTTACTTTTCTTTCTCTGGTGCACCTCACCCGTCTTCCCAGTACATCTCTTTTGTTGCTCTTCTCCTCTCTCCCTATAATTAGCCTCCTCTTTCTGTGTCTCTGTCCACTTCTCCTAGCTCCTTTCTCCGTCTGTCTTTTTCTGTCTCCTGCACTCTTGTTGCTCAAGTCTTTGTCTCCCTCAAGCGCTTTAACCTGTTGTAAGTATTGTGGGCTTTTAACCACGCCGCCCTCACGCCCATCATTTCCACTCGTTCGTGGCTTGTCTTTCAAAAATCCTTTGTAATCAGTTTAATGTTTTACGTATGTCCCTCCTTAGGGAGGTTTTGTTCCCGCCTTGCAGACTGAACCTGTTACATGGATAATTGCATGATTGCCAATATGTTTGACTGTGAGCGAACTTCTTTTTCAGTTTGTGTCTCTCCTTTGCGCTCATGGTGGCCATAACGATTTGAATTGGTTCGCTTTTGTCAACTAATGTTTTACTTTTACTTTTCAATTTATTTGGCAATAGAAGTCCAGTTAGGAATTTACAAGGCCAATAGCTCTAACTGGAGCAAATGCAAGACCGATTGCATTGCAAATGCTTGTTTTGTTTGAAATGCACCCCATTTTCCTTTAAGGAAAACGGGCTGCATTAGAAAAAAAACTGCTTTATTTAAAAACTGTCACAGACATGGTGGTGTGCTGACCTCAGCAGGGCACCATCCCTGTGAGTGCAGCCATTCCCACTGGGGCCGCAAATCGCAACCTACCTCATAATCATTGATGAGGTAGGTAATTTACGCCCCCGTTAGAAATCGCAAACAGTGTGCTTTACACTGTTGTGCATTTTGCTTTGTGACTCTCAATTCACGATTCCCAAAAGTATTGCAAATTGCTAGTCGCAAAACTAAATGTCATACATCTGGATAGTGAGTAGCTGTGTACATATGTATAGGATACACAGTGAGTAGCTGTGTCTACATGTAGAGGATACACAGTAAGCGCTGTGCTAATTTGAAGAGGATACATGGTGAGTAGTTGTGTTGATATGTATAGGATACATAGTGAGTAGCTGTGTAGATATGAATAGGATACATAGTGAGTAGCTGTGTAGATATGTATAGGATACATCGTGAGTAGCTGTGTAGATATGTATAGGATACATAGTGAGTAGCAGTGTAGATACGTATAGGATACATCGTGAGTAGCAGTGTAGATATGTATAGGATACATCGTGAGTAGCTGTGTAGATATGTATAGGATACATAGTGAGTAACAGTGTTACCGTCCGCTGGCCCAGCGGAAAAGTCACATCAACATTGCTTTCGGATCGTAATAGAGCCGGCGGCAATGCTGATGTGCATTGGGTGCAGAAGCACCTGTCGCGCATTTCACTGCCCGATTTGCGCGATGGGGCTTTGACTGGGGGCCCCTGCACTGCCCATGCCAAGTGCATGGGCAGTGCAGGGGCCCCTAGGGGCTCCCCGAGTCCCCTCACTGCCACCCTTTCCATGGCAGTGTCTACCGCCATGGACAGGCTGACGGTAAGGGAAGTCGAAATTACAACCACTGGGACCACCATGGCGGTATACCGCCGGTCCCGGTGGTGTTACCGCGGCGGTACCGCCACGGTCAAAATGTGGTGTGCAGTACCGCCAGCCTGTTGGCGGTACTACCTCCACAATAGCCCTGGAGGTCACCGACTGCCAGGGTTAAATTGAGGGCCATAGTGAGTAACTGTGTCGATTTGTAGACATACATGGTGAGTGCTGTGCTGATTGGTAGAAGATACATACCGAGTAGCGGTGTTGATATGTAGAGGATACACAGTGAGCAGCTGTGTTGATATGTAGAGGATACATAGGAACTGTGTTGATATATAAAAGATCTATTGTGAGTGGCTCTGTCTATTTGTAAAGGAAACATTGTAAGTATCTCTGTCAATGTCTATAGGATACATAGGGAGTAGCTGTGTTGATATGTACAGGATACACAGTGAGCAGCTGTGTTGATATGTAGAGGATACATAGTAGCTGTGTTGATATATAAAATATCTATTGTGAGTGGCTCTGTAGTAAGTATCTCTGTCAATTTCTAGAGGCTACGTGGTGAGTAGCTGTATTGATTTGTAGAGGACACAGAGTGAGTAGCTGGGTCAATTGTAGAGGATACATAGCGAGTAGCTAAGTTGATATGTTGAAGATACAGGGTGAGTAGCTGAGTTGATTGTAGAGGATACATAGTGAGTAGCAGCTTAGATTGTAGAGAAAACATACTAAGTAGCTGAGTCTGTATATAGAGGATACATAGTGAGTAGCTGTCAATTGTTGAGGGTGCATAGTGAGTAGCTGAGTCTATTGTAGAAGATACATAGTGAGTAGCTGAGTTGATTGTAGAATATACATATTGAGTAGCGGAGTTGATGTAGAGGACACATAGTGAGTACATGAGTTGGTATATAGAGGATACATAGTGAGTAGCTGTCAATTGATAGGGTGCATAGTGAGTAGCTGAGTCTGTTGTAGAGGATACATAGTGAGTAGTTGAGTCGATAGTAGAGGATACATAGTGAGTAGCAGCTTTGATTGTAGAGTATACATACTGAGTAGCTGAATCAGTATATAGAGGATACATATTGAATAGCTATCAATTGTTGGGGGTGCATAGTGAGTAGCTGAGTCGATGGTAGAGGATACATAGTGAGTAGCAGATTTTATTATACAGGATACATATTTAGGGGGTCATTCTGAGTCTGGCGGGCGGCGGAGGCCGCCCGCCAGACTTCCCCCCTCCAAAATACCGCTCCGCGGTCGAAAGACCGCTGAGGGTATTTTGGCTTTTGCACTGGGCTGGCGGGCGACCGCCAAAAGGCCGCCCGCCAGCCCAGTGCAAAAAACCCTTCCCACGAGGACGCCGGCTCAGAATTGAGCCGGCGGAGTGGGAAGGTGCGACGGGTGCAGTTGCACCCGTCGCGAATTTCAGTGTCTGCAAAGCAGACACTGAAATTCTTTTTGGGGCCCTCTTACGGGGGCCCCTGCAGTGACCATGCCATTGGCATGGGCACTGCAGGGGCCCCCAGGGGCCCGTGACACCCCATACCGCCATCCTGTTCCTGGCGGGAGAACCGCCAGGAAAAGGATGGCGGTATGGGGTGTCAGAATCCCCATGGCGGAGGATTCAATAGGGCAGCGGAAAACCGGCGGGAGTCCGCCGGTTTTCCCTTTCTGACCGCGGCCAAACCGAGGCGGTCAGAATGCCCTGCGGGGCACCGCCAGCCTGTTGGCGGTGCTCCCGCCGACCCTGGCCCCGGCGGTCCGTGACCGCCGGGGTCAGAATCACCCCCTTAGTATCTGAGCCGATTGTAGAAGATACATAGTAAGTAGCTGAGTCGATTGTAAAATATACATACTGAGTAGCTGAGTTGATTGTAGAGGATACATACTGAGTAGCTGAATCGGTACATAGAGGATACGTAGTGAGTAGCTGAGTTGATAGTAGATGATACATAGTAGCTGTGTTGATATATAACATATCTATTGTGAGTGGCTCTGTAGTAAGTATCTCTGTCAATTTCTAGAGGCTACGTGGTGAGTAGCTGTATTGATTTGTAGAGGACACAGAGTGAGTAGCTGGGTCAATTGTAGAGGATACATAGCGAGTAGCTAAGTTGATATGTTGAAGATACAGGGTGAGTAGCTGAGTTGATTGTAGAGGATACATAGTGAGTAGCAGCTTTGATTGTAGAGAAAACATACTAAGTAGCTGAGTCTGTATATAGAGGATACATAGTAAGTAGCTGTCAATTTTTGAGGGTGCATAGTGAGTAGCTGAGTCTATTGTAGAAGATACATAGTGAGTAGCTGAGCTGATTGTAGAATATACATAGTGAGTAGCGGAGTTGATGTAGAGGACACATAGGGGGTCATTCTGACCCCGGCGGGCGGCGGGAGGCGCCCGCCTGGAGGGAACCGCCAGAATACCGCTTCGCGGTCAAAAGACCGCCGCGGGTATTCTGGGTTTCCCACTGGGCTGGCGGGCGACCGCCAAAAGGCCACCCGCCAGCCCAGTGGGAAACACCCCGCCATGAGGATGCCGGCTCCGAATGGAGCCGGCGGAGTGGAGGATCTGCGACGGGTGCAGTAGCACCCGTCGCGAATTTCAGTGTCTGCTAAGCAGACACTGAAATTCAGGTTGGGGCCCTCTTACGGGGCCCCTGCAGTGCCCATGCCATTGGCATGGGCACTGCAGGGGCCCCCAGGGGCCCCACGACACCCCATACCGCCATCCTGTTCCTGGCGGCCGAAGCCGCCAGGAACAGGATGGCGGTATGGGGGTCAGAATCCCCATGGCGGCGCATCATGGAGGATTCTACAGGGCAGCGGAAAACCGGCGGGAGACCGCCGGTTTTCCCTTTCTGGCCGCGGCTGAACCGCCGCGGTCAGAATACCCTGGGGAGCACCGCCAGCCTGTTGGCGGTGCTCCCGCCGACCCCGGCCCCGGCGGTCAAGGACCGCCGGGGTCGGAATCAGGCCCATAGTGAGTACATGAGTTGGTATATAGAGGATACATAGTGAGTAGCTGTCAATTGATGGGGGTGCATAGTGAGTAGCTGAGTCTGTTGTAGAGGATACATAGTGAGTAGCTGAGTCGATAGAAGAGGATACATAGTGAGTAGCAGCTTTGATTGTAGAGTATACATACTGAGTAGCTGAATCAGTCTAGAGGATACATATTGAGTAGCTATCAATTGTTGGGGGTGCATAGTGAGTAGCTGAGTCGATTGTAGAGGATACATAGTGAGTAGCAGATTTTATTATACAGGATACATATTTAGTATCTGTGCCGATTGTAGAAGATACATAGTAAGTAGCTGAGTCGATTGTAAAATACACATACTGAGTAGCTGAGTTGATTGTAGAGGATGCATAGTGAGTAGCTGAGTTGATTGTACCAAGATACATAGTGAGTAGCTGAGTTGATTGTAGAGGATACATAGTGAGTACTTGAGTTGGTATCAGAGGATACGTAGTGAGTAGCTGTCAATTGTTGAGGGTGCATATTGAGTAGCTGAGTCGATTGTAGAGGATACATAGTGAATAGCTGAGTCGATAGTAGAGGATACATAGTGAGTAGCTGTCAATTGTTGAGGGTGCATAGTGAGTAGCTGAGTTGATTGTAGAGCATGCATAGTGAGTAGCTGAGTCGATTGTAGAATATACATAGTGAGTAGCTTAGTTGATCGTAGAGGATACATAGTGAGTAGCTGAGTCGATTGTAGACGAAACATAGTGAGTAGCTGAGTCAATTGTAGAATATACATACTGAGTAGCTGCGTTGATTATAGACGATACATAATGAGTAGCTGAGTTTATTGTAGAAGATACATAGTGAGTAGCTGAGTTGATTGTAGAATATACATATTGAGTAGCGGAGTTGATGTAGAGGACACATAGGGGGTCATTCTGACCCCGGCGGTCATGGACCGCCGGGGCCGGGGTCGGCGGAAGCACCGCCAACAGGCTGGCGGTGCTCCGCCGGGCATTCTGACCGCGGCGGTACAGCCGCGGCCAGAAACGGAAAGTCGGCGGTGTACCGCCGACTTTCCGCTGCCCATGGGAATCCGCCATGGGGATTCCGACCCCCTCACCGCCATCCTGTTCCTGGCGGTTGTAGAGGATACATAGTGAGTAGCAGCTTTGATTGTAGAGTATACATACTAAGTACCTGAGTTGGTATGCGGAGGATACATAGTGAGTAGCTGTCAATTCTTGGGGTGAATAGTGAGTAGCTGAGTCTATTGTAGAAGATACATAGTGAGTAGCAGATTTTATTGTAGAGGATACATATTGAGTATCTGAGTCAATTGTAGAAGATACATAGTAAGTAGCTGAGTCGATTGTAGAATATACATACTGAGTAGCTGAATCAGTACATAGAGGATACATAGTGAGTAGCTGAGTTGATTGTAGAGGATACATAGTGAGTAGCAGCTTTGATTGTAGAGTATACATACTAAGTACCTGAGTTGGTATGCGGAGGATACATAGTGAGTAGCTGTCAATTGTTGGGGGTGAGTAGCTGAGTCTATTGTAGAAGATACATAGTGAGGAGCAGATTTTATTGTAGAGGATACACATTGAGTATCTGAGTCGATTGTAGAAGATACATAGTGAGTAGCTGAGTTGATTGTAGAATATACATACTGAGTAGCTGAGTCGGTACATAGAGGATACATAGTAAGTAGCTGAGTTGATTGTAGAGGATACATAGTGAGTAGCAGCTTTGATTGTAGAGTATACATACTAAGGGCCTCATTATGACCCTGGCGGGCGGCGGAGGCCGCCCGCCAGAATCCCGCCCTCCAAATTACCGCGCCGCGGTCAAAAGACCGCGGCGGGTATTACGAGTTTTCCCCTGGGCTGGCGGGCGGTTCCAGTTAAACCGCCCGCCAGCCCAGGGGAAAACGACCTTCCCACGAGGATGCCGGCTCGTAATCGAGCCGGCGGAGTGGGAAGGTGCGACGGGTGCTACTGCACCCGTCGCGTATTTCACTGTCTGCAAGGCAGACAGTGAAATACATTTTGGGGCCCTCTTACGGGGGCCCCTGCCGTGCCCATGCCATTGGCATGGGCACGGCAGGGGCGCCCAGGGGCCCCGCGACCCCCCCTACCGCCATCCTGTTCATGGCGGCTTTCCCGCCATGAACTGGATGGCGGTAGGGGGGGTCAGAATCCTCATGGCTGCGGAGCGCGCTCCGCAGCCATGGAGGATTCCAATGAGCAGCGGAAAGTCAGCGGGAGACCGCTGACTTTCCGCTTCTGACCGCGGCTGAACCGCCGCGGTCAGAATGCTCATTGGAGCACCGCCAGCCTGTTGGCGGTGCTCCCGTGGTCGGTGGCCCTGGCGGCCACCGGCCGCCAGGGTCAGAATGACCCTCTAAGTACCTGAGTTGGTATGCAGAGGTACAGAGGGAGTAGCTGTCAATTGTTGGGGGTGAATAGTGAGTAGCTGAGTCTATTTTAGAAGATACATAGTGAGTAGCAGATTTTATTGTAGAGGATAGATATTGAGTATCTGAGTCGATTGTAGAAGATACATAGTGAGTAGCTGAGTCGATTGTAGAATATACATACTGAGTAGCTGAGTCGGTACATAGAGGATACATAGTGAGTAGCTGAGTTGATTGTAAAGGATACATAGTGAGTAGCAGCTTTGATTGTAGAGTATACATACTGAGTAGCTGAGGTGATTGTTGAGTGTACATAGTGAGTACCTGAGTTGGTATATAGAGGATACATAGTGAGTAGCTGTCAATTGATAAGGGTGCATAGTGAGTAGCTGAGTCTATTGTAGAAGATACATAGTGAGTAGCAGATTTTATTGTAGAGGATACATATTGAGTATCTGAGTCAATTGTAGAAGATACATAGTGAGTAGCTGAGTCGATTGTAGAATATACATACTGAGTAGCTGAGTCAGTACATGAAGGATACATAGTGAGTAGCTGAGTTGATTGTAGAGGATACATAGTGAGTAGCAGCTTTGATTGTAGAGTATACATACTAAGTACCTGAGTTGGTATGCGGAGGATACATAGTGAGTAGCTGTCAATTGTTGGGGGTGAGTAGCTGAGTCTATTGTAGAAGATACATAGTGAGTAGCAGATTTTATTTTAGAGGATACATATTGAGTATCTGAGTCGATTGTAGAAGATACATAGTGAGTAGCTGAGTCGATTGTAGAATATACATACTGAGTAGCTGAGTCGGTACATAGAGGATACATAGTAAGTAGCTGAGTTGATTCTAGAGGATACATAGTGAGTAGCAGCTTTGATTGTAGAGTATACATACTAAGTACCTGAGTTGGTATGCAGAGGTACATAGTGAGTAGCTGTCAATTGTTGGGGGTGAATAGTGAGTAGCTGAGTCTATTTTAGAAGATACATAGTGAGTAGCAGATTTTATTGTAGAGGATACATATTGAGTATCTGAGTCGATTGTAGAAGATACATAGTGAGTAGCTGAGTCGATTGTAGAATATACATACTGAGTAGCTGAGTCAGTACATAGAGGATACATAGTGAGTAGCTGAGTTGATTGTAAAGGATACATAGTGAGTAGCAGCTTTGATTGTAGAGTATACATACTGAGTACCTGAGTTGGTATGCGGAGGATACATAGTGAGTAGCTGTCAATTCTTGGGGGTGAGTAGCTGAGTCTATTGTAGAAGATACATAGTGAGGAGCAGATTTTATTGTAGAGGATACATATTGAGTATCTGAGTCGATTGTAGAAGATACATAGTGAGTAGCTGAGTTGATTGTAGAATATACATACTGAGTAGGTGAGTCGGTACATAGAGGATACATAGTAAGTAGCTGAGTTGATTGTAGAGGATACATAGTGAGTAGCAGCTTTGATTGTAGAGTATACATACTAAGTACCTGAGTTGGTATGCAGAGGTACAGAGGGAGTAGCTGTCAATTG
The DNA here is from genome assembly GCF_031143425.1 of Pleurodeles waltl. NCBI lineage: Eukaryota > Metazoa > Chordata > Amphibia > Caudata > Salamandridae > Pleurodeles > Pleurodeles waltl. The sequence goes on along the minus strand of NC_090447.1, from coordinate 49,227,332 downwards.
TTGGGGGTGAATAGTGAGTAGCTGAGTCTATTTTAGAAGATACATAGTGAGTAGCAGATTTTATTGTAGAGGATAGATATTGAGTATCTGAGTCGATTGTAGAAGATACATAGTGAGTAGCTGAGTCGATTGTAGAATATACATACTGAGTAGCTGAGTCGGTACATAGAGGATACATAGTGAGTAGCTGAGTTGATTGTAAAGGATACATAGTGAGTAGCAGCTTTGATTGTAGAGTATACATACTGAGTAGCTGAGGTGATTGTTGAGTGTACATAGTGAGTACCTGAGTTGGTATATAGAGGATACATAGTGAGTAGCTGTCAATTGATAAGGGTGCATAGTGAGTAGCTGAGTCTATTGTAGAAGATACATAGTGAGTAGCAGATTTTATTGTAGAGGATACATATTGAGTATCTGAGTCAATTGTAGAAGATACATAGTGAGTAGCTGAGTCGATTGTAGAATATACATACTGAGTAGCTGAGTCAGTACATGAAGGATACATAGTGAGTAGCTGAGTTGATTGTAGAGGATACATAGTGAGTAGCAGCTTTGATTGTAGAGTATACATACTAAGTACCTGAGTTGGTATGCGGAGGATACATAGTGAGTAGCTGTCAATTGTTGGGGGTGAGTAGCTGAGTCTATTGTAGAAGATACATAGTGAGTAGCAGATTTTATTGTAGAGGATACATATTGAGTATCTGAGTCGATTGTAGAAGATACATAGTGAGTAGCTGAGTCGATTGTAGAATATACATACTGAGTAGCTGAGTCGGTACATAGAGGATACATAGTAAGTAGCTGAGTTGATTCTAGAGGATACATAGTGAGTAGCAGCTTTGATTGTAGAGTATACATACTAAGTACCTGAGTTGGTATGCAGAGGTACATAGTGAGTAGCTGTCAATTGTTGGGGGTGAATAGTGAGTAGCTGAGTCTATTTTAGAAGATACATAGTGAGTAGCAGATTTTATTGTAGAGGATACATATTGAGTATCTGAGTCGATTGTAGAAGATACATAGTGAGTAGCTGAGTCGATTGTAGAATATACATACTGAGTAGCTGAGTCAGTACATAGAGGATACATAGTGAGTAGCTGAGTTGATTGTAAAGGATACATAGTGAGTAGCAGCTTTGATTGTAGAGTATACATACTGAGTAGCTGAGGTGATTGTTGAGTGTACATAGTGAGTACCTGAGTTGGTATATAGAGGATACATAGTGAGTAGCTGTCAATTGATAAGGGTGCATAGTGAGTAGCTGAGTCTATTGTAGAAGATACATAGTGAGTAGCTTAGTCGACTGTAGAATATACATACTGAGTAGCTGAGTCGATAGTAGAAGATACATAGTGAGTAGCTGTCGATTGTTGAGGGTCTATAGTAAGTAGCTGAGTTGATTGTAGAGCATGCATAGTGAGTAGCTGAGTTGATTGTACAAGATACATAGTGAGTAGCTGAGTTTATCGTAGAGGATACATAGTGAGTAGCTGAGTTGATCGTAGAGGATACATAGTGAGTAGCTGACTCGATTGTAGAGGATACATAGTGAGTAGCTGAGTCGATTGTAGAATATACATACTGAGTAGCTGAGTTGATTGTAGACGATACATAGTGAGTAGCTGAGTCAATTGTAGAATATACATACTGAGTAGCTGAGTTGATGTAGAGGACACATAGGTGGTCATTCTGACCTCGGCGGTAAAAGGCGCCTACCGCCGGTCAGAAATCCTCCATAATCCCGCCGCGGCCGCGGAAACCCGCCACGGTCATTCTGACCCGCAGAAGGCAAACCTCCGAAAATCCGACAGCCACAACAGACCGCCAGACCAGCGGTCGGCGGAAAAGTGGAGGTGACAAAACCTCCACCGTCACGCCAACAGAAATACGCCCATGCCATTACGACCCACGAATCCACGCGGCGGTCTTTCAAACGCGGTATTCCATTGGCGGGACACACCGCCGCGGTCAGAATACACACAAACGAACAAAACTCAGCCACATTGGCCGATTTGAATACCACACACCTGATACACATACACACACCACTCCCACACACACAATACAATATAAAACACACACCCACATCACCCACAAACCCCTACGACAGAAAATTCTGAAAGAAGGCCAGAGCGAGACACCACCATCCACAAACTAGCAGCCACAGCCACTCAACACCATCACCCACACACTATCCACACACAAAACAACACACACCACCACACTCAACACACTTAACTACACATACTCCACCCCACACATCATACACACCACCCCATGGCACCCCAAAGACACCCCCGCTTCACAGACGAAGAACTCAGGGTCATGGTGGAGGAAATCGTTCGGGTAGAGCCCCAGCTCTTCGGCACACAGGTCCAATACACCAGCATTGCCCGGAGGACGGAGCTATGGCAGAGGATTGTCGACAGGGTCAACGCTGTGGGACAGCACCCCAGAAATCGGGAAGACATCAGGAAGCGATGGAACGACCTACGGGGGAAGGTGCGTTCCATGGTATCCAGGCACAACATCGCCGTGCAGAAGACTGGCGGAGGACCCCCACCTCAACCCCCACAATTTACAACATGGGAGGAGGAAGTCTTGAACATCCTGCATCCTGACGGCCTCGCAGGAGTCGGCGGAGGAATGGATACTGGTAAGTTGAAGCTTCACTACTGCTTCCCCCCCACCTGCATGCCAAATCATACCCCAACCCTCACCCCCATCCTCGAACCCCACCCTCACCCCCACCACCATCCTCACCCCCACCCTCACCCCCACCACCATCCTCACCCCCACCACCATCCTCACCCCCACCCCCAGCACACCTATTCCCTGCCAATGTCTCACCATCACAACCCACACATCCCAAAACCTAGGCCTGCATGCGTCCACTAAGCATGGACACCCATCACCAAAGCATGCCCAATGCATATACACATCCCCCCCACAAGCCACCCTCACCAAAGACCCCACACATGAATGCCAGCACTTGGGGACACGGGAACCCACAGATACACCCAGATGCCACACATTGAAACTATAACCATACCTCTATACCCCTGCAGGACCCGACCGTCAACACACCGCCGCGGAGGGCCCAGAATTCTCCACACCCCCCACCCAAGAGGCCGTCAGCGATGACAGCAGCTCTGTCGACCTGGACACCGATGACCAGCCCGGACCATCGGGGACCTCTGGACAGTCGGTTCCCCTCACACAGGCCCAGGCCACTACAGACCCAAACCCCTCTGGGAACACCAGCACAGCTCCCACCCAGCGGGCCCATGCCTCTGTCTCCAGGGCGCGTCAATCTGCGGTGTGTCTACCACTACAGGGCACCCAGGATAACCCACCACCCCAACAACAACAGGGACCTGGGGGCAGTGGTAGTGGGCACACCGGCCAGGGGGCAGAGGCCCAGGGAAACGGGGCAACTCGGAGGGCAGCTGTGCGACAGGGGGGGGACGGGCCCAGGGAACCCACTCTCCACGAGGCCCTCACCACCATCATGGGAGCATACAACCGCTCCCAGGAGACGATGGCGACGGTACTGGCCCGGTTCCAGGAGATCCAGGTACTGCAGGAGGAACACTATCGGGGGTACAGGGAGGACATCAGAGCCCTCACCTCCACCCTGGTTACCATGGTAGGGCTGCTGCAGGACCTCGTCAACACCAGGACGGACACTCAACAACACCCAAGGGCCCCTGCCACTAGCCTGGACCAAGAACAGCCAACCACCTCCGCCGGCGCTAGTGGACAGGAGGCCCCCGCACAGCAGCAGCCCACCAGACCCCCACCTCCTGCAGGAGAAGAACCACCCCGCAAGAGGGCCCTGAGATCTCGCAAGAAGACAGAGTAGGATGTCAAGACTCCCGCCAGCAAAGGATACCACCTGATGTCATCCCACTGTCCCACATTGTCACCCTGTCCATCCTTGAACTGCCCATGCTCCATCTCTCCACAGGCCTCTGGACAATGCACCTGTGTGACTGTTACTCTGGACTCTGCCATGGACATTCCTTCACCATAGCCCCCACCCACTTGAAACCACCCATCCCATTTTGAGCACTTAAATAAACACCTATTTTGCACAAAACTATCTGGAGTCTGGCTGTGATTTCAAAATATTGTAATTGACATGACAGTGCAAATATGTCCTTGTACATAGTGAAGTCAACAAACAGCTGCCACAAAGCTGTAGTCCATGGGGAAACGAAGCACAGGACTCGTAGTGGGGACCCCAGATCTGAAATAGGGAGGGAAAAGCCACAACTCAGTCATCATACACTGGGGCAAATAGACAGGCAGCAGAGATGCAGGAGAGTAGTTCACATTTACTAAATTATCTTTGAATTGTTACCTGTGTCCTATTGGAAGTACTGTTCAATGATTCTGTCCCTGTTGTCTGTTTCAGCCCCGTCGTCTTCCTCCTCGTCACTCTCCTCAGGTTCCACCGCTGCCACAACACCACCGTCTCGACCATCCTCCTGCAGGAAAGGCACCTGGCGGCGCAAAGCCAGGTTGTGAAGCATGCAGCAGGCCACGATGATGTGACACACCTTCTTAGGTGAGTACATTAGGGATCCACCTGTCATATGCAGGCACCGAAACCTGGCCTTTAGGAGGCCAAAGGTGCGTTCGATCACCCTCCTAGTACGCCCATGGGCCTCATTGTACCGTTCCTCTGCCCTGGTCCGGGGATTCCTTACTGGGGTCAGTAGCCACGACAGGTTGGGGTACCCAGAGTCCCCCAATAGCCATACACGGTGTCTCTCTAGCTGTTCCATCACGTAAGGGATGCTGCTATTCCTCAGGATGTAGGCGTCATGCACTGACCCTGGGAATTTGGCATTTACATGCGAGATGTACTGGTCAGCCAAACACACCACCTGGATGTTCATTGAATGGTAACTTTTTCTGTTCCTGTACACCTGCTCCCTGTCTCTTGGGGGAACCAAAGCCACATGGGTCCCATCAATGGCACCAATGACGTTGGGAATATGTCCGAGGGTGTAGAAATCACCCTTCACTGTAGCCAATTCGCCCGCCTCAGGGAAAATGATGTAGCTCCTCACGTATTTCATCAGGGCAGACAACACTCTGGATAACACCTTCGAAAACATGGGCTGAGACATCCCAGAAGCAATTCCCACTGTTGTCTGAAATGACCCACTTGCCAAGAAATGGAGTACTGACAGGACCTGCACCAGAGGGGGAATCCCTGTGGGTTGGCGGATGGGGGACATCAGGTCGGGCTCCAGCTGGGCACACAGTTCATGTATAGTGGCACGGTTAAGACGGTAGGTCAGGATAATGTGGCGTTCTTCCATTATCGACAGGTCCACCAGCGGTCGGTACACGGGAGGATTCATCCGTCTCCTCGCCAAACCCAGCGGACGGTGCCTAGGAAGGACAACATGGAGCACACAGTCAAGCAACCCACAGGTACGTACTCACAGCTAGCACAGTAAACGATTCTCTATGCAGTGAATGGCGTGTCTGAGTGGCTATGCAAGGCCTAGGCCTGTGTGACGCAGTTGAAATTGAGCCATGTGGACCCTCGAAATGGCGGCTGCCTGACCTGTGAAGTGTGACAATGGGATGTGAGGTCAATGCGCTGGCGTGGCACACCGCGGCGGGCGAAGACCGCGGCGCGAAGCCGCATTGGTTAACATTGAAGCCTATGGGTTTCAGGAGCCAATGGCGAAGGGCGCCGGCGGTGGCGGTACGCACCGCCGCGGTACGCACCGCCGCGGACGTGACCGCCATTTTCTATCTACTTATCCACTTGCGACTTGAACTTTCACAGGAGAGGACCTATACTGCAAGTGTTGCTGTGACCTCGGTCTGGAAGGGACAATGGCTGCTGCGCCTGGGGAAAGGGCCCCTGCCTTCACTGGAGAGGAGTTGGAGAAACTTGTGGATGGGGTCCTCCCCCAGTATGCGCTACTCTACGGTCCTCCAGACCAACAAGTGAGTTTACTTCAATCTGGATTTGGGGCCACTGGCTGGCTTGGGGGCCTGGCGGGGATGGGGGGGCATGTTGGGGCTGGCGGGGGGCATGGCGGGGGGCCTGGCGGGGATGGGGGGGCATGTTGGGGCTGGCGGGGGGCCTGGCGGGGATGGGGGGCATGTTGGGCCTGGTGGGGGGCATGGCGGGGGGCCTGGCGGGGATGGGGGGGCATGTTGGGGCTGGCGGGGGGCCTGGCGGGGATGGGGGGCATGTTGGGGCTGGCGGGGGGCCTGGCGGGGATGGGGGGCATGTTTGGCCTGGTGGGGGGCCTGGCGGGGGGCCTGGCAGGGATGGGGGGCATGTTGGGGCTGGCGGGGGGCATGGCGGGGGGCCTGGCGGGGATGGGGGGCGTTGGGCCACTGGCAACGAAAATGCAGACAAACTTGAACGTGGTATTTCTCCCTCCCTGTACGTGTCACATAGGTCCGCGCCCATGAGAAGATCGGGATTTGGCGTGCCATCGCCAAGGAAGTCCGGACCCTGGGGGTCCACCATCGACGGGGCACCCACTGCCGCAAGAGGTGGGAGGACATCCGCCGCGGGACCAAGAAGACCGCCGAGTCTCTGCTGGGGATGGCCTCCCAACGTAGGCGGGGTGCCTGCCGTCAACTGACCCCCCTGATGTTCCGGATCCTGGCGGTGGCCTACCCTGATTTGGATGGGCGCGTGAGGGCAGCACAGCAGACACAAGGGGGTGAGTACAAGCATTATCTACTCTGTTGTCGCGCAGTGGAGGTGTCTGGGTGGGGGAGGAGAGCTGTGGGTCCCCCTAGGCCAGGGCGATATCTGTAGGCTGGGCACCCCCGTAAGCCCCTGTGTCCCCAGCCACCACCCTCAGTAGTTTGTCAGTACAGCCATCCCTGGGCCGTGTCATCCATGGGTGCAGTTGTCAACTCTAGGCGTGTAGGGCATGTTCCACGGAATGCGTAGCGGACCCCAAGTGCGCAACTTAGTGCAGGGGGCATCTGTGTCTGTCATGTCCGCTAACTGTACCGGAGATCCATGTACTCAATATCCCTTTATTTCTCTCTCCCCCCCCCTTTTTATTTGTCTTTCTGTGCTTGTGTGCATCAGCATCATCAGGCGGAGGAGAAGTGGCATCGGGGCAGGAGGGAGCTGCATCTCACATGGCCCAGGAGGGCCATGCCACAGAGTCAGACTGGACCAGTGAGACGGAGGGCGAGGGGAGCTCCACAACGGGGACGACTGGACCCTGCAGCGACACGGACACGTCCTCGGAAGGGAGCTCCCTTGCGGGGGTGGCACCATCCGTGCCCCCCGCCATTACAGGTACAGCCGCCACCCAGCGCACCATCTCCGCCCTCCCAGCAGCCCCTCAGCGTTCGCCCCGTGCCCGCTCTGCCAGGAAGCCGGGCATCTCCTTCGCCCCAGGCACCTCAGGCCCTGCCCCTGTTACCCCCGCTGCCCTCAGTGAGGAGGTCATTGACCTCCTCCGAACGCTCATTGTTGGGCAGACTACCCTTTTGAATGCCATCCAGGGGGTGGAGAGGGAGGTTCATCGCAGCAATGCGTACCTGGAGGGCATTCATTCGGGTCAGGCTGCCCATCAGCGATCGTTCCAGGCTCTGGCCTCAGCACTGACGGCAGCCATTGTCCCTGTCTCCTGCCTCCCTCTACTAACTCCCTCCTCCCAGTCTCCTGTTCCTCTGCCTGTCCCACCCACACCATCAGACCAGCCTGCACACACCTCAACACCCAAGAGAAGCTCATCCAAACATAAGCACCACAGATCACGCAGACATTCACACACGCAACATTCCGATGCAGACATGCCAACAGTCACTACCACCTCTGTGACCCCCACCTCCTCGTCTCCCTCCTCCCTCCCTGTGACGTCTACACTCACACCTCCATTCACCTCACCATCAGCCAGTGTTTCCATCACCAGCACACCCTCCACTCCAGTCCGCACACGTGCAGTCACCACCCCCACTGCCATTTACACGTCCCCTGTGTCCTCTCCCACTGTGTCTGTCACCCCCTCTTCCACACCACACAAACGCAGCCACCCACCCACCCAACAGCCATCCACCTCACGACAGCCTATCCCTCCTGCACCTGCACCCAAAGACAGCAAACGTGACTCACCTACAACCACATCCTCTCCCTCCACTCCCATTCCCACTGTACCTACCACTCTCCATTGTCCCAAGAAACTCTTCCTCGCCACTGCTAACTTCTTTCCTGACCCTGAGCCCCCCCCTCCTTCTCGTCGGGGTAAGAAGAGCACCTCAGCCACCACCAGCCCTGCAGCCCCCTTGACAAGGGTGCAGGGGTATTGGAGCCCACCAGCCCGCATGTCTGGATCTTCGCCCAGCAGCAAGGGGACAGCCAGCCCACCCCCTGGGAAGAGGAGCAGAAGGCGGAAGGGGAGCCGCAGGAGCCCGGCTTCTACATCCCCCCCGGACACCACCCAGACACAGTCACCAGCCACAGCTCCAAAGGGAGGAAAGGGCCACAGACTCCCGACTAAGGAGGGCAAGGGCAGCAAGTCGGAGAGGTCAGGCTGCAGGCCTGCTGCCCAGGAGGAGCCCACCACCCCCATAGCCGCTGCCCAGGGAGGACCCAGCCCAGCTGGCCAGGAGGGCCCCACCACCCACAGCCTAGGTGGGCATTGAAGGAGCACCATCCCCGCTGCCCAGGAGGGCACCACCAGGCAATGAGCAGTTGGCCATAGACCGGCCGCCGTCTCAAGAACCGCTGAACTGGGCCCCACCGTCTCAAGCACCGCTGAACTGGGCCCCGCCGTCTCAAGAACCGCTCCGCTGGGCCCCGCCGTCTCAAGAACCGCTGAACTGGGCCCCGCCGTCTCAAGAACCGCTCCGCTGGGCCCTGCCGTCTCAAGAACCGCTGAACTGGGCCCCGCCATCTCAAGCACCGCTGAACTGGGCCCCGCCGTCTCAAGAACCGCTGAACTGGGCCCTGCCGTCTCAAGAACCGCTGAACTGGGCCCCGCCGTCTCAAGAACCGCTCCGCTGGGCCCCGCCGTCTCAAGAACCGCTGAACTGGGCCCCGCCGTCTCAAGCACCGCTGAACTGGGCCCCGCCGTCTCAAGCACCGCTGAACTGGGCCCCGCCGTCTCAAGAACCGCTGAACTGGGCCCCGCCGTCTCAAGAACCGCTGAACTGGGCCCCGCCGTCTCAAGCACCGCTCCGCTGGGCCCTGCCGTCTCAAGAACCGCTGAACTGGGCCCCGCCGTCTCAAGCACCGCTGAACTGGGCCCCGCCGTCTCAAGAACCGCTCCGCTGGGCCCCGCCGTCTCAAGAACCGCTGAACTGGGCCCGCCGTCTCAAGCACCGCTCCGCTGGGCCCCGCCGTCTCAAGAACCGCTGAACTGGGCCCCGCCGTCTCAAGCCCCGCTGAACTGGGCCCCGCCGTCTCAAGAACCGCTGAACTGGGCCCCGCCGTCTCCAGCACCGCTGAACTGGGCCCCGCCGTCTCAAGCACCGCTCCGCTGGGCCCCGCCGTCTCCAGCACCGCTGAACTGGGCCCCGCCGTCTCAAGAACCGCTGAACTGGGCCCCGCCGTCTCAAGCACCGCTGAACTGGGCCCCGCCGTCTCAAGCACCGCTGAACTGGGCCCCGCCGTCTCAAGAACCGCTGAACTGGGCCCCGCCGTCTCAAGCACCGCTCCGCTGGGCCCCGCCGTCTCAAGCACCGCTGAACTGGGCCCTTCAAGGCAAGACCCGCTGAACTGGGCCCTTCAAGGCAAGAAGCGCAGAACTGGGCCCTTCAAGGCAAGAAGCGCTGGCCCTTTGGCAGACGTGGCAGGGCAGGATCTGTCTCGGGCAGGGCTGCAGGATGTCCTCTGGCCAACATGCCTCCTCCAGTGGCAGTGGGGTCTGTTATGGACTGTATGGACTGTGGCTTTGCACTCCCCAGGATGGCCCAGTGGGCAGGCCACCCACTGTATGGACTGTATGGACTGTGGCTTTGCACTCCCCAGGATGGCCCAGTGGGCAGGCCACCCACTGTATGGACTGTATGGACTGTGGCTTTGCACTCCCCAGGATGGCCCAGTGGGCAGGCCACCCACTGTATGGACTGTATGGACTGTGGCTTTGCACTCCCCAGGATGGCCCAGTGGGCAGGCCACCCACTGTATGGACTGTATGGACTTTGGCTTTGCACTCCCCAGGATGGCCCAGTGGGCAGGCCACCCACTGTATGGACTGTATGGACTGTGGCTTTGCACTCCCCAGGATGGCCCAGTGGGCAGGCCACCCACTGTATGGACTGTTTGGACTGTGGCTTTGCTCTCCCCAGGATGGGCCAGTGGTCATGGAGTCCCCTCGTGGATCTGGCGTCGTGTACTCAAGTGGCTGAGGTGCCCCCCCTTCCCTTCCCCCTGAGGTGCCTGTCCTATTTTCTTTCTGATGCCCCTGCAGTGTTCTCTCCGTGGAGTTCTTGTCGTGGGACTGGGCCTTGCCCCTTTGCACAGGACCCCTGTGGTCCACGGACAGTGTTTGGACTACATTTAGTAGCTGTATATATTTTGTACATAGTTTATTTATTTATTGGGATTACTGGTGTCCATATTTCAATATATCTGCCCGTTTATGATCTCTTCTTTTGGTCTTTGCATCATTTCGGAGGGGGGCGTTTGTGGGTTGTGACAGTGATCTGTGGGAATGCATTGATGTGTGTGTTGTAGTGGGTATGGGTGGGTGGGTGTGTGCCGGTAATCTTTTCCCTCCCCTGTGTCGTAGGTGCAGTACTCACCGATGTCTTCTGCGCCGCCGGGCGTGCTCCTGGTACAGGAGCAGGTATAGGAGTGCGGGGATGACCTGCAACTCGGGTTCCATACTGCCGGAATCTCGCGTGGAGTGCGTAGAGGTGAGCGTTTTCCCGTTCGTAGTCTGTTTCCGCCGTGTTTTTATCGGCGGTGCTCCCGCCCCGGAAAAGGTGGCGGATTGGTGGGTCGTAATAGGGTGGGCGTTACATTGTCTGCCGCCTGGCTGTTGGCGGGGACCGCCGCGCTGTTTGTCTGTCCCGCCGTGGCGGTCGGAGTGTTAATGCGGCGGGCTGTGTTGGCGGTTCCCGCCAGGGTCAGAATAGCATATTTTGGACCGCCGGCCTGTTGGCGGCTTGGCCGCCGCATTATCACCGACCGCCAGGGTCAGAATGAGGGCCATAGTGAGTACATGAGTTGGTATATAGAGGATACATAGTGAGTAGCTGTCAATTGATGGGGGTGCATAGTGAGTAGCTGAGTCTATTGTAGAGGATACATAGTGAGTAGCTGAGTTGACTGTAGAGGATACATAGTAAGTAGCAGATTTTATTGTAGAGGATACATATTGAGTTTCTGAGTTGATTGTAGAATATACATACTGAGTAGCTGAGTTGATTGTAGAGGACACATACTGAGTAGCTGAGTCGGTACATAGAGGATACATAGTGAGTAGCTGAGTTGATTGTAGAGAATACATTGTGAGTACCTGAGTTGGTATATAGAGGATACATAGTGAGTACCTGAGTTGGTATTAGAGGATACATAATGAGTAGCTGTCAATTGTTGAGGGTGGATATTGAGTATCTGAGTCGATTGTAGAGGATGCATAGTGAGTAGCTGAGTCAATAGTAGAGGATACATAGTGAGTAGCTGTCGATTGTTGAGGGTGCATAGTGAGTAGCTGAGTTGATTGTAGAGGATGCATAGTGAGTAGCTGAGTCGATTGTAGAATACACATACTGAGTAGCTGAGTCGATAGTAAAGGATACATAGTGAGCAGCTGTCGATTGGTGAGGGTGCATATTGAGTAGCTGAGTCGATTGTAGAATATACATACTGAGTAGCTGAGTCAGTACATAGAGGATACATAGTGAGTAGCTGAGTTGATTGTAGAGGATACATAGTGAGTAGCAGCTTTGATTGTAGAGTATACATACTAAGTACCTGAGTTGGTATGCGGAGGATACATAGTGAGTAGCTGTCAATTCTTGGGGGTGAGTAGCTGAGTCTATTGTAGAAGATACATAGTGAGGAGCAGATTTTATTGTAGAGGATACATATTGAGTATCTGAGTCGATTGTAGAAGATACATAGTGAGTAGCTGAGTCGATTGTAGAATATACATACTGAGTAGCTGAGTCGGTACATAGAGGATACATAGTAAGTAGCTGAGTTGATTCTAGAGGATACATAGTGAGTAGCAGCTTTGATTGTAGAGTATACATACTAAGTACCTGAGTTGGTATGCAGAGGTACATAGTGAGTAGCTGTCAATTGTTGGGGGTGAATAGTGAGTAGCTGAGTCTATTTTAGAAGATACATAGTGAGTAGCAGATTTTATTGTAGAGGATACATATTGAGTATCTGAGTCGATTGTAGAAGATACATAGTGAGTAGCTGAGTCGATTGTAGAATATACATACTGAGTAGCTGAGTCAGTACATAGAGGATGCATAGTGAGTAGCTGAGTTGATTGTAAAGGATACATAGTGAGTAGCAGCTTTGATTGTAGAGTATACATACTGAGTAGCTGAGGTGATTGTTGAGTGTACATAGTGAGTACCTGAGTTGGTATATAGAGGATACATAGTGAGTAGCTGTCAATTGATAAGGGTGCATAGTGAGTAGCTGAGTCTATTGTAGAAGATACATAGTGAGTAGCTTAGTCGACTGTAGAATATACATACTGAGTAGCTGAGTCGATAGTAGAGGATACATAGTGAGTAGCTGTCGATTGTTGAGGGTCTATAGTAAGTAGCTGAGTTGATTGTAGAGCATGCATAGTGAGTAGCTGAGTTGATTGTACAAGATACATAGTGAGTAGCTGCGTTTATCGTAGAGGATACATAGTGAGTAGCTGATTTGATCGTAGAGGATACATAGTGAGTAGCTGACTCGATTGTAGAGGATACATAGTGAGTAGCTGAGTCGATTGTAGAATATACATACTGAGTAGCTGAGTTGATTGTAGACGATACATAGTGAGTAGCTGAGTCAATTGTAGAATATACATACTGAGTAGCTGAGTTGATGTAGAGGACACATAGTGAGTACATGAGTTGGTATATAGAGGATACATAGTGAGTAGCTGTCAATTGATGGGGGTGCATAGTGAGTAGCTGAGTCTATTGTAGAGGATACATAGTGAGTAGCTGAGTTGACTGTAGAGGATACATAGTAAGTAGCGGATTTTATTGTAGAGGATACATATTGAGTTTCTGAGTTGATTGTAGAATATACATACTGAGTAGCTGAGTTGATTGTAGAGGACACATACTGAGTAGCTGAGTCGGTACATAGAGGATACATAGTGAGTAGCTGAGTTGATTGTAGAGAATACATTGTGAGTACCTGAGTTGGTATATAGAGGATACATAGTGAGTACCTGAGTTGGTATTAGAGGATACATAATGAGTAGCTGTCAATTGTTGAGGGTGGATATTGAGTATCTGAGTCGATTGTAGAGGATGCATAGTGAGTAGCTGAGTCAATAGTAGAGGATACATAGTGAGTAGCTGTCGATTGTTGAGGGTGCATAGTGAGTAGCTGAGTTGATTGTAGAGGATGCATAGTGAGTAGCTGAGTCGATTGTAGAATACACATACTGAGTAGCTAAGTCGATAGTAAAGGATACATAGTGAGCAGCTGTCGATTGTTGAGGGTGCATATTGAGTAGCTTAGTCGATTGTAGAATATACATACTGAGTAGCTGAGTCGGTACATAGAGGATACATAGTAAGTAGCTGAGTTGATTGTAGAGGATACATAGTGAGTAGCAGCTTTGATTGTAGAGTATACATACTAAGTACCTGAGTTGGTATGCAGAGGTACAGAGTGAGTAGCTGTCAATTGTTGGGGGTGAATAGTGAGAAGCTGAGTCTATTTTAGAAGATACATAGTGAGTAGCAGATTTTATTGTAGAGGATACATATTGAGTATCTGAGTCGATTGTAGAAGATACATAGTGAGTAGCTGAGTCGATTGTAGAATATACATACTGAGTAGCTGAGTCGGTACATAGAGGATACATAGTGAGTAGCTGAGTTGATTGTAAAGGATACATAGTGAGTAGCAGCTTTGATTGTAGAGTATACATACTGAGTAGCTGAGGTGATTGTTGAGTGTACATAGTGAGTACCTGAGTTGGTATATAGAGGATACATAGTGAGTAGCTGTCAATTGATAAGGGTGCATAGTGAGTAGCTGAGTCTATTGTAGAAGATACATAGTGAGTAGCAGATTTTATTGTAGAGGATACATATTGAGTATCTGAGTCAATTGTAGAAGATACATAGTGAGTAGCTGAGTCTATTGTAGAATATACATACTGAGTAGCTGAGTCAGTACATAGAGGATACATAGTGAGTAGCTGAGTTGATTGTAGAGGATACATAGTGAGTAGCAGCTTTGATTGTAGAGTATACATACTAAGTACCTGAGTTGGTATGCGGAGGATACATAGTGAGTAGCTGTCAATTGTTGGGGGTGAGTAGCTGAGTCTATTGTAGAAGATACATAGTGAGTAGCAGATTTTATTGTAGAGGATACATATTGGGTATCTGAGTCGATTGTAGAAGATACATAGTGAGTATCTGAGTCGATTGTAGAAGATACATAGTGAGTAGCTGAGTCGATTGTAGAATATACATACTGAGTAGCTGAGTCGGTACATAGAGGATACATAGTAAGTAGCTGAGTTGATTCTAGAGGATACATAGTGAGTAGCAGCTTTGATTGTAGAGTATACATACTAAGTACCTGAGTTGGTATGCAGAGGTACATAGTGAGTAGCTGTCAATTGTTGGGGGTGAATAGTGAGTAGCTGAGTCTATTTTAGAAGATACATAGTGAGTAGCAGATTTTATTGTAGAGGATACATATTGAGTATCTGAGTCGATTGTAGAAGATACATAGTGAGTAGCTGAGTCGATTTTAGAATATACATACTGAGTAGCTGAGTCGGTACATAGAGGATACATAGTAAGTAGCTGAGTTGATTGTAGAGGATACATAGTGAGTAGCAGCTTTGATTGTAGAGTATACATACTAAGTACCTTAGTTGGTATGCAGAGGTACAGAGTGAGTAGCTGTCAATTGTTGGGGGTGAATAGTGAGTAGCTGAGTCTATTTTAGAAGATACATAGTGAGTAGCAGATTTTATTGTAGAGGATACATATTGAGTATCTGAGTCGATTGTAGAAGATACATAGTGAGTAGCTGAGTCGATTGTAGAATATACATACTGAGTAGCTGAGTCGGTACATAGAGGATACATAGTGAGTAGCTGAGTTGATTGTAAAGGATACATAGTGAGTAGCAGCTTTGATTGTAGAGTATACATACTGAGTAGCTGAGGTGATTGTTGAGTGTACATAGTGAGTACCTGAGTTGGTATATAGAGGATACAGAGTGAGTAGCTGTCAATTGATAAGGGTGCATAGTGAGTAGCTGACTCTATTGTAGAAGATACATAGTGAGTAGCAGATTTTATTGTAGAGGATACATATTGAGTATCTGAGTCAATTGTAGAAGATACATAGTGAGTAGCTGAGTCGATTGTAGAATATACATACTGAGTAGCTGAGTCAGTACATAGAGGATACATAGTGAGTAGCTGAGTTGATTGTAGAGGATACATAGTGAGTAGCAGCTTTGATTGTAGAGTATACATACTAAGTACCTGAGTTGGTATGCGGAGGATACATAGTGAGTAGCTGTCAATTGTTGGGGGTGAGTAGCTGAGTCTATTGTAGAAGATACATAGTGAGTAGCAGATTTTATTGTAGAGGATACATATTGAGTATCTGAGTCGATTGTAGAAGATACATAGTGAGTAGCTGAGTCGATTGTAGAATATACATACTGAGTAGCTGAGTCGGTACATAGAGGATACATAGTAAGTAGCTGAGTTGATTCTAGAGGATACATAGTGAGTAGCAGCTTTGATTGTAGAGTATACATACTAAGTACCTGAGTTGGTATGCAGAGGTACATAGTGAGTAGCTGTCAATTGTTGGGGGTGAATAGTGAGTAGCTGAGTCTATTTTAGAAGATACATAGTGAGTAGCAGATTTTGTTGTAGAGGATACATATTGAACATCTGAGTCGATTGTAGAAGATACATAGTGAGTAGCTGAGTCGATTGTAGAATATACATACTGAGTAGCTGAGTCAGTACATAGAGGATACATAGTGAGTAGCTGAGTTGATTGTAAAGGATACATAGTGAGTAGCAGCTTTGATTGTAGAGTATACATACTGAGTAGCTGAGGTGATTGTTGAGTGTACATAGTGAGTACCTGAGTTGGTATATAGAGGATACATAGTGAGTAGCTGTCAATTGATAAGGGTGCATAGTGAGTAGCTAAGTCTATTGTAGAAGATACATAGTGAGTAGCTTAGTCGACTGTAGAATATACATACTGAGTAGCTGAGTCGATATTAGAGGATACATAGTGAGTAGCTGTCGATTGTTGAGGGTCTATAGTGAGTAGCTGAGTTGATTGTAGAGCATGCATAGTGAGTAGCTGAGTTGATTGTACAAGATACATAGTGAGTAGCTGAGTTTATCGTAGAGGATACATAGTGAGTAGCTGAGTTGATCGTAGAGGATACATAGTGAGTAGCTGACTCGATTGTAGAGGATACATAGTGAGTAGCTGAGTCGATTGTAGAATATACATACTGAGTAGCTGAGTTGATTGTAGACGATACATAGTGAGTAGCTGAGTCAATTGTAGAATATACATACTGAGTAGCTGAGTTGATGTAGAGGACACATAGTGAGTACATGAGTTGGTATATAGAGGATACATAGTGAGTAGCTGTCAATTGATGGGGGTGCATAGTGAGTAGCTGAGTCTATTGTAGAGGATACATAGTGAGTAGCTGAGTTGACTGTAGAGGATACATAGTAAGTAGCAGATTTTATTGTAGAGGATACATATTGAGTTTCTGAGTTGATTGTAGAATATACATACTGAGTAGCTGAGTTGATTGTAGAGGACACATACTGAGTAGCTGAGTCGGTACATAGAGGATACATAGTGAGTAGCTGAGTTGATTGTAGAGAATACATAGTGAGTACCTGAGTTGGTATATAGAGGATACATAGTGAGTACCTGAGTTGGTATTAGAGGATACATAGTGAGTAGCTGTCAATTGTTGAGGGTGGATATTGAGTATCTGAGTCGATTGTAGAGGATGCATAGTGAGTAGCTGAGTCAATAGTAGAGGATACATAGTGAGTAGCTGTCGATTGTTGAGGGTGCATAGTTAGTAGCTGAGTTGATTGTAGAGGATGCATAGTGAGTAGCTGAGTCGATTGTAGAATACACATACTGAGTAGCTGAGTCGATAGTAAAGGATACATAGTGAGCAGCTGTCGATTGTTGAGGGTGCATATTGAGTATCTGAGTTGATTGTAGAGGATACATAGTGAGTAGCTGAGTCGATAGTAGAGGATACATAGTGAGTAGTTGAGTCGATTGTAGAAGATACATAGTGGGTAGCTGAGTTGATTGTAGAGGATGCATAGTGAGTAGCTGAGTCGGTACATAGAGGATACATAGTGAGTAGCTGAGTTGATTGTAGAGGATGCATAGTGAGTAGCTGAGTCAATTGTAGAAGATACATAGTGAGTAGTTGAGTTGATTGTAGAGGATGCATAGTGAGTAGCTGAGTCAGTACATAGAGGATACGTAGTGAGTACCTGAGTTGATTGTAGAGGATGCATAGTAAGTAGCTGAGTCGATAGTAGAGGATACATACTGAGTAGCTGTCGATTGTTGAGGGTGCATAGTGAGTAGCTGAGTTGATTGTAGAGGATGCATAGTGAGACGCTGAGTTGATTGTACAAGATACATATTGAGTAGCTGAGTCGATTGTAGAGGATGCATAGTGAGTAGCTGAGTCGGTGCATAGAGGATACGTAGTGAGTAGCTGAGCTGATTGTAGAGGATGCATAGTGAGTAGCTGAGTCGATTGTACAAGATACATAGTAGCTGAGTTGATTGTAGAGGATGCATAGTGAGTAGCTCAGTCAGTACATAGAGGATACCTAGTGAGTAGCTGAGTTGATTGTAGAGGACGCATAGTGAGTAGCTGAGTCGGTACATAGAGGATACGTAGTGAGTAGCTGAGTTGATTGTTGAGGGTACATAGTGAGAAACTGAGTCGGTACATAGAGGATATATAGTGAGTAGCTGAGTCGGTATATAGAGGATACATAGTGAGTAGCTGAGTTGATTGTAGAGGATGCATAGTGAGTAGCTGAGTCGGTATATAGAGGATACATAGTGAGTAACTGTCAATTGATGGGGTGCATAGTAAGTAGCTGAGTCGATTGTAGGAGATACATAGTGAGTAGCTGAGTTGATTGTAGAATATACATATTGAGTAGCTGAGTTGATTGTAGAGGACACATAGTGAGTACATGAGTTGGTATATAGAGGATACATAGTGAGTAGCTGTCAGTTGATGGGGTGCATAGTGAGTAGCTGAGTCCATTGTAGAGGATGCATAGTGAGTAGCTGAGTTGATTATAGAAGATACATAGTGAGTAGCTGAGTTGATTGTAGAAGATAGATACTGAGTAGCCGATCGGTAGATAGAGGATACATAGTGAGTAGCTGAGTTGATTGTAGAGGATACATAGTGAGTAGCTGAGTCGGTACATAGAGGATACACAGTGAGTAGCTGTCAGTTTTTGAGGTTTCATAGTGAGAAGCTTTGTACCATGGTGCAATAATGCCCCTAGAGAGTTGCTTAAAGATTTTAAACCCTCAGACAGAATGTGGCGTTGCATTTGATGGAGTTAGTAGGAAAATAAAGGGTTTTTTCAAACAGGATCATTTTATTGAAAACAGTTGAATATTGTACTATTTTTCTATGGCGGTAGCAAAAAGGAAATAAAATATTGAATTTACGTTAATTAGACTGTAGAGCTTTAGAGAAAGTGCCTGCCGAACTGCAAGCATCTGTTGCTAGAGAGGCTTTAAAGTTGCACTCCACATACCTCACCTAGCAATGGACACTGATTGCAAGTAGAATATTCAGGCCTGGTGTAAACTTCATGTAGAGACTGGAGCTTAACCAGAGGGCACTGTGCCGCTTACACAGCTAACTAGGCGATGACAAGGAAACCAGACTGAGACTATGATATGATAACATCTACAACACACAGTCATTATGTAATTAGTGTAAATTATGTCAAATGTTTCTCAAGTATGACTTGGTTTCCATGAAATATAAGTTTTAAAACCATTGCTTTCTCACCATTAAAAGTAGCCGAGCGTCATATTGCATTAAAATGTTCGGGAGCATATAACCTGTGATTTAGTACTAACTAACAGCTGCACTTTGCACAAAATGACCCTCGCATCCAAAATGAACCCAAAGACGCATTTTGCAACAAGAAAATAGCACAATTATTGTAGAGTAACACAAAATTACTCTGATTACTTTGGCATAATTACAATTTCGCCCAGGGCTAGTAATAATTTATTACAAGCGAGAAGGGATGTCAAAATGCTCCTGCCCTATCCTGAGGCAGAGAGAGCTCCTGGTACATATTGAAGGAGCCTGTATTCATTCCTTCTGATTTGATGATGATGATGGGTGAATGACCAAGCCCTGTAGTCTCAAAGCCACATCCCAGTGGCACATTGTCAGAGTGCCCGGGCTCCTGTGCACCCCCTGCGTTAGGAATCTATGGGAAGTCAGGAGCTCGCGCCGGCTCCTGTCTCCCTCCTGCTTTTGATCCCGACGAAAAAGGACTTCTGGTGACAGCGGAAGACAGAAGAAGCAACAACGTCAGTGCTGTACAAGACCTGGAATCCCTAGAAACGTCTGCAACCTCTGCTCCTGGCATCCTTCGCGTAATAGAGGTTTAAATGGGTAGGTTTAAAAAAAGAAGGATGATTGGGAAATTCCAAGTGACATCATAGGCAATGAGCAAGAAACTCAAGTAGACTATGCTACTACTTGAAACTATGAGCTGGGAAACCTACTGCTAGGACAGCTACCCTCTTTGAATGTATATTAGAACATTGGAATGTTAGGGGCTCCATTGCAGACAATGGAGTGCTGCGGGCTTTTACTGGCCGGTAAAAGCCCGCAGCGCCAACATTCCAATGTTCGCTTTGTTCACAGTGATGAAGCTGAAATGAAGGTTTTACATTTATTGACGCATAAACGTAGTGTGAAATAATCATGTGTGACTTTAACCGAACTAATAAAGATTGTACGGGGACAAAATGTGCCCTCAGAGTAGTTTGCCAACATTTATAAGCGTGCTTTATATAACGTGATGTATTAGAATTGCACTAATCCGACATAATCATAAACGTGTGCTACGATTTGCTTGTTTGAAATGTTTTAGCTTAGCATAACTTTAGCGGAGGCTTTGGCCTAGTTGCCTGGTCTCACGGTTTAGATGCTCGTATTTTTCCAATGTGCTAATAAACGTGTATTTTTGCTTGAAGCTGTACTTTTCCACTGAGATCGTTCACATGCTTATCTTAAGGTTTCGTGCCAGCCTGGCATTTTTCTCTTTGCTCCAAGGTCAATCTGCAGGTGCGGACAATGGAAGCTCTGAAAGTGAGTTAATTGGTATAAAATGTTGCAACTTGCGTACCCGTCTCCAAGGATAATGTATGCTTAAGTAAAAGCTTGAGAACTGTTGTTTTTGATTGGACAATTTGAAGCTAACCTATGAACCCTCCAATGGAAGACCCTACTGGATTTGAACTGTTGTCTATAAAACCCAGGTGCACGAGAAGAAAGTAGCCATTACAGCTATTACCAGCCATTACAGCCATTATCGCCGTTACCTGCCATTCCGTAGCTATTATGGCCCACCTTGCTGCGACGCCATTTTGAGAGACTTTGATGCTTTCTCTAATCGAGAGAAAGAGACCTTAAATGATTCTTGCCCTAGAGACTTTAACTTTAATCCCTTGCATGAAGTAGTAGTTTTATCTTGCCGCCGTGAGGCAATTGCCCCGTCCACCTTGCCCCTTGCCCCGTCCCATGCTGATCGAGAAACGGTACCTGTGAGACGAAGACTTCCTTGAATGCTGATCGTAATTGGTAAATATGAAAGGAAATTGTAAAATTGCATTGTGTTTCCTTTAGGTAACCAACTGCTGATTTTGATAAGATCCCTAGTTAGGAATTTTTTCAAATTTATGTTGCTAAATTGTTTTTGCATGAAGTCCCACATGCCGATGCTAATTTGTGGTTAGATGAGGATTCTTTTGTTGCACGATGCAATTTGAGACCTTGTTATGCTGACTAAATGTATGCAATTAGTTCATTACAGATTATAGTATTAGTGATTTGCATTGCTATTATTGAATGCCTTGTTATTCAAATGCTGCATAGATTGCACCTGTTTCGCCGCTATGGACAGCTAATAATGTTCATCTACGTATATCATTTGGTGTTGAGACACATCTATATTGTGCTAGCTTTGTTAATATAGGGAAATAAATTCACTAACTTTGCAATAAACTGGTGTGGTTATTCCTGACTGAAAGGTCAGGGTTCGCCGAAATGTATTCTGGATTAATTGTTAAGTGTTATGTTGATCAAGGTATTGCTTATGTTCGTTATTGATTATCAATTACATTAAGTTGGCCGGTCTCGGGTGAAGAGAGTCCCACTTAGCCAAAAGATTCATCGGCCTAAAGAGCGTCCATAGTACGGGTAAAATTATCTGTACGGATCGCTCTATCAGTAGATGGTAGCAGAGGATGGTTTCGCCTTTTGGGACTACGTACTGTTAAAGTACATGGTGTTGAATTAACGGTTACGCCCTTTGAGACCCCATTCGAGAAGTTGAATTAGATTTTCTTGGGTAAAATAGATTGACAAAATGATGATGGGCTAAGTCCACCGCGACTTTCCCGGGATCTCGGAGCTTGCGAATGGAGAGAACGGAGATGTGAGATCGTCGTTGGCGGTACTGGTGATGGTATGAGTGAAGTTAGGGTTTTGCGCTTGCACAGCTTATTGCCGCAGATTGTGTGAAAAAGGTTGCGAGGATTTTAGAGAGTAGCGGAGGTGCGACTCCGAGTGTAGAAGTAGGGAAGTCGTCGAACTTCATAGAAATAGCGGAGGTGCGACTCCGAGTGTGAGAGTAGGGAAGTCGTCGAACTTCATGTGCGTGTGGCGCTTCGTGCATAAAAAGGTCCACGTGGTTGTTGTTGTTGAGACGGGCCCTGCGAGGTCAAGAGACTCCGGAGTATGTTGTTTTATGTTGTGGTCTGGGCGGTTTAGTAGGTTGATCGGGCGTGGTCAACGAGTCGGTACGTGTGTTAAGGGAGTGAAAGAAAAACTTCGACTTCGCGCTTTGACAAAATTCTAAGTGCACTAGAATAGATCATTGACAAGTTGAGAGTAGGTCTGCGGGTCAGATTTGCTTGCGAAAGTGGGGACCGAGAAAGATGGAATAACTGCCAAGGCTAGTGAAAAATCCCTAAGGTCCTGAAGCGATTGTGTTACCCTTCCTGTAGTAAACCGACAGATCTGTTTTATTATTATTTGGTAGCTCGCGATACATGCCAGAAGTCGTTACGAGAGGAGCTGATTGAAGGAGGACTAGCCGCGAGGCTTTGTCAGCTGCAGTGTGTGTGACGTCACTAGGAGCCGCGCTGGGATAGGTTGGTTGGTGAGAAGGGTCGCGCACGGATTGGACGCAGTCCGTGGGGCTCGATTGGAAGGGGAAAGGCAAGCGAAGAGTATTCCGGGAATTAAAGTCACCTATTGATTACAAACTTTGTGAAATAAAAGACGAGAAAAATGAATTTTTTTAAAGCATTAAGGAGTGCGATGAAGGCGGAGTCTTACATTAAAGCGAGCGTAGGAGAGGAGACGCCACCCGAAGGTACACCAGCTTACATTGTAATGGAGGAAAAAGGGGTAGCCCCGTGCCTTTGGCTAAAGCAATGGCACAAGCTGACAGAGAAACATGGGAGCGTAGCATTCCCGATCCATGGGACATTCAATATAAGGATCCTAGAGAATTTGAGATTCGCGATGTACGACATGAAGGTACCTCCAAGGCCAGCACAGTTTGAGGCTCTAGCGATTTGGGAACTGATGGCTAGACAGCAACAGCAAAATAAGTTTGAGACCAGGATAAGAAAGGTAGAAAAGACACTAGCGGACGCTAGGTGGGATAATGCACAGAAGGTGTGGAGGTCAGATGTATTGCAGGGGATAAAATTGTTTCCCGCAATTACGAAGGAAGAAGAGGAGACAGGTAAGAAAGCTACCTGTAAGACAAACAGGAGGTGTTCCAAGGATAGGGAGGACGAAGAAAAGTTGAGAAGAGAAGAGGAGTTAGAGGATGAGGAGTTAATCATGCAATTACTGAACGACCGTCCACCACCTTATGCAGAGAGTGGACAAGGTCCAAGTACCAGTTCTGCCCCTCAGGCACCGGTACAGAACAGTGAAACTCAGAGTTCAGGAGCATCAACGGGGTCTAAGGACCCGAGTTTACTGTTCACCCCGCAGATACCGCAGGTTAGGAGAATATATCCAGATGTGCCCATGTTGAAACCAGCAGAAAATTATCAGCCGCAGGTCCCAGGGTACTACAGCAGTGACAACAGTGCAGGAATGATTCTAGATCCAACCATAAGGGGAGTACAGAATGGTCACAACCCGACATTGGCACAAGCCGAATCAACCCAGTTTTTGATGCCTCAAAAGCAGATGCAGGGGGGGACAGCACATGCTCAGATGACGGGGAGCCAGATGGGCATGCCGGCAATGATGACCCATAGTGTGGGAATGAACATGTCTCAGAACATGGGAAATGGACAAAACCCAGATGCGATATCGCTACCCATTACTGTAGGTCCACCGGTACCTTTGTACAGTCAGCCTAACTTAGGTATGAGCGGTCAGGGATCAATGCTGCAGAATGGGACAGAAAGGAGGTGCATAGAAAACACTCCAGGGATAACCCCTATAGCGGCTCAGCCAAATGGATCTGGGTCCTTGATGGAGTTTAGTCCCATATGTGCTCAGTCAACACTGGTGAGGTCGAGTCCCCCACTGGTGATACCGCTGTCATCGAATACTGAATAGTTGCCGCAACCATCAATGGCAGTCGATGTGAATGCTACACTTATGGGGTTGAATGCGCAACAGCTGACACAGTGGTTCAACAGTCTGAATTCCACACAAAGGTCAGCCAGTGGGAAGGGAGAAGACTATCTGAATAGGGTCAGGTTGAACATGGAAGCACAAGAATTGGTGGAAGGGACTATGGGTGTGAATAGGTTAGAGTCCTACTCGGAAGAAGAGCTGAGATATCTATGTCCCAGGATTACGAAAGAAGTGAATAAGGTACATAAAAGCTTGCAGGAAATAGCTGACAAAAACAGGGTGGATATAGACAAGACAAAACACTTGAGCAGGAGCTACAGATTGGATTTTGGGACCACAGATTTTGAACACATGAGGTCAGCAGGCATGAAGGCGCACCTTAGAGAATTGCTGCAGAGTGCACAAGTGTGGAGGTGCTTAGACAAATGGGAAAGCAGATGGGTAAAGAGGAAGGAAAAGAGGAAAGACAGTGTCCCAGAGCTCAACGAGAAAAGACCACAGAGTAGTGATGCAGTAACCATGTTACCAATGAGGGAGACAGCAGGGGGAAAATTAATACATGTACCATGGCACAGAAGCGACATTCAGTCTTTTACGGATGATTTTCCCAAACTGAGAGAGAAACCGATTGAATGGTACCAACAGACTGATAGGTTTGTGAAGCTTGCAAAGTGTCTCTGGGAAGACTTAAATACTCTCTTTGAGATTGTGGTTCCGGCAGATTTGTGGGAGGATTGCAAAAGAGCTGTAGGTTGGCCGACAAGTGAACCAGAGAGAGACAGGGATACGGGTGCACCATCACCTATGGTGATGAGCTTGTACTACAAGGTGATTGAGCATTTGAAGACGAAAGTTGCCGCAAAAAATGTGGATTGGTAGAAGATTGATCGGACTGCCCAAGAGGCTAAAGAGTCGATTCATAGTTACTATGAGAGGTTGTTGAAGGCGTTCAAGAACTACAGCGGCACGGAAACAATAGAGGCGAAGGACATGCTTCATTTTGTGTTTAGATTTGTGGAAGGGCTGAGACCAGAGATAAGTCAGATGATAAAGTCGCATTTGATTTGTTGGCAATCGAAACCTATTGATGAGGTGTTGAATTATGCTAAATACTGTAGCGACGAAATTGAAGTGAAACAGAAAAAGTTGAAAGAGAAGGTGATGATGATGCAACTTAAAGCAGCTCAGACAGGTCTACAAGGTTTGCAAGGGTTGCAAGGGTTCCAACAGCAGGTACCGCAACCGCAGCAGCAGATGCAGGGAAATATGATGTTTCAGCCACAGGCGAGAGGCAGAGGCAGAGGAGGTTTTGGGAATAATGGTCCGGATTTGAACACTGTTGTGACTCCGAATGGTGTGCAGGCATTGAAAAAGGTGATGCCATGTCACGTGCGCGGAATTGTCGGTCATTGGAAACGCGAGTGCCCGATGGTGGTGCAGGAAGGTGCAAGTGTTGGTCAGCAAAACAATGATGTCAATGCATTTCAGACAATGAGGGGACCGAAAATGAGAGGTCCCAACCCAAATTTTCAGACCGTAAATCAGTTTCAGGGATTACAACCTATGCAGCCGCAGCAGATGCAGATGCCCCGTATGCAGATGACGCAAATGCAGCCAATGCAACAGCAGTTTCCCATGGTACCTAATCAGCAAATGCAAATACCTTTGGCACCAATGAGTCAGCAGCAAGTGATGGTTCCTCCACAGGTCTCGGGTCAGGTAATGAATACAAATGGCACCGTACAACAGTTCCCATTACACAGTGAGAGTGGAATAAATAATGTATGGGAGAGTGAAAGTTCAGGAGAGGAAGGAGATTGTGTGCTTGCAGCATCCTTGGAAGTTGATCAAAAGGGTCCGTACGTGGAGGGAAGAGTAATGGGTCATCGTGTCTCATTCTTGGTTGACACAGGAGCAACACGTTCAACTGTTAAGAGCATTGAAGTACCAAATTTGCCACTCTCAGGGAGAACAGTTCAAGTGGTGGGAGTAGCAAACAGGCACCTGACGAACCCAATAACAGATCCGGTACCAGTCAGCATCGGTAACTATCAAGGGTTACATCAGTTTGTGGTATGTGACTCAAGCCCGATAGCACTGTTAGGGAGAGACTTATTGTGCAAATTGGGATG
The DNA here is from genome assembly GCF_031143425.1 of Pleurodeles waltl. Taxonomy (NCBI): domain Eukaryota; kingdom Metazoa; phylum Chordata; class Amphibia; order Caudata; family Salamandridae; genus Pleurodeles; species Pleurodeles waltl. Next base: position 49,201,076 of record NC_090447.1, on the reverse strand, counting down.
TTCAATTATGTGTTCGAACGAGGGAATTAAAATTCAGACGAGCAGTGATGGGGAAGAAGAGGACAGTGTAGAGGGGGATGAGATGGAAACTGTCGATGAAGAGTATCCTCTGATTTGCCTTTTCCCGATGATAACTGAAGAAGATATTCCAGCCGAATTATGGGAAACAGTCGGAAAGGAAGTGTGGGATATGACAGGGAAAGAGGTGGGATTGATGAAAGGAGTGGAACCAGTGAAAGTGACTGTAAATCCCAATGCAACCTTTCCCCAGACCCCACAATACCACATGGCACAAGACACCCTCATGAAAGTTGCCCAACTTATTGACGAATTCGTAAAGCAGGGAGTACTGAAAGAAGTGTTAAGCAGTCCATGTAATTCACCAATCATGGGACTAATAAAGCCAAGTGGAAAGGTCCGAATTGTGCAGGACTTGAGGAAAATAAATGACATCATAGTCAAGTGTTGCCCTGTCGTACCAAATCCAGCTGTGATAATGTTTCAAGTCCCTTGCGATGCCGAGTGGTTCTCAGTCATCGACTTGTCACAAGCATTCTTTTCGGTGCCTCTTCATGAGGACAGCCAATTCCTCTTTTGTTTCAAATTCTTAGACAGAGTGTACAGTTGGTGTCGAATTCCTCAAGGGTTTTCTGAGTCACCGTCAATCTTCAATCAGATTCTAAAGAAAGATTTGGAAGCATTAGAATTGCCATTCGAGTCAACCCTAGTACAGTACATTGATGACTTACTGATTGCATCAAAGACAGAAAGTGGCTGCACAGCCGATACCATTGCTCTGTTGAACCATTTGGGAAGGAATGGACATAAGGTGTCTCCTTCCAAATTGCAGTTCTGTCAGAAGAAAGTGAAATACTTGGGTCACCAGATAGAGAAAGGGTCACGGAGAATAATGAAGGAAAGAATAACAAGTGTACTTCAAATGAATCCACCAAAGACAAGGAGGGAGGTGAGGAAGTTTTTGGGAATGGTGGGCTACTGTCGCCAGTGGATTCCCAACTTCTCAACTCTAGCAAAGCCTTTACTGAAACTGACCCAGAAGGATGCCTTGGATCAAATTGAGCTGAAAGGAGATGAGATGGATGCTTTTGTTGAATTGAAAGAGTGCATGTGCAGGGCTCCAGCTTTAGGTATGCCTGATTACACAAAGCCTTTCACATTGTTTTGTCATGAACGTGATGCATGTTCTTTGTCTGTCTTGACTCAAGCCCATGGTGGCATAAACAGACCAGTAGCGTATTTTTCAGCTACTTTGGATCCGGTCGCAGCAGCACTCCCAGGGTGTTTGCGCGCCGTAGCAGCAGTTGGTATCAGCCTCACTCAGAGTGAAGGAATAGTGATGGGACACCCAGTAACAGTCATGGTCCCTCACTCAGTTGAGATACTTTTGACCCGCTCCCGAACGCAACACATGACTGGAGCAAGACTCACAAGGTATGAAACGATAATTCTGGGCTCACCGAATGTGCAGCTGAAAAGGTGCACTACGTTGAATCCAGCAACCTTGCTTCCTGGAGAAAATGCTGAAATTGAGAACGCTGAAGACGTCGAGCATGACTGCCTTCTGGTGACTGAATTTTGCACAAAACCTCGACCTGACATTAAGGATACTAAGCTTGATGAAAATGACCAAATTGTTTTCGTTGATGGTTCATGTCTAAGAGATGGGATGGGAATTTTGAAAGCAGGATATGCTGTATGTACTGTAACAGGTGTCTTGGAAGCGTCCTGGCTTCAAGGAGTCTATTCTGCACAAGTAGCAGAACTTGTAGCCCTTACAAGAGCATGTCAACTGTCTGCATTGATGAAAGTCACCATTTACACTGATAGTCAGTACGGGTTTGGGAATTGTGCACGACTTTGGACAACTATGGTCACAGAGAGGTTTCCTGACTTCTTCAGGATCCCCAGTGAAAAACGGGGAAAGAATAAGGGAATTGTTACACGCCATTCAAATGCCAGCCGAAGTTGCAGTGGTAAAGTGTAGTGCTCATACAAAAGGACAGGACTATGTTTCCCTGGGAAATGCATATGCGGATCAAGTCGCAAGATTTTGTGCCTTGAACTGTATATTACTCAGAGATGAATGGAATTCGATAAGTGAACCAGAACTCGAACCAGCTGAAGCATTTGCCTTGAAGGTCGTAGATACAATAGATGAATTAAAAGCATTACAGAATAATGTCAGGGAGGATGAAAGAGATTCCTGGATTAAATCACAATGTATAAAGAGACCAGATGAGTTATGGGTTTCAAATGAGGGAAAATTTGTTTTACCAAGTAGTCTCTTATCACAGCTTGCGCGGTTCTATCATGGGCAAGCTCACCTAGGGAGAGATGCCATGATAAGATTGTTCAAAACTGATTGGTTTAACCCCAGATTTCGTCAAGCTGCAGAAGCAGTTTGCCATCGATGTGTCACTTGCCAGCAGATGAACCCAGGGAAGGGAACGGTTGTGAACGCGAGTCACATTGGCAGGGCCAGTGGCCCATTTAGTAGGATGCAGATGGACTTCATTGAGATGCCTGTGCATGGAGGTCTAAAGTATGTGTTGGTGATTGTGTGCATTTTTAGTCACTGGATTGAGGCATACCCCACACGTAGAAATGACAGCCTTACAGTTGCAAAGCTATTGTTGAGAGAGTTGATACCACGTTTCGGATTCCCGATCTCTTTAGAATCAGATAGGGGAACTCACTTCAATAACGAGGTGATAAAGTTACTTTGCGAAGCGCTGAACATTGAGCAAAAACTGCATTGTAGCTATCGCCCTGAAGCATCAGGACTGGTGGAGCAGATGAATGGTACACTGAAATCAAGAATGGCGAAAATATGTGCATCAACAAATTTGAAATGGCCTGACGCATTGCCCTTGGTGCTAATGTCAATGAGAAACACCCCTGATAGAAAGACTGGATTGTCTCCGCACGAAATTCTCATGGGCAGGGCTATGAGACTTCCTGCAGTTCCCGCAAACGCGCTTTTGAATATTACAGATGATATGGTGTTAGACTACTGCAAGGGTCTGGCTGACGTGGTTCGCTCTTTCTCTCACCAGGTGGAAGCAACCACCTTGCCACCGATCCAAGGTCCAGGACACGCACTGAAAGCAGGTGACTGGGTCGTGGTAAAGAAGCACGTGAGGAAGTCATGTCTGGAACCCCGTTGGAAAGGCCCTTTCCAAGTGATCCTGACGACCACTACCGCTGTGAAGTGTGCGGGGGTTCCCAACTGGATTCACGCCAGTCACACAAAGAAAGTGTTGTGTCCCACAGATGAGGAAGTTGAAGCGCTGAAATTGCCAGTGCCTGATAAAACAGTGCTGAGTGCTGAGACAGAGCAAACCCGAACTGAAAGCGAACAGGCAGGAACAGAAGAGAGAGAAACATTCTCTGAGGACGAAGCAACAGACTCACTTGGGGAAGACCAAGGAGAAACCTCAGACAGCGACGAAGCAGCTGAAGGTGACAAAGAACCTGAAGCAGCTGAGGGTAGCAAAGAGCCTGAAGCAGCTGAAGGTGACAAAGAACCTGAAGCAGCTGAAAGTGATAAAGAGCCTGACGAAAGTAACGGTGACGAAGGGCTCGAAAAAGGTGAAAAAGCAGGAGAGCCTGATCAGAGGAGGGCTTTCCCAGAAGCAGACGATACAGAAAAAGAAAAAGAGAACGTGATTGATTCCCCAGAAGGAGGGGACAAGGTAGAACAGAACGAAACAGTTCAAGCTTCCACAGAAAAGATCGCAGGTCCATCAAATGGACATGGTGCAAAGAAGAGACTAAGTATATCACCAGTAAAACAAAGGACTAAAGAAAATTTGAACAACGGAGAAAGGCCAAAAGTGAAAGAGAAAAGAAAGGAAGTGACTGTCGTGGTACCACCCTCAAGTGAAGGAAAAGACTTGGCCAAAGAGGAAAGTACCAGTGAGGCAGAATCGAAAAGAGAAGCAAAATTGAAAAGGAAAAGGATACCGAACAGGAGATATTCCGGTCCAGAATGGGCATATGCAGTCAATGACGATTGGACTGACGAATTTGTATCTCGAAGCCTTGAGAACGAAGAAGAAGAGATACCAATAGAAAAGAAAAGTTTTATGGACGCTGTTGATTGAAAGGGTGATAAATGATATTGCTTGCTACAATCTAACGTGATACGAACAACCAGCTGAGACATTGCTAAACCGGATAAGACACTTGCTGAACTAATAGAGACTGAGTTATTGCCGAATTGAGACAAATGCTGCTAACCGAGAAGTGACTGGCCTTTTGAAGAGAACTGTGTGAACATTGCGCTCGTTCAGCTTCGTAACTGAATTGCCAAATAGTTTCTTTTATAGGTGCTTCTAGCTCTCTGATTCTATACAGATCATGACGCAAAATAGTAGAAAGAAATATTGTAAATATGCGTGTATAAGCTTGATAATTGCATGTGTACTAATAATAATGGCAATAGTGCTTGCAATGCATGGAAAGGGTGAGAATGAGAAAATAGGTGCTTCTACTTTTGCTCCTGTTACTGTCACTGAACTAACCGCATTGAAAAGACTAGAATTAGATGAGAGACACTTGCATGATAAGAAAGAGCTTTCGTATAATGTTTTCTATCGCTTGCTAACAGAATATGTTGAGACTATGGATGCGAAAGATTGTTATGTGTGTACACAGATACCGACATCAGTAACGGAAGGGGTGACTTATCACCACATGCCTCTTACATACGGGATTACATGTAGTATAGTAATGTCTAGATTTTATGGTCAAACTAACATACAGTATTTTTATTCAAATTATGATGTTACCTTTGCTTATGTTCCTATAATAGCGCAGCTAAGCCAGATTGCTAAAGATTGGGATGCTAAAATAATGAGGGAATTTTTCGAGCCAATGCAACCTTTTGAAACGGCTCACGCTCATAGGGAAAACCTTACCTGCTCGCTCTCTGCAGTAGAAATAAGCTTTTTAGATCGCACAGATGATAGAAGGGCACAAATGAATGCGAAATTAGAAAAAGAGCTACATAAGAGGACTTCAGTAGATAATTATGATTTTGCTGCAATAAAAACACAAGGGAGAATAGCTTTAGATGCTTGGCATGTAGGGATATTTTGTATATATCGAGGTGAATCTTATTATGACAACATTTTTGTAGGAGCGAGTGAGTGTAAACATACGTTTATCTTTAAGGCCAAATGGACATTCATGATGAACGGACTTGACCCTGTCATTCCAGGTGTATATTACATTTGTGGGTATAATGCCTATTATCGTCTTCCCAAGGGATGGTGGGGGAGATGTTATTTGGGTATAGTGTTCCCAAAGGTTTATCAACTGGATGACCTATCGACGATTCAAAAGACATCTGGATCCCATCGTATCCAGAAAAGAGAGACCGCAGCTGCTGTGGTAGGAGATATATTTGGAGCCATGATTCCTTCATTGGGAGTTGTGTTGAATTCCATCAAAATAAGAAAGTTGTCTACTATAGTGGATAAAATGTTGACAAAGTTTTCAGGTGCTATAATCATGATAGATGCTGAACTTGCAGCGGAAAGAGCTATGACTCTTCAAAATAGGCTTGCTTTAGACATTCTTTTAGCAAAGGATGGCGGCGTTTGCAAAATGCTTGGTGCACGACACTGTTGTACGTATATTCCAGACAATAGTGTGAAGATTAAAACAATGCTTGCTAATCTAACAAAAGAGAGTGCAGATTTGAAGGAATTGAAAGAACCAGGAGTGTGGGAGAAGGTTGGAAAAGGAGTTGCTTCAGTGGGAAATTGGCTTGGTGGCCTTTGGAATGGAATATTACTAAAAATAATACAGGGAATTCTAATAGTTCTAATTTGCATATTTGGAATTTGGGGAATAAAAAGAGGAATAATAATGATTATGGAAAGAATTAAAAGAAGGAAGGAAGAGAAAATTATGAAAAGAATGGCAGAAGAATACAAAGCGAAAACTAGGAGAATTATAAGGAAAAGAGAACTGACAGAATTTTAATGGAATAAAATTTGTGGGAATAGTTTTGTGTGATGACAAGTAGTCATCAGAGGAGGGATTGATGAAGCTGAAATGAAGGTTTTACATTTATTGACGCATAAACGTAGTGTGAAATAATCATGTGTGACTTTAACCGAACTAATAAAGATTGTACGGGGACAAAATGTGCCCTCAGAGTAGTTTGCCAACATTTATAAGCGTGCTTTATATAACGTGATGTATTAGAATTGCACTAATCCGACATAATCATAAACGTGTGCTACGATTTGCTTGTTTGAAATGTTTTAGCTTAGCATAACTTTAGCGGAGGCTTTGGCCTAGTTGCCTGGTCTCACGGTTTAGATGCTCGTATTTTTCCAATGTGCTAATAAACGTGTATTTTTGCTTGAAGCTGTACTTTTCCACTGAGATCGTTCACATGCTTATCTTAAGGTTTCGTGCCAGCCTGGCATTTTTCTCTTTGCTCCAAGGTCAATCTGCAGGTGCGGACAATGGAAGCTCTGAAAGTGAGTTAATTGGTATAAAATGTTGCAACTTGCGTACCCGTCTCCAAGGATAATGTATGCTTAAGTAAAAGCTTGAGAACTGTTGTTTTTGATTGGACAATTTGAAGCTAACCTATGAACCCTCCAATGGAAGACCCTACTGGATTTGAACTGTTGTCTATAAAACCCAGGTGCACGAGAAGAAAGTAGCCATTACAGCTATTACCAGCCATTACAGCCATTATCGCCGTTACCCGCCATTCCGTAGCTATTATGGCCCACCTTGCTGCGACGCCATTTTGAGAGACTTTGATGCTTTCTCTAATCGAGAGAAAGAGACCTTAAATGATTCTTGCCCTAGAGACTTTAACTTTAATCCCTTGCATGAAGTAGTAGTTTTATCTTGCCGCCGTGAGGCAATTGCCCCGTCCACCTTGCCCCGTCCCATGCTGATCGAGAAATGGTACCTGTGAGACGAAGCCTTCCTTGAATGCTGATCGTAATTGGTAAATATGAAAGGAAATTGTAAAATTGCATTGTGTTTCCTTTAGGTAACCAACTGCTGATTTTGATAAGATCCCTAGTTAGGAGTTTTTTCAAATTTATGTTGCTAAATTGTTTTTGCATGAAGTCCCACATGCCGATGCTAATTTGTGGTTAGATGAGGATTCTTTTGTTGCACGATGCAATTTGAGACCTTGTTATGCTGACTAAATGTATGCAATTAGTTCATTACAGATTATAGTATTAGTGATTTGCATTGCTATTATCGAATGCCTTGTTATTCAAATGCTGCATAGATTGCACCTGTTTCGCCGCTATGGACAGCTAATAATGTTCATCTACGTATATCATTTGGTGTTGAGACACATCTATATTGTGCTAGCTTTGTTAATATAGGGAAATAAATTCACTAACTTTGCAATAAACTGGTGTGGTTATTCCTGACTGAAAGGTCAGGGTTCGCCGAAATGTATTCTGGATTAATTGTTAAGTGTTATGTTGATCAAGGTATTGCTTATGTTCGTTATTGATTATCAATTACATTAAGTTGGCCGGTCTCGGGTGAAGAGAGTCCCACTTAGCCAAAAGATTCATCGGCCTAAAGAGCGTCCATAGTACGGGTAAAATTATCTGTACGGATCGCTCTATCAACAGCAACAGCTATGAACAAAGCCTCACGGAGCCCGAGGGGATTTTAATCCCCTCGGGCTCCGTGAACATTTTTTTTTAATAGAACATTCTGCCCTGAGTGGCAGAATGTTCTAATAGCCTTAGGAACCCGCCGTAGCGGGCTCTACCGGCTATTAAAGGCCCTCTCCCTTGTTAAAGGCCCTCGCCTTCGGCTCGGGCATTTAACGTGGGGAGCGGGCCTTTAATAGCCGGTAGAGCCTGCTACTACTTGAAACTATGAGCTGGGAAACCTACTGCTAGGACAGCTACTCCTCTTTGAATGTATATTAGAACCTTGGAATGTTGGGAGGTCCATTGGAGACATAGGAGTGCTCTGGGCATTTACTGGCTGGTAAAAGCCCGGAGCATCAACATTCCAAAGTTCTTTGTTCACAGCAACAGCTGTGAACAAAGGCTTCAAGGAGCCCAAAGGGATTTTAGCCCCCTTGGGCTCCCTGAAGGCATTGTTTTATTTATTAGAACATTCTGTCCTCTAGTGGCAGAATGATCTAATAGCCTTATAGCCCTTCGTAGCAGGGCTATACTGGCAATTAAAGGCCCTCTCCCTCTCAGAGGGCCTTTAACGCTGGAGCGGGCCTTTAATGGCCGGTAGAGCCCGCTACAGAAGGCTCTAAGGCTATATTAGAAAATTAGAATGTTAGGGGCTCCATTGCAGACAATGGAGTGCTCTGGGCTTTTACTGGCTGGTAAAAGCCCGGAGTGTCAACATTGCAATGTTCTCTTTGTTCACACCAACAGATGTGAACAAAGCCTCACGGAGCCTGAGGGGATTTTAATCCCCTCAAGCATCGTGAGGATTTTTTTTATTTGATAGAACATTCTGCCCTCGAGTAGCAGAATGTTCTAATAGCCTTAGAACCCGACGTAGCAGGCTCTACCGGCCATTAAAGGCCCTCTCCCTTGTTAAAGGCCCTCGCCTTCGGGTCGGGCCTTTAACGCGGGAGCGGGCCTTTAATGGCCAGTAGAGCTCGCTACTGCGGGTTCTAAGGCTATATTAGCCTTCTCAACCCCCCCATAAACTGTTCCGACTGATCAACTGTGAGAGGAGTCATACACTTCCCTCCTCCACCATCCTCAGTCACCCCAGACTTTAAAAAATATCCTTGGTGTCTTGCCACCATACACCACCACCGCCAGTAGGCCACCCTCCAGAAATAAAATATACGCAGGGTGCACCTGCTGGTCTGTCCTCTTCCCTTCAACTTACATTTAACAAATACGAATATGTAGTGTACTGAAAACTTCCCATGTCCCCCTCAGTAGTCCTGCTTCTTGCACCAACACCACTATACCTGTATATCTTTCACCCCTCCACTCCTGCATGCGTCCACACTCAAGAGAGCACAGGGAAGAGGCACTGACCCTGACTGTGGGCAGTGGTGTAACAAAACATTAGGCCCCCGCAAGATATGCTGAAGCCTCCCTTCTATATTTACATCAGTAGGGTCTGAGGGGGCCACCTTCAATATGGGTAAGCCTTTGGGGCCCCCGGCACTGCAGGGGCTGCGGGGGCCTCTTGTCCGCCCCCGACTGTGGGAGGGAAATAGGAATCCCCTCCCTGTGGTGGAGGATGCAACACCTGTGGTGGTGGGTAATGGCACTAGAACATCTCCCACCTTATCTCTCCTCCCTCAAGTCTGCAGAGACCTGATGAAGGGAAGGGTACATGGGAAGGGAAGGGGACATTCATCTGCCCTTCATCTCCGCTTCAAGTTTCTGGAGACCCAGGTGAGATGGTGGATCAATGTTTCCCCAAAGAATTTCTTGTTTTTCACTGCTCTAACTTAAGAACAACTAACAATAGCAAAAAAAATGACTGCTTGTGCAAGAGACCAGTGAAAACCATGTTTTGAATCCCGGATTGTTATTAATGATTTCCAGCTGAAGTTGGTCATTTTTCCATGAGGAAAACAAAGGCACTGATATCAGGACTGCGTCTTCTGCTTCCGCACCGCAGAACGCCGGATAGCATGGGGAAAGGCTTGGAGAGGGGATATCACTAGAAGTAAAGCTGTTGTAAGGTGAAGGGAGTGGAGGAAAGAATAAATCAGGAATTATTAGGAAACAAACATGAAAGTGGGCAGTAATTAGAGGCATTGAGGATGAGATGACAGAAAGGGAGGCACACCAATGCTTTATCAGTTATGAGGGTCAGAAGGAAGCACAAGTATGTGAGGGAGGAGGAATGGGGGATCAGCAGAACACAAATTGTGGAAAGTAGGGAAGGAGAAGGGTAATGGCCCATATGTATTATAAGAGATCAAATACTCACAGCTCTATTGTATTGTAGTGCAGCATTTAGGGCTTACCACACTTAAGTGGGGTGCTGAAGCGCTTGCCTACAAAGGGTAAAACGCCTCACTGTGTAGGGTGTGTAGTTGGAGGGATGTTGTCTTTGTTTTGATCCAAGTAGGAAGTCTTTCCACATCCCACGTGTATAGTATCTAGTCACAGAACTCCTTAGTGACTTGTTGTATTGGTATAATATAGAGTTGGGGGTGCTTTAACTCAAGTACTTGCTCTAAAGGCCCATTTCATTGATGCAGAATGAACCGGTGAGCCTTGAAGTGTTAAAGTTGAGCCTACTTTATGCAAATGGTTGCCCTGCTCTTGAAATGGAAGGTACATGGGTATTTTATATTTTATTTAACTTTATGGAGACTATTTGCCAGCGTTTGAAGCTGGGATGGGGAAGGGCACATCCTACCCACAACATCTCTTTTCCTCATTATGTTCCTCCTAGACAGCTGCGCTTTACCTCTGTAATCTCCTGGTGATACCCTGCGTCACTATTGCCAAGAGAGGTGATCTCTTCTTTCAATTCCTAACAGCCAAAACTTAGAACAACCCCCTGGCACCTCCTTGGGCCACCTCTTCTCACAACACAGTCAGGAAACTGCTCAAAACCTTCCTCTTCACCAAATAACCCTTGTTCTTCTGTTCTTTTCATGCTGTATCTATTGGCTTGGCACCAGGACACCCACTGTTGGGTGGCAATGCCATTTACAATTACCCAGTTGAATTCATTCATTAATATGATATTCAGTTCTAAACCTGGCTTTGGCACTCGACAAAATATGGTGTAATTCTGTTCAAATTACTATATCTCCATGTTCCTCAAACTGTAAATATAACACGTAACGAAAGCACAAACTGCCTCCCTCTCCCATATCAATAAAATCATATTTCTGTAATCAGGTCTCTAACACAATTCTGCTTTATAATACATGGGATTCTGCAAACCCTGCATGTAACCCATCTCTAGTTGCTTTATAATACATGGCTTTCTGCAATCACTGAATAAAAATCTTTCTAATTTCTTTATAATAGGTGACTTGCGACTCACCCAGTTCCCTATTATAAAGAAATGACTAAATAATTCAACGGTAATAACTTATTACAGTCAGTGCCTGTTGCCAGAGCCAGCAGCCAAATGGAAAAGCAGGTAAGGTCACTGAGCATAATCAAAGTAGACTGAAATGTTTCTTTATTTATTCTGCTCTGTTTGTCTAGCTGTAGAGTGACAAGATGAAAGTTTTTGCACTCCTTAGGTAACTATACAAAAGTTTGAATTTTTCTCCATGTTTCTACACATTCCAAGCAATGGAATCCTTTGAAAAAACGCACTTGTATTAAACTGATCCTAATATCTTTTTGCAACAAATATTTAACAGCTTTTTTTGAAGCATTTAATTTTGCACTAGAGATTCAATTTTTATTCTTCCTGTTCTCTCGTTCACATGAAGGAGCTATGCACCAAGGATTCAAGTGGTTGGTGGGAAAGGTCATAATGTGACCATGTAGTATAAGGAATAAAGTATCCCCTGTTGTTACATGATAAGGATATTGCAAGACACCTCGGAGTTCTATACCTTTGTAAAGGAACTAAGACCTTCTACCTCGTTCCTCTGTATGATCATGGAACTTCTCAGTGACTTGCAATATCCTTATAATGTACGGCAGGGGGTAACGTATGTCATAAGAGACCACAGCATCATGTCTGAGAAGCACGTGCTGCATGGAAATGTAAGGCACTGCACTGTCCCTTGGAACTTGGTGTTTGCTTCATGGAGCAAAACAATATATAAAATACTCTGCACAGGGTGGTGTGACAGCTGAACTCACCCCATATTCTCCCAGGCTGTCTGCCGTCGCAGGGTTCACCAATCTCGGTGCATTGGGGATTCACCAGAAAGTCAAAGCCGCATTCCTCTGTCCAGGCTGACAGCTGGCCCCAGGCTTCTGTCATTTCCTGAGCCCTCTCTTCTTTGATGAAAGACACTATTCCAAGGTTTTTTTCTTTCTTGGTGAGCACATTCAGCCCCACACTGGACACGTTGCCACTGGTTTCAAAATGTCCATGGTGCAGCAAGGCCCCTTAAGAGGTGTATAAACAAAGCTTCTATTTCCACAGAAGTCTAGGGCTGGTGTCACCAAGGTGCCCTCCTAACTGGAAACAAGTTCTTACTAAGTGAGGTGTAAAAATGATGAGTGAACCATGAAGTATTCATGTACCTGTGCCACTTTACATGAAATAATTAGTGCTATTGAGCCCTATTCATAAAAAACACTCGCAACATTAGGGATGGAGATTTGCATATTCACCTAAGCATCATTTTGCCAATTGTTCTTTTCGCAAATATTCCTTGAAGTATGCCTGGCAAGTTGTGCCAAGGGTAGGTTTCGGGGTGAAACTATAGAAGATCAGCTGACTTCTCCCAAGAGCTCCCTTTCCGCATGGATAAGGGAAAGGGACCTTCTGTGCAAATGCACAATTTTTCTCAAGAAGAAAATATTCTTCTCCATGCAGAAAACACTACTTGGGCACCGCTAGCAAAACTGGGAGCTATCAGTTCCCCTTCCCTTTCCGGAAGTAAATCTCCAACCACTTCCAGGATGGAAAGGGGTCGCAGGGGAGTTTGGGAATGGCCACAAACCTACAGGTTGTTATGTGTCCCCAAACTTCCAAGACAATCCATACTTTGAGGCATTTACTTCTCACCGCTTGAATGGGATTTCCTAATGGTGGATTTCTCCACACTCGCGATGGTAAAGGCATTTACGCCCTCCTGGAATACCTCTGTGGAATCCTAGCAGGTGTAACAAAGGTACATATGCCCGTACACTATGACTCAATTCATTCACCTGTCTGAATAGCCTTATTGCTTTGCTCTTTGCCCCTTTTCTACAGTGTTTTCAGTTCTATTGTGTTATTAATTTTTACCAACAGCTGTTTCCGTTACCTCTGTTTCTTTTTCAGGGGTAATTTCCTGAACCCCATTTTTAGTGCTCCTTCTCTAGCCTTCCCAAGCTCTTCACCCCCGCCCCGTCACAGAACTGACCTTCATTTGTCACTGACTTTGTTTTTTGTCTCTAGTTCTTCTCCTGCAATTCCGTCTCTAACTAATTAGGTCTGGTAAAGACACATTTAACAGTCTCACAGACTTCACGCAATCTAATCAGAGAAGCACGTCGAACTCAGTCATTGGTTGTTGAAAGTGTCATTTATCACAATCTTCAGCCAATGGTTGTTGAAAGTGTCATTTATCACAATCTTCAGCCAATGGTTGTTGAAAGTGTCATTTATCACAATCCTCAGCCATTGGTTGATTGTAACTGTAGCTCGAGAGATTAAAAGTTGCTCTTGCCCTAAGGGACATGGCTCTTTGGTGCATCTGTGAGACGAGTCAAACATTGGAGGTGGGGGTGGGGGTGGGGGGGGGGGGTCTCTTCATGTTTGCTGTTTGCATCCGTTGTTTTGTTTGCTGAGCTCGGAAGACATTTTCACTCGTCTCTTAGACCAGACAAAATGGAAAAATGTGTTTTTAATGCACCAGTCTCAAGAGGCCATAAAGATCATAAACAAAACTCAAGAGACATATTATAATGGATGCATTCTGGTCTCTGGGGAGCTGGAGGGTTTCCAAGAGAGTACTGCCTCTGAAAAGCCAGTAGGATTGGGGTATATTCAGTCACACGGCAGATGTACCCCTGCAAAGGACAGAAGGCGCAGTACTGAGTCGTGCAATAGGGCTTGAGCAGAGCTAGTCCAGCAACAGTCTTACATCTGACTGGCTGGCAGGGCTGGGGTAATGTCAGTTACATGGCAGACTCACCTCTGAACGACCCGTCACATGTCAGCCAGGCCTCTGAATGGTGAGCAGGGCTGGGGAACGATCAGCCATAGGCCAGAAAATCAGTAACAGACCGATTGGGCAGGTTCAGAGTCAGTCGTCTGTCATATGCAGCCCTGAAAGCCTGATAGGGCTTAAACAGTGCTTGTCGGATGTCAGGCATACCTGTGAACTATGAGTGGGGCTGGCAGTCAGGCATATAGCAGGTGCACCTCTGGCAAGGCAGTGAGGCTTGGACACTTCTAGTCATGTCAGGAACGCTTCCATCAGATGGAGGGGGTTGGGAGAGGGTCAGTGACATTCTAGTAGCACCTCTGACATGCTGGAAGGGCTGCAACAGAGTCTGTCAGATGTTACTGTGATGTACAACTCAGAATAGCCGTTCGGTCTGTCCTAAAGCACCTGTCTTTGTACCTAGCAAGCGCTTGGAAACCATAGGATGGCGTTTGTATGTTGCGTGACTGTGCACCGTGGGACACCTGCACACATACATGCACACATGCTGGTAGCGCAAGAGCATCACAATCCTTGTGCACTGGGAGATGAGCACACACAGGGAGCTACGTACAGATGCCACACAGGCAACAGTGATGGGCACCTGAAGACAACGGATGCTGACAATAGATGCTGTGGTGGCGTTTGCCCCGTGGGATATTTTTTACGTAGAACCAGGTGCTCATGCTATGGAGGGCCTTGGATGAAATGTTGGACTTCGCCCGATAAAAGCCTCAGACATACCTAGTGGGTGCCATCCTCGCATCAGTTTCACCTGGCACCTGCAGGCGCCCTTCCAAGTGCCCACAGTGCAGAACAAACACTCGCGAGAGTGTCATTTCTAATGGAGCATTCAGGAAAGTGAATCAGTCAATAAAGCCAGACATTGGCCCACATCCAAGTAGGGTGAAGGCACGCCCCCCACCAGCAGAGACCTTTCAGGAGAAGACACCCCAGATTTAGGCAGACTTTGTGGCCGGCTCACTCCCTCGCTAAGCACATGATCTCTTCAGGGTGAAATGTGCCACGTGCCCTCTGCCACCCAACCAGTCACATTCATGCTTCACGCACACTGAGAGCTAGCTCTGCTAGGCAATGCCACCCTCTCCCTCCTGCTGCATTACAGACACACATTTACCACCAGACTGGCAACAGGAGCCCTGCACACAGCACACTCTCAGCCCCCTACCTGCATTGCCCCCTGTGACTGGGCATCTTTCACAGCCTGCACCCCCAAACTGGCATCTGTGGTTACCACCCATGGAGTCCATGTACTGTTTGCTCCAGCCTCTGTACATCCCGTCTCTTGGAAGAGATCCAGCAAAAAACAATGAAAATGGCAACTCAAGATGCCTTCATCTGCAATGCAATGGCTTTGCCACCTGCAAAGATACAAATGTTTTCAATGAATGTCTCAGCAGAGAGCTGGGATGGGAAGCGTGCAAGACACCCCAACCCCCCCCCCCATCCCCAAGCCCTTCATCCTGCCCAGGGCCTCTCATTAGCTTTCTTCCCTTGTAAATTGCGGGCCCCCCTCTGGTGTCTGTGCTCTTTGCAGGATCTTGCAGTGAAACTCAATTAAAACGGTCTACAAGAATTTGGCAGCCATGTTGAAGCTGGCTCCCAGGGCTGTCTGCAAACCCAATAACGGGGACGCGTGGGCGGCTAACCCACCCCCTCCCGGCTCAGATGCAAGGCGCCCCCAGATTCTGTTAAAGAGCTGTTCGTGGCGCAGGAGGGTGATGTCTGCTGTCGCTTCCGCTCATATCCTCTGTGTTCTGCTTTGTTGCTGTGGTGTTTGATCTCAATGGACATTACTGACTCTAAGATCCTGGTTGTACCTTGGGATTCAAAAACTCTCCTGTGGTGAACTTTTCTCCCCATCCCTCCTGGCTGCCTTCTTCATTTCAGTTGCTCTCTCCAGGTGTCCCCCTCATGCTGTATTCTAGGGTGTGAACCATGCCAAAGACAGGAAGTACTTGAATCCAAAATCAGAAAAGCAGGCCAGCACTACCCAGGATAACTCGTATTCTACCCAGAAGTGCTCATAAATACTTTAACCCGCTCCCCTGAGCTCGATCCACCAATAGGATCATTCGCTGTGGTCGCCAGACCCCACTCAGCGCTTAATCTGTCACTAATGATGGGCAATGTTGTATTAGTTGATACTTTTTCATATACATATCTAACGTTGTTAATGTTAATATAATTTATATCTCGTGCCAATCATCCCGGGAGGGGTATCTCGGCGCAGAGCAAATCACAAACAAAAGTGATAACTGCTAAATTAGAACATCACTGTCTTGTGTCATTTTCCAAAGTTAACATGATCTGTGCACATGCGAATATGAAGAGGTAACCTGTTCCAATACAAAGGGGCTGGGTAAGACAAGGATCTGCCCCATGAGCAGGTCTCTCTGACTCGTGGGACCACCCGCAAAGGTGTATCACTAGATCTTAAAAGTCTAACTGGTCCATGGAAGGTGAGCTTAGAAGATATGTAGCTGGGATCTTTCCCTATCAGGAAATTGTGTGTTCAGCAACAGATCTTAAAATATTCCACAGTTTTTCTGTTCTTTCTGGATATACTATATCAACCATAAATCCTTGTATTAATACCATCGTCTCTGCTCACATGCTCGTAAATTTCTCTGATACCCTCAGGTGTAGCCAGTGCTATATAAAGCCCTCAAATAAATAAATAAATGAATAAGGGATTGCACCCCTGAAAAACTCTCAACACCTGGACAGCTGCCCTGTTTGCAGTGACTGATGCTTATTCCTAGAACCTCCTAGGTTAAAAAAACAGATGAGCAGACCAGGATTCTTCTTAAAGTGACTCAGAATAAGAGCCCCATCCCTCCAGAGGTGTGTACAAACCCCTCATCTCAAGCCTCCTTGATGAACATAAAACTGACACCAACTCAGATCTACTTGCATTTCCAAGGCACATAAGGTGATGACAGTCCCCCTAGAATATGAAAGTTGAAGTCTTAAGAAATGTGCACATACCTCTCACTTGATGCTTCCATGATGGACTTAAATCCACTACTCATGCAGAACTACCTACATAATTATCCACTCCTACTCTTTGTCACCTTGTAAATAGAATCTGAATTGCTTCCCTCTATTACTTTGTACACATATGGTATGCGCCGTACTACAAACCTTATGTCATTCTCTTACGGTAACTTTCCTAGTAAATACTGTAAAAAACTCTGAAACCCCTAAGTCTACAAAGGGCTACATGGATTACAAATAATGAAATTAAATAAACTTCTGAGACGCATGGGCTCTCCATTTCCAATTCAAGAACGGCAGGTACTCAATACCTGATGGTACCTGCCTCTTTAAAGCACTGGTGGACAGGTATCATTGTATGCTGGCATCCAGTATGTGTGAAAGCATGTGAATATACAAGGATATGTGTGCTTTGGGGCGGTACAAGGAAACCGGTGCTAGGTACATGCTCTTGGACTATACAAGGACGCCCTGAGGTAGCTGTGTCCTCACAGGATACACAAGTGTACCTGGGTGAGATGTGTACTTTGGATATTGCGTGGGTGTTCTGCTGCCCCCTGGTTTAGTTCTTGTTATAAAAATAACTCAAACACCATAAACATATGTGGTCCAATGAACACCCTAAGTGCATTAGTTGTAGATTACAAGGTCAACATGTATACCAGGCAAGGTTACAGAAAGTCCTTCTAATGACTTCACCCAAAGGTCTCCCCAGACTAGGTTATGTCCAAGCCGCACCATGCTGTGACCGACAAAAAATGAAAGACTTGTTATCTAATCAGTAAATACTGTGTAATTGGATAAGTGTTCTGAAGTCACACTTGTTCCATACATGGGTGGCTTTATCTCAATACTTACAGGAGAAAAAGTCATGCCAAAGCCGAATGACGTACACAGGCAACATAAAAGATAAAGTAGACTCAGTCATAATCATTAGCAGTCAGTACTGAGGGAACGTCTCAGATGTATCTTAATATCATTATTTTATTAGATTTGGTGTTGTTTTTTCTTTCTGTGAAGGGCAATGTGCAAACCTCCATCACTGGGCCCTAAGCGAGCCGTCTAGCGGCTGGGATAGCTGAAAATGTCCTGAGGTACTTTGCTAACAACTGGAAATTTAAGAGATGTTTCCAAAAAGGATCTCCAGTTAATTCATCGTAGAACATCTGTTTCCTTCCAGTCTTGAAGCCCTCTATCTGAGTCACTGTTGAACACAAAACACTCCCTGCCTTTAGTTCTTCCATTGAAGCTACCATAATACAGAGGATTCTGTCCCTGGAAGGCTCTCATTAGATTCATTTTAGGACACCAGCGGCCAATTTACTGCTCCCAAAGTACAGGTCAGTACTGGAAGTATTTTTGACTCAACCTTTGTACAAAAAAAATAGATTATTTGAAAAAGTCAGATTCCGAGTGGGTTTCAATCCAATCTATCTCATTAATATTCTTGAGATGGGTAACAAATTTTGACTAACTCTGATTGGAGGCTGTCGCAGGGATGGTGGCCTGCTGGTGTCAGAGACCACCATATCTGTGGTTGCTTTTCAATACAGTAGACTTTTAAAAAAAACAAATTTTCCTTAAAAGAAATGGAGCTGCGTTTAATAAACAAAATGTACTTTCTTTTTTATTTGAGAGTTGGCAATACCTGCTCCCTAACAAACATGTTTTATAAATTCACGAAGGGGAAGGGGCATTCTTCCTGCATGCAAATGGGTTACCCCCCAAAGATTGGTAAAATTTCAGTATTTTGTGGCTGGATTTTGTTTGCAAAACATTGACACATAACAAGTGGATTTGGTATTTGGAAGGGATGCCTACAAACATGCCCCTTCCATTTACCAAATCTTTATCCATTTGGAATTTCAAAAACCTTTTTCGACTCACAAAATGGGATTAGTACATAACAAAAAGTACTTTAACAGTCACAAACGCTAACTGTTACAATACTTTGTATATCTGGCCCCAAATATTTCCTGGCTTGAGGCCGTATTTTGGAGTCATTGTAGGACAGACAATTTCTTCTTGCCGTAAAATCCACTTTTGGAGTAATTCTAGGACACATAATTCCTGCATTAAGTTCCTCCTGTAAGACACAAGATTTCTGTTAACCTGAAAGTTTTCCATTATATCACATTGCAGGGCAGAGAATTACTTACTGGCTAAGGGAATTTAACTGGAGTCATTGTATATAATAAGCGCAAAATCATTCATCGCTGGCTATATGATTCAATATCTGTCACACTGCTGATAGGGGCATCAACACAAGCACAGGCTTAGATTTTAAGTTGTATTTCTGGCTCCCCAGGATCAAAGCTGAGTAATACAACTGTAAATAAACTCAATGAGAAATGAAAAGTTAAGAGCAGCCATGACAGGTGCCTGGGAAGACAAGGCTCTGTATTCATGGATGGAAGCTTCTTCCAATAATGGACCGGTGTTACAACAAGTCTTACAACAGTTTTCTTTTGATGTACCTTTTGCTTCCGCTGTCTGTATCCAGACTGTAGCTTCGTACAACCCCTGGTTATGGTTATGGTGCGTCCGGGTGATAGTGAGGTGGACAGAGTAACAAGCCAAGCATTTCCTAGTCTCCATTCACGCAAGATGATGCGTTATTCCCTGATTGGATACCCTTAGTCCCTGTGGCACCAATGAAAACTAAGGATAAACAGCCACTTGCCTTTAACTAGCATTTAATTTGAATAAGCCAATGAATATTCCACCTTTATGAATCTTTCTACTACTTTGGTGAGGTCCCTGTGCTCTGGATATCAAGAACACCTACTGTCTAGTTGAATATGGCTTCCACATTAGGAAATATGAACAGATGTTGTAACATTTAGACACTTTACCAGGGCCAACCCTTGCCAGAACAAGGAATGTCTCACTGGGTTGCAGAATCCCCCATAACTCATAAGGTAGCACCACACTGGGTTATTCCACATCACACAAGAGGAGTTGCAGCGACAGCAGCACTGTCTGCAGGAACTCTCCTCATGGACAACTGCATGGTGCAGAAAGGAGAACTAAAACATCTCTACTTAGATGAACAGGCCAGGAGGGTATTTGTGATGGAACAAGCAGTGCCTAGGAGCCTCTTCCAGTTAGGGAAGCGCATCCCACCTATCCTTTGTGCATGGCAACTGTTTACCTGCTATGACTCAAGCTTGTGAGTTTCTGAAAAATCAAATGCAAAATATAAAAAGCTACTTAACTGTGTTTATCCAGTGTTGGAATTGTTCATAGATTGCAACAACCCTAACTATTTCAGTTATTTATCCTCTTGTGACATGCCTTACACAGTTGTGCTTGAAATTATGGCCCCCAGGGTGATAGAGTTCAAAACACTCCCACCTCATTGGCCAAAGTTTGGTGGCCTTTCGTGGAGTAGAGGTCGAGTACATTCACCTTGTTGGCTGGGATTCATAAAACTAAGGCCCAGATTTAAGAAAAGCGGTGCTACGTGTCACGAATCGCCACTTTTCTTGCGGCCCCTTGCATCCCCCAAACGCCACCACGTGTGCACTGCATTTAACATATGGCACATCATGGCGCAGGCTAGGGGCAACAGCATCATCATTTTTGATGCTGTTGTTGTACTTTGCAGGATCAGTGGCAAACATGTTGACGTCAATCCTGCAAAGTACATAGAGGCCCCCAAAAAATAATGGTGTGTCTCCTTTTGATGCCTGCTCTGAGCAGGAATAAAAAATGCCGCTACAAATGGTGCAGTGGAATCCTATAGATTCTACTGCACCATTTTTGACGGCCCCCTAATGGGGGAATGACCCCCACGCATACATTATGTCTGGCGCAGGCATGATGTGGTGCAAGGGTTAGCAATGCGTGCATTGCGCCTCTTTGTAAACATGGTGCAGTGTTTTTGCCACACTATTGCTACATTAGCTCCAAAAAAATAACGCTAATGTGGCGATAGTTGTCACTAGGCCCTTCTTAAATTTGGGCCTAAATCTGTGAGATGGGTGGGCTAATAGTAGTCGTTCTTAAATGTATGCATAGTAATGCTGCTGTTTTTAAACGCTCAGTTATTTCCCAGCCTAGCAATGATGTTAAGAATATGAATCTACAAAAGATCCAAAGCTATTAACATCACCTTATTCCAACGACATTGTGGGGTTGTAGTTATCGTTAATAAAGGCTCTGCTGGACAAGCAAGGAGCTGTGCAGAAAGCAGCAGTGTGCTGGTGATGCCTGTGAGGGCAGTGGGACTGTGCCACCTAGGTGCACATAATAAATGATTATACACTATTATTGGCATTTCACTTCTTATTTCAAGTGAATCCTGACATCCGAACTTGCTTATAAAACCAAAATAAAGCGCAGGCCTTTGTATGGATGTTGTATTATCCCATGCACCATACACACACATGTAGGCATTGTGGGGGTGATTCTGACCCCGGCGGTCAGAGACCGCCGGGGCCAGGGTCGGCAGGAGCACCGCCGACAGGCCGGCGGTGCCCCGCAGGGCATTCTGACCGCGGCGGTTCGGCCGTGGTCAGATGCGGAAAACCGGCGGTCTCCCGCCGGTTTTCCGCTGCCCATGTGAATCCTCCATGGCGGCGGAGCGCGCTCCGCCGCCATGGGGATTCTGACACCCTCTACCGCCATCCTGTTCCTGGCGGGTCTCCCGCCAGGAACAGGATGGCGGTAGGGGGTGCCGCGGGGCCCCCGTAAGAGGGCCCCACTTTGTATTTCAGTGTCTGCTATGCAGACACTGAAATACGCGACGGGTGCCACTGCACCCGTCGCACCTTCCCACTCCGCCGGCTCAATTCTGAGCCGGCGTCCTCGTGGGAAGGATGATTTGCCCTGGGCTGGCGGGCGGCCTTTTGGCGGTCGCCCGCCAGCCCAGGGCAAATCCCAAAATACCCTCAGCGGTCTTTCGACCGCGGAGCGGTATTTTGGTGGGGGAAGTCTGGCGGGCGGCCTCCGCCTCCCGCCAGACTTAGAATGACCCCATGTATGTGTCTGGAGGTTCAGAGGAAAACAGAAGTCTTCTTCATGCTGTCTGGAGGATCATGTCTTGGCTCAACTGAGAGATAGGTGCCCAGCATTGCTGAGAATGGAACAGACAGAATGAGTGTCTACAATGGGGTTTGTGTAGAGCTATTTACCTTGGTGTTGGAGGATGAGGAACCTGTGCTTATCTAAATAGATCATTTTCCCACTGGGAAGTGGGCTGGCAGTGGCCAAATGTATCTGCAACACCTTAGATGAAAGGTACCTTTTGGCACTGTACACACCTTACAGGCAGATTAAAGAAGCAGACAGAAGCAAGGGACCCTTCCAGTAGGGATCTGGGACGGAAGAGGGACACAAACAGCCTACATGTAAAAAGATAGGGTATGCCTTAGAGCACAAAGGACGTGCCTCACGAACTAGGGAACAACTTGGAAATCCATAACACAAAGTTTGAATGGCCAGGTCGGTGGTCAGTCGCTGTGGGCTGAGGACTGCATTTCCATTATGGTCAGGTAAAGGGAAAAACTCTGGTGCCAAAGTTGTGCAACGTCCGAAACATTTCATCGCCAAATCCAGACAAAGGTTTCCAGCGCTGTACAACTTTGTCTGAAAGGCGTAATTCCACCCAGGTAGCCCGATTAAAAGGGTTGATTTAATGCCGTGGGATTTCATCTTTGAAGACCATCTTGTGGCTGAAAATCTGTGTCAACCATGTGGCATTCACTCCCCACAGAGGTACTAGATGATGGAAGGGAAAGCCAAGAATAGGAAGATTAAGGAGGGCAGAGAGCGACAAAGATACCTGTGACTCCTCGGACGGTGGCAGCTATGGTTTGAGGAACATCAAGTGAAAGACTGGGACAATGTAGCTGCAGGGGGACAAGAGGCAGAGAAAGCTCTGATGCTGGGAGGAGAGCTTTGGTGGCGTGGGATAGATAGGAGAGGCGGCAATATTGAGGCCTAAAACAAGGGTATGGGAACTGTCATCAAGTACCGGCGATCCACCCATTGCCCTCTGTGGATCTCGGCTGCGGTAGGAATAGTTTCCAGCTGCAGCAAAGGACCACAGAAGCTGCCTGTTTCTGTTTTTTTTTTAACTTTGTGAGCTTTGCACATCTTGAATCTTGAGAAGATTAAACAAAAAATTGTGAATCAGGAGATTTTGCAATTTAACACAATCCCAATTTATTTCCAAGTGGATGCTGTTCCCACAGCTTAGCTGATCTGCTCAAAGTCAGGAGTACAACAGCAGGCCTGCCCTCAGGAAGAGAGGCCATTTAGAGATTCCAGTGGTAAAGGAGTCCTTGCACTATTAGAGGCCCCTCCATACAGGAAGCCTTTCCACAGAAGGTCTGTCTTACAGGCCAGCAAGAACGACAGCAGACTCCCAGTGCAATCTCACGCAGTATGAGTAAGGCCTCAACATGCCTCTTCTGTTTTTGTGAATTAGAAAATGTGCATAGAGCGCTTGCTTCAGCTGCTCTGTGTGTCCACAGTTTGACTGTCAGAGCCCTCACAGGTGAGCAACACCTGAAGCGGTGAATCCACTGAAACGCCACATTGTTAAGTATTTTGAGACCGTATCCCCTTCATGGAACAGGGGATGACTCTCTATTTGTGAGTGACTGTGAAGAACACCAGCAGCAAAAAGTGCATGTTCCCTGCCTGGTGTTGTCCATTCCACCGCTGCCTTTGGGTGATGCACTTCCATTGTACCAGGATAGTGTCGGTACAGGTTCTCTTGTGATGTGTACCTACCTACTGACACAGCCGTAGTTCCCGAAGCTCCACAGCTCCACAAATTGACACACGCCACACGGCTAGCAGTGGCAAGCTAAAGCCATTGAGCCAAAAGGACAACACCATTGTTGTAGTCTCTGCAAAAACACCTCTCCATCCTCTAGGCCTCGTAACAAATTTGGAATAATGAAAGGAGGTAGGTTCCAAGTTAAACACAATTTATGCCCTAAAAAGGCACCCATAATTTGTGCCCATGGACTGGCACTGAGGGATAGTCAGCTGGAATCTTGGACCAGTGTGCCACATGTACTTTAGCCTGATGCTGTGGTATGAGACATGGGATCCATCCTTGCACAACACAATGGTAGAGTGTGTCTGATATATGCTGACATTTGCATACTCACTATGTGCACAGTGGAGCAACCTGCATAAGAAAGATGACAGCTGTGCTTTCTTGTCTGTGAGAATAAAGTTTTCCATGTTACATCAGACAGTACTAAAAATATTTGTGTAACTATCTCTTGTGATTCATCCGCACTACACTAAGACTGAAACATCTTACAACATGTTGGTGAGCCACCTCTTCCTCTTTCCTTGGTAGGGAAATGTAAAACATCCTGAATGCTTTGTGCTTTTTAGACATGTCTTATAAGTTGTTGCACTTCTGACATTCTTTTTATGAGTTAAAGTCAGCAGAACTGATATTTGTATATCTCAACAGCTTT
This sequence comes from Pleurodeles waltl, assembly GCF_031143425.1. Taxonomy (NCBI): domain Eukaryota; kingdom Metazoa; phylum Chordata; class Amphibia; order Caudata; family Salamandridae; genus Pleurodeles; species Pleurodeles waltl. The sequence continues at coordinate 49,176,782 of NC_090447.1, read as the reverse complement.
GCTTTGCCACATATCATTGCCCCTGTGATTTGCCCCCTCCTCTCAATGGGTAAAGCTAATTTGTTTCTACAATTCAAGTAATATTTTGTGCCCTGTCCCCTCAGCTGGTGGACAGCATAATGATAAGCAGAGTGTCTTGTGTGGCACCCAATAAACCTCACAAATTCTCTACGTAGGTGGCTTCTTTTTCAACTCTTAGCTCATGCAAAAAATCTTTGTCATTTTAGAGCCCAGCCATCAGATGTGTGCCATCTTTTGTCGTGCATTTTCAAGGCAGTAAAGTTAAAATAGATAATGGTTCACTATTAACACTTTGCTAATGTGCATGCATTGTAGCACTACAATGCATTATGACTTATTTAAGATTCAGTGTATTTGTGCTGCTGTCTGTTGCTCAATGACACTGTTTTTAGTCTTTCAATTCTGTCCCTTTTTTCGACTGTTTAAGTGTTCTCACCTGACAAGAAACAGGTACACATTGTGTAAGGGAGAGGTGAGCAAAGACACTTCGGAAGGATGCTTGGCCATTAATACTAATAAAACTCTATGGGATGCTTTCCCAGGCAAGCTTGTCAAAATACAACTTAATTCCTATCCTTAACATACACCAAGGGATTCCAACATTAAATATTTTTATCTGTAGCTATCCCCATTTCAGGTACCTTCTTTAAGCTTCCCTGGAGTGTCCTTAACTAAATAATTAATGAATGTTTCTTTAAAAAAAAAAAAAATTTATTGAATATTTTTCATTTTTTAATCTTACACATTACATCAAGGCTATACATACTACACATGCAGCTCAGGAAAATAACAAGCAAATGGTTTCTGCGTGGCATGTAGGACGTTTCCAGTCGAAATGATGATGAGGACAGAGTCCACACGATTTGCAAGGGTGACTGAATGGAGACAGTTGCAACAGACTTTATACCATTGTGGGCTTGCATAAGCAACAAAAAGATATATTTTAGTCCAACAGGGAGGGAAGAAAACCAAACATTCAATGTTTGAACAACCCACACCTTCCCAGTTTGTAAGTAAATGGCACTCCATAATGCAACACTAATTTCAGCGTTTTGTGGGAGTAAGCACAGTCTGGTGTACTTGATATGTTCTGTGCTAGATGGACACGCGGGGGTTCTTGACCCTGCCAGGGGTTAGTGCTGCCCTGGGGAAGTCATCTGCTTTGGATAGGGAAGATTGGAACTCAGCAAATAGAGTGTCCCAGCTGGTCGAGATAGGGTATTTTCTCAGACCCCTAACATCCACTCTGTTCAAGGCAACACTTTCAGCCTGAGCCCATGTTTTCATGGAATGCTCCCAGGCAGTGATCACAGGGAGAGTAGGTGACTTCCATTTATGAGTGATTGGCAAGGAGGAGACCTAAGTCGATGGAACAAGTGGTGACCCTGTACTCCCTGGTCTGGTGTTGCATGCCCAAAAGGCACACTTCCCACGCGCAACGCGCCCTGTGCAATTCGTGAAATATATATAGTGACGCCTTGCTAGTATTGATGAAGCAATGGACAAGCCCAGATCATGTGCAGGAACTGTGCTTCAGGGATGCAACAATGGGGGCAGGCCGCATCTGTACGGTGGAGTAGCAGTTGACCTTGTTAGGGGTGAGGTATGCCTTGTGAAGTATACAGTATTGTATCAGTTGAAAGCGGGCGTTGTGTGGCGTGAGGGCTGGATACTCCAGTATAGTGCGCCATTCATCATTTGTACAGGGACGGCCCAGCTCAGCCTCCCAGTGGCGATGCAAGTGGGTAAGCGCCGTCGTTGTGTGCTCTAGGAATCAGCTAGCCAGCGTGTCAAGTGTTGGCCCATTCCCATATTGTGAAGATATTGGACCGAGAGGTGCAGTGGGCGCTCCTTCTGCAAATCCCCCCAGTGTTTTCCCATCACCGTAATGAGGGAGTTGTAGAGCAGGAAGTGGCCAGGAGGAAGCCCTTCCTCCCCAATCAGAGCATCAAGGGGAATGAGGGCGCCAACACAATATAAATCTCCCAGTATGTGAAGTCCTACCTCAAGCCAGGGGTCACCTCTGCCAAGGAGGCGAGCAGTCTTCCCCTTGGTGTACCTAGGAGAGGTAGTGCTGGGGCATACAGTTGTGTTGCCTTGTGAGAAAGAGGCTCCGCCTGTAACAGCGGCATGCTACAAGTAGAAGAGAGGAGCAGGGCAGTGCAACCTTGGAACTAGGGTGAAACAGGTGCAGTATATGAGGCAAATCCCATGCTGGGGAGGCTGTAGCAATGCCTGCTAACCACCGGGCCACCCATTGCAGCTGAGAGGCCAGGCAGTAGTGCTCAAAATTCATCAGAGCAAGCCCTCCTTGATCCGTAGATAAAAAACATTTATTTAGTGCCACCCTGACACATATACTATGAAAGAAGAATCTGCTTGTCAGCCATTCAAGTGATTGAAATAAGGACTTCGTGACATAAAGAGGAAGGTTGGCAAAGAAGTATAATAAGCAAGGCAGCGTTCCTTTTTTTGTAAGAGCTATGCGTCCCGCCACTGAGAGCAGCAGTGACTTCCAGAACATCATCTGCACTTGCAGCGAGGACACCATCCATGTGAGATTGCCGCCCAAGAGTTCGGCAGGTCTGTGATAGATACGAATGCCGAGATAGCAAAACATGGCGGGCTGTCATGTCAACCGAACACCGACAAGGCAAAGTGGAGGATCAGCTGTCGTGTCAGCAAGCGGAAAAAGACAGGATTTAGCCCAATTAACCTTGAGTCCCGAAAGGTCTGCGAATGAGTGTCAGCGCTATGTCGGCTGGGAGATCGTAGATATCTCTAAGATAAGGAAGCAAGGGATCTGCACAGCGGGGGACCAGGTGTAGTCCGTCACCCAGTGATATTCCCTAGCTTTGTCCTCACGCAAGAAGGACAAGTGCCAGTGGTTCTATGGCCAGAAAAGAAACGAGTAGTGGGGCAGCGGCCAGCATTATTGGGTGCCCCTCTGTATCAAAATGGGCCAGTTATAAGGTTGCCCGTTTTTACTCTGGCTAGTAGCTGGGTATAAAGAATTTTGACGAAGCTGAATGAATCGAGCCCTAGAACATATTGCAGCAGCATCTCAAGCAGAAATCCCATTCTGACAAATCAAAAACTTTTTCCAGGTCCAGCACTAGGCAGCTTGCTCAGGGCCATGTATGGGGTTCATACTCCAGGATCCGTAAGAATCTGAGCAAATTGAGAGAAGTACTTCAGGCCGGGACAAATCTGTTTTGATCCAGGTGTACCAAGGTTGGGACCAAGGGTGACAAACGATTTGCTAGGATCTTAGCAAGTATTTTGTAGTCCGGGTTAAGGAGTGCCACGGTCCGATAAGACCCCAGTGCTGTGGGCCCCTTCCAGGTTTTAGGAGGGAGATGAGTAATGCCTCATGGAGCGTGGCCAGTAGGCAGGTAGCCAACAGGGCTTTATTATAAAATATCTTCAGGTGAGGGGCAAGAAGGGGAGCGTATGCTTTGTTAAATTTAGTCTGAAGCCCGTCCGGTTCTGGGGTTTTACGAGTGGCAAGTGCAGGGATGGCCTCCTGAATTTTGAAAGACATGATGGGACTGTCTTGGTCTTTGCTTTGTCTTCACTTTGCTTTTACGTTCAGGGTTTGACAGCGCTTGGGACTCACAGTTCAACAGTTGACATATAATCTGGGAGATATCTCTGTCAAGCTGGCAATGCATACTCCAGGTGTTGCTCAGGGTGTGACCCCTAATGGCCACTTTAAATGCATCCCATTCAATCAGAAGGAACGTGGCTGTGTTAGCATTGATACCAAAGTGTTCTGTTAAGTGTTGCTGAGGTAGGTATGGAATGGGGAATCATCTAGTGTTGCTGGCTGTAGCCTTCAAGTTTGGATGGAGAGGTCCCATGTCCCAGTTCAACCACAGGTATTGGGGGTTGTGGTCCGAGTGGGTTTGAGCTAAGTAGTTGATATGGGTTATGCGGGGGAGTATGTTGGAGGTGCCATCCAGCTAGTCTATACGGACCTAAAGGTTGTGTGTGTGTGAACAGAATGAATACACCCTGATGTGAACATTGTGCACGCTCCATTTATCAGACACCTGCCAATGGCTCAGTCAGTCGGTCCGAGCACAGGCGTTGGAGGTGGAAGTTGTGCAGGGGAGAGGGGTAAAGGAGCAATCTAAGTCAACCCTCAAAACATTGTTAAAGTTCCCTCCCAGTAGCCAGGGGATCCTGTTCCACTGCGAGAGCGCCCCAAACAAATTGGACAGAAATTCCATTTGGTCTGAGTTGGGGGTGAAGATGGCACCAAGTACTATGTGATGATTCTCAAGCTGGCCCCCTACAAATTGATTTTTACCCTCTGGGTTGGCAACTGTTCTATCTGTTACAACGGGAACGCCAGCTTTGATCCACACCAAAACGCAACACGCATAAGTAGAGTAGTTGGTGGAGTATACCTGCCATGGCAGCGCTTTTGCAATTTTGGCGCTCCAGTGCTAAGGTATAATCAGGGAAGGTTAAACCATTCTGAGATAGCCTCTTGTGATTGTGTGTGGTCATTTTCAAATGCTTTCTCTTTTGATTTATTATCCAAAGATGGCCGCTCGCGTGGGCAATTGCATGGCGCCCATCTTGGACAGGTTTTACTTAAAGTAAAAACAAAACTCATTCTAAGATGTCTACCATGCAAATGCATGCATATGAAGGAAACACAAACAACTGACAAACCGAATAGGTTTTTGTGACAGAAGAGAAGTACTAGCGTTGACAATTGTTTAAAATATACCAGTGGAGTTGTACTGTCATGTAAACCTGTTTATCTTTTTCTGAATGTTGAGTTGTGAATTAAAGGGTTTTTTCTTTGTAGGATTGTTTTCTACAGTTATCAAATGACTGACTTCTAGAATTTGACCTCATTTGCTGTTTTTAATAATCCATTATCACGTCCCGCTTTGTGAACTCAGATAATCGTTTGTTTTGTTTGCATCCTTGGTGCAGTCACTCATCGGGGTGCAATTTCTGCAAGTCCTCTGTAGTTCACGCTAAGGGACATTACGCTTGGGACGCTGGGGCCGAGGCTTTGTCTAGCAGAGAACACACAGCAGCCTTGCCTTGGTGTATTCACAGCTGCAGCTTCTTATAATTTATTCACAGATCCAAATCCAAACAAGCATTTTCAATGCAACGGGTCTCGCATTTGCTCGAGTTAGAGCTATTACCGTTGAAAACTGCTAACCAGACTTTTTCTTGCCACACAAATGAAAAGAAAAGCAAGTGTGATCGTGCTATGTAAAGCACAGCGCAATCGTGCTGCTTGACAAATAAAAAGATAAAGCAGTCTGGAATCCATGATGAAAACATGGAGCCTGGTATGTTTTCAGTAGTTGCTCGGTGCCCTCGAGGAGGGCTAAACACCAGAAAAGGCATGACGAATGCATGCCTTTCACTAATGAAATGAAGTGGATTTGAAAAGGCAAGCCCACGAACCAATGAAAGTGACAGGCGTGACATGGGTGTGGTTAAAGGCCCAAAGAGAGATGACAACAGGGATGGAATGCTTGTGCGCTCAACCCTAAAAAATGTGATTTATATTTAGTGAGCTCCATAGTTAATGGGGCGTAGTTATCATAGAGACAAGTGAAGTCCTCATTCAATGACTTCTCTTGAGTGGGCAATATTACTGAGGTGTGTATAGCACAGAGGCGTAACTGACAACAGTGCAGCAGGTGCAGTTCCACCAGGGCTCAAGGGTTTAAAGAATATACGTAACCCTACTAATAGCTATTTTTCAATACCCTGCAATAGATGCTACCGCACTGGTAGAACAGGATAGGGTACTAATAATTATTTATCTTCTTTCCAACTTAGAGAGCCCTGGATGGGCCATTTTTTCAAAATATCAGCCAAACTCAATTCTTAACGGGGTTCTTCGGTCAGGGGTGCAGGCTGTCCATTTGTAGCTGTCTTTGAGCTTCAAGTACATGATCGTGGATTTGAGGCCTATTTGAGGAGTAAATGACACAATGAACCCAACAGAAGATGGCGGCTCTACTTTCCCCAGCTGGACCTGTCACCTTGAATGCAGCTCTTCCTTGTAGCTCCTGCTATAGGTGGTGAATCCACATTTGCACCCTGCCAGGCCTGCAGAACTGCTGTGAACCACTGACCAGAGCACGAGGCCCAGGTGGACACACAGACATCTACACAGACCACCGTGGCCATCGGTAACCCTTCCTTGATTGTTGCGTTGCCACCTTTCTGCCACCAGAGATAGATGTCCAACCAGGACTCAGTATTGCTCTTACCCTCAAGACCTGCAACATTCTTTGAACACTGCAGGAGCTCTTCTCGTGTGGCTTTCCTGAAAAGCAAGTACCTGGACTGCCCAAGAGGGGAAGGAGTGGGAAGAAAACTCAAGAATCTGCAGAAAAACCTGCATGGAGGATGTTTCAAGGAAGTGAAGCTGCGTAAAAGCCACAAAGGTCAACAACTACCAAGATGGCCTACCAAGTACCTGAGCCGAGTGAAACTTGCATCACACTAGGGTTGAGGATATGCGATCCTGTTATCGAGCCTGCACTGTCCCCTGGTCAATACCACCTTTGTGGCAGTCACTGCCTCTCTTTTACCTGTCCTAGATAGAACAAAGGATGTATTTCTTCTTCCTTCACCTTACATGCTAAGAAGTGTTGGTTGGTATTGATAGATATAAAATGCAATGAATGATTGTGGGCAGCTTGGTGCTAGCGTCTGCCAGATACTATACTGAGGTAACAAATATTGTAAATAAAAAACTAAAAAGGTACAGGAAAAAAGCCAGGATTTGAGATGTTTCCTGAAAATGTTCAAATTTAAATGACATCTGAGATGCCACAGATGCCAGGGCCACTGATTCCAAAGTTGACACGTGGAGTGGACAAAGCTCCTACCACTCCAGGATACTTTATGAAATCTGGAGACAATCACTGTGTTAGAAGCTGCAGAGCACAGACATCTTCCTGGAGTATACATGAGAATTTCTTCTTTAGACACACTGGACCTGTACAGTGCAGAGCTCTGTGTGCTGTGTACAATGCTTTAAAGGCCACTCTCAGTTTTACCGGGAGCCAATGAAGCCCCAGTAGTGCATCAGAAACTGATTTGAACTGAGGAATTTTCTGTGAGATGTGCCGCTGTATTCTGGTGGGAGGGTGGCCTTCAGGTTTTGGAATGGTTTCATTGTCCAGAGTGGTTCTGGGCATACCAAACTCTCCCTAACCTTGTGGTTTATCTCAGTTACCGGCAAGGACTAGTGGTTCTAGGCAGTGGCAGCTGCCACTGAACGGTGGTGGCGGGGTGGGGCATAAAAAAAATAATTAAAAAAAATAAGAAATACAAAAAAACACTTACCTCTTTCTTCCGACGATGCGTTCGTGTCTCCTTCGTCCTCTTCTCGGCAGCACACAGGCTTCCAGCCAATCACAACATTGCTGTCGCCAACATGACAGCAGCATCATGATCGGTGTGAGCACCCTGCTGCGGCGCTCACAGAGGGAGTGAAGGCCTGTGCACTTTCTCCTCCTGGCTGTTGAATACAGCTGGGTAAAGAAATGCTAAGTGCGCATGTCTGTTTGGCCGGCCGAGTATGGCCTGCCAACAAGACATGCACACTTATTGCGTACATAGAACTCCCCCTCCAGCCCAGCCCAGCCGCGTCTCAACCCGTCTCCGGGAAAAAATAAAATGCTCACTCCAAGTGCGTTCTCACACCGTTTGAGGAGGGGATATACCTCCATCATATTAAAATTGACCAAACTTAGAATCAGAGAAAAAGAAGGGACCATTGCGCGCAAAATGTTTCTGTCACAGGAGCCATGGTAACGCTTTAAGGCAATAAGGCACGTGGCAGGGAGGAAGAGACGAAATACAGCTGAGTTCAAGCATGCTTTGCTTCATCTACAAAGAACGATTTTTTTTTAAAAAACGCATGTTTTTAGGCCTTTTGATCCTTTACATTACCTCCCGTCCCTCCCTCGCCTTCCTTTTAAACAATGAGGCCTCCCGCCTCCCCCCTAGACCCTCCCTTCCCCTTTCAAAAACCCCCCCCACCCTTATCCCCTCCTGTTCTTTTGTCTAGCCCACGCTAGACGGTTTTCTTTCCCTTTCTTACCTGCACGGCGGGGCCTGGAGGTCGTCGATGGAGGCACTCCTCGGGACGCGGTGCTCCGCGAGGAGTGCTACGGCTGGGTCACGTCTTGAGCGAACGGCATGGCTGCTCGAGAGGCGTGTACTGGGGGCCGGCTGACGGGGTCAGCCGGCCCTCTGTGGCTGGGGCGTTAGTTTCCGGGTTTCCGCGCCGCGGAGCCGCGAGGACCGAGGAACTTCAATTTTTGGATGCTGGTCAGGTAGGACGGGCGTTCTGCCCGTGGTTTTTTGGATTTTTACAAGGATTGTAACCTTTTTAGGGTTTGGTGGAGCCCTGTTAGGGGAGGACCAGGGTCCTATATGTAGGATAGTGTTTTGGAATGTAAGACAGTGTTGTTTTGGTTACCATGCCTAAAGCTCCAGCAAAGAGACGTGGTTGTCTCTTCTTCCTCCTCGGAGGTGGGAGGGGAGGGTAGCATTGCTCTTCCTGTGAACCCACAGGTACCTGACAGGGGTACTCCCCTCATGTCTGGTGAGGAAGTGCAGGATATGGTTGAATTGGCGGTCACCAGGGCACTGCAGGCTGGCGTGGCCAGGACTGTTCAGTCTAAGCGTGCGCACTCATCGGTAGCGGCAAGGAAATCCTCATCGGAGAGTGAGGATGAGGCCCCATCAACGTCATCTGGGGGGAAATAGGTTTCCAGAAGAGGTAATGTGGGCAGTGATGACACATGTTCGGGACAGTTTAGGTTTCCCTGTGTTTCAACCTACAAACTCAGAGTCTCATTTATTTCCTCAAATATCAGACGCCTTTTATGTTTGCCATGCCTTTCCAGGGACCTGTGAAGGATATGGTGTTTCGTGAGTGGAAGGATGTGGAGAAGGCTCCGGTTCCGCGATTCCTTCAGAAACTTTACTTACTTGAGGGTGAGGGGGTTTTTCCTCCTTCAATACGCCTGGACTCTATTCTGGCTACTCTGATTGGCAAAACGGCAGTCAATCCGGAGGATTGTGTGCCTACGGATGCCACAGACCGTAAAGTGGATTCAGGTCTTAAGAGGGCTTTTGCTGCGGAGGATCTGGCGCTGAAGGAAGGGATTTATTCGGCTTATGCGTCACAATCATTGGTTCAAGGCTTTGATAGACTGGCGGTGGCTGTCCAGGAAGGGGCGGAATGTTCGGAGCTCCTGGCTGGTATGGAACAGCAGGCCAGATTATTGGCGGATGTGTCTTCAGATATAGTCCGTACTTCGGCTCTGGCATCTGGGTCTTTGATTGGGGCTCGTAGGTCCCTCTGGTTGCGTTCATGGAAGGCTGATCCAGGGGTAAAGGTGGCCTTGTTGAGACTGCCGTTTGAGGGTTGTAACTTGTTTGGAGAACTATTACCATCCATACTTTCCATGGCGTTTAAGGAGCGGAAGCATGCCTTACCTTATAAAGGGGTTTCTTCTTCGGGTAAAGGGTGGAAGAAGCATTCCAGTTCTTCTCCTACTAGGGTTGCTAAATCCTTTTCGTTTGGGAAACGGCGTTTTCATCCGCGTTTTTCACCTATGAAGTCTACTCCTGGGACCCGGGGTGGTTTCAAGAAGGGGTCCTGGCATTCGCTGTGGGCCTGGCAGAGGGCCGGTTGGGGGATGACTGTGTCACTTTCTTTCAGCTTGGGAGGCCAGTGTAACCGATCATTGGGTACTAGACATGGTGACCAATGGTTATGTCATAGATTTTGTGGCGGTTCCTCCAGATTCCGGGGTGCATCCCACACCTCTGCCTTCAGAGGGGTCTTGGAGTGGAGCATTATGGGACGGAGTGCGGGACTTACTGGTCATGGGGGCCATTTCCCACGTTCCGCTAGAGGCCCGAGGTCAGGGCACTTATGCGGTCTTGTTTCTTGTGCGGAAAGTTTCAGGGGGATTTCCACCGGTGCTCAATCTGAAGGAGGTGAATACCTGGATCAGGACAGTGCATTTCCGCATGCTGTCCATTCAGACTATTTTTCCATTGGTCAGGCAAGGGGATTTTCTGGTGTCACTGGTTCTGCAGGATGCTTGCCCACACGTACCGGGGGCATGGTCCTCTCAAAAGTTCCTGAGGTTTGCTGTGGGGCAGGATCATTTCCAGTTTTGCGTTCTGCCTTTCGGTCTGAAATCTTCTCCCCGAATTTTCACGAAGGTGCTGGCTCCTCTAGTGGCTTTGCTTCATTCTGAAGGGGTGTTTCTGCACCCTTATCTAGATGACATTTTGATTCATGCCCATTCACGAGACCTTTTGCAAAGGCAGGTGGCCCAAGTTCTGGGGGTCCTGCAATAAACACGGGTTTTTGATCAATTGGGGGTAATCATGTGCCGTCCCAGGATCTGGTTTTTCTAGGGGCTCGGTTTCAGCCTATTCTAGGGTTGGTGACTGTGTCCGAAAATAGGTTGGATGCTCTCCAGGCTTTGGTAACGAAGGTATGGTTACTGTCTGCTCCCCGAGCTCTTCTATGGTTGCGACTGCACATTTGGCGTCAGTGATATTTTGGGGTTCTTGGGCACGTTTCCATCCCCTGTGCTTGGTGACGTGGTTCTTGAGTAGGTGGGCTCCAGGGTCCGGTTCTCTGAGGGACGGGGTTCCAGGGTTCGGATTGATTCACAGAGAGTTGCAGTGGTGGTTGGATGCAGACCACCTGAGGGTAGGGGTGTCTTTGTCACCTCTGAGACCCGTGGTGGTGACGACGGATGCCAGCCTCTCCGGTTGGGGGGCATGGATGGGGTCAGCTCAGATTCGGGGGTTTTGGTCCCCTCGGGAGGCGAGTCGGTCTTCTAATTGGCGAGAATTGCGGGCTATATTCCTGGCTCTGGTCCATTTCCAGGATTCCCTGAGGGGATTGGCGGTTCTGGTTCGCACAGACGTCTTAGTGGCCGTGGCCTATGTCGTTCGCGAGAGTGGTAAATGTTCGGGCGGATCTACTGAGCAGAGTGTTTCCTTCCTCTCAACTTTTCTCTCTCCACAGGTCTCTGTTTTCGGCATCTGGTTCGGCTTTGGGGTCTTCCAGTGCTGGATGTGTTTGCGTCAGTAGAGAATGCGATAGTGGGGTGCTTCTGCTCCCGGTTTCGGTGTCCCCAAGCATGGGAGGTGGACGGGATGTCATGTCCTTGGCCGCAGGGCCTTTTTATATGCGTTCCCTCCGTTTCAACTATTCAGGGCGTTTCTGTTAGGTGCCAGTGGCTTTGAGTTCTACCTTGCTGGCTTCATGGAGACGTTCAACTTTGCTTTCTTATGGTGGACAGTGGAAGGTATTTTCATCTTGGTGCTTAAGTCGTGAGTTGGATCCTTCCTGCGCTTCTCTCTTTGAGGTGATGCAGTTCCTGCAGGACGGTGCTCGTTTAGGGTTGTCAGTGGCTTCTCTTCGGGTACTGTGGGCGGCTATTCGGGCATTTAGGGACCGTGGCGTAATCTTCAAGTTGAAGGGCGATTGATGCCTGGATTTTTTCAGGGGCTTATTAATTTATTTCCTCGCCCGGTACGTTCTGTTCCCTCATGGGATCTGTCCTTGGTGTTGGATGTGTTGACGGGGGCCCCTTTTAACCCATTGGGGGACTGTGATTTGCGACGTCTATCTTTGAAGACGTTCTTTTTGGTCACCATTGCTTCGGCTCGTCGGTTGGGGGAATTGGGGGCATTGGCATGTTCCTTTCCTTTTTTGTAAGTTTTTCCCGGTAGGGTGGTTCTGGTTCCGGTGCCTTCCTTTATTCCAAAAGTCAATTCTTCGTTCCATTCCAGGCAGGAGGTCATCCTTCCTTCGTTTTGTCCGGATCCCTCATCAGGGGAGGAGGTCCGTTTGCATTCGTTGGATGTACGTAGGGTTTTGTTGGAGTATCTGCGGGTGGTGGCTCCTTTTCGTACAGGGGATTCTCTGTTTGTTACTTTTGGTCCGGCGCGCTAAGGTGAGAAACCTTCCACGGCTTCCTTGAGTCAGTGGGTTCGGTCTTTGATTCTGTTGGCCTATTCCTTGAAAGAGGTGGTTCCTCCTCTAGGGATTCAGGGGAGGTCTTCCAGAGGCATGGCGGCGACGGGGGCAGAGCTTCAGGGGACTTCAGTGGTGGATATTTGCAGGGCCGCCACTTGGGCTTCTCCTTCGGCGTTTGTGCGTCATTATAGGCTGTCGGACTTGGGTGGTTTGGAGTCGGTGTTTGGTCACCGGGTCTTATCCTCTATGAGATACTGTTTGGGATGTTCTTGGTGCAGGATATTAAATAAGGGTCTTGCAACTCGATGTCCGTCTCCTGTGTGTTTTTCTTGCTATGTCTCATTGGTTAAAAGGAAGGCGAGGGAGGGACGGGAGGTAATGCTTCCATTTTCTTACGATAATGGCATTACTCCTAGTCCTACTCCCTCGCCTTCCTTTTCCGTTCCCTCCCACCCTCCCGGTACGGACTGTCCGAGTTGCGGCTTGGGCTTGGTTTTTGTACAGGAGGGGATAAGGGTGGGGGGGGGGTTTTGAAAGGGGAAGGGAGGGTCTAGGGGGGAGGCGGGAGGCCTCATTGGTTAAAAGGAAGGCGAGGGAGTAGGACTAGGAGTAATGCCATTATCGTAAGAAAATGGAAGCATTGGTGATCACTCTGGCGCATTCAGCCAGTGGTCACTGATTTTCGGACTCTTGAGAGTTTAGCCTCCAAAGTTTTGAAACATAGATTTCTGAATGTGAATCGTTGTATATTTTGGTTTATTTTTGCAAGAAAGGGAACATGATTTACTTGTCTTAAAAACGATAAAAAAACAACGACACAACAATCGTTTATTTAACGGTGCAAAACAGCAGTAGTGTGAATCCAAATTCAAAAAAACCTGTGAAATTCTGCGACAATATTTCCAAAAATGGCAAAACAGTAGTGGGGAGGGCTCTTGGTGTTTGCAATAGCATCTGATAACGAATAAGCATTAGCAAAGCCAACAACTCTATCTACAAATAGTAACACATGCAAATATACATCAAATCTCTGTTATCTGTGCAAGGCCTCCAGGCGGCACAGATTTGAATGTAAGTGGGACATTACTGAGCCATGGAGGAGAATTGCAGACTGGGTGGGCTGCAACAGCGTACGGGAGCTGCACCATGGAAGGGGCCCGAGGAGGGCCCTGCAGGTAGCAGCAGGGCTAGGAGCTATAGGTTTTTTGTCTATTTTAGATCTGGATGGCCTGGCCTTAAGATGGCCACCCAGAGTCTTGCGAGATTGCGGTATTTCTGTTGATCGTGATATGTCATCACAGCCACCTTGGAGCCTGGCCTCCCCTATCTGCAAAAATAAAACATGAATAAGAGGGCCATGTTGGGTCAGGCTTGCTCTTTCATTCTGAGAAACAATTTAAAAAGTGCCTAATTTCAAATGTCGCAGTGAGAGACCACGACTTATTGGTGTGACATTGAGTGTGAGAAAATAGTTTTATGATTTATCATAGTTTTGCACTGTACAGTTTTACCTACCAGCTCTGTGGCTGCATGGATACATTCCAAAGGAGGCGGAATTATACTCCAAAGAGCCAGTAGCACGAGGTGAGAGATGAATACTCTTCTGGGCTAAGCGCAGGTGTGATTGACAAAGTTTCAAAGCAATGGTTGAAATGGGCTGGTCCAAACAAGCCAATGGTTGAAGAGGGCTGACCCAAAGCCCACTCTGTACAAAGGAAAACAAAAAGGTTTTGTAAACAGCTTTACGACCAAGCCTGACTTCAAAATGAGATGTGCTGGGCGAGACATGGAAATCTAAATGTTATAAAATATTTTTTTGGTCGATGTAAAAACCTGATGCATTGTCCATCAGTGTTTTCCATATATACATTACATTCGTCATATCTACAGTCGTCTTAACGTTATCCATCCAAACTGATCATGACCTATTTACCATGAATATTGTTGCTATTTTCAGCATTTCTTGTCCTTTTATTGTTCATAAATAAATAAGAATGAAAAGCAAGGTTGAATAAAAACGACTTAACCCAGATTTCAGTATAATGGTGGTACTGACATTCTGTAAATATAAAATCATGTTTATTACACTCCATTTCTCTTCTAAATCTAGATGAGCAAGGACCTGTTCTATTCTCATTTCACTTGTGCTAATGCATTTTTAATTGCTTTAAAGTGCACTTAAACTTTAGATTGCCTTTTGGTTGCAGGAGTTAAAGAAAAGAAACAAAGAGATCCCCTCAATTCTTGACAAGGTATTTCCTCCACTGCTGCTTTGGTGTGACGTTATAATTATTGATTATGCAGCGTAGAATAGACATGGAAGAAACACTTAAAATGCGGTGGCCCAGTTAAGAGCTCACACAGCGCCTTCAGCGTTATACTCATAGACACAAGTTATAAAAAGACTCTCTTAAGTCCAGTTCTATCTTCTTTCAATAGCGTTAGCAAGCAGCAGGCAGAGCCTTGTAAGAAGTGCTGGGGGGATTAAAAAACAACCAGCAACATTCAAAACAGTTCAGGTAAATAAGATAAATAAGAAGGAAAATAGTTAAAAACGGTAAGTGAAGAGTTCAGTGAGATTTGAATGATTAGCATTTGGGGCCTGGTTTGGACTTTGGCAGGTGACTCCGGTACAACGGTGACGGACATTCCGTCCACCGAGATGTAAATCCATAGGATATTATTATATTTAGATTTCAGCGGATGGGATATCCTTCACCGTTATGATGGAGTAACCCATCCACCGAAATCTAAATCAAGCCCTAAGTTTGAATCAAATGGTTTCAAACCCCACAGTTTCACAGTGTCGGTACTCACTGAAACCGATACCGGTCTCAGTCATTTGGTTCCCAGCTGCATTTGGTATGATTTATTTTTGCTATTTTATGATTTAAGCAAACTCTTCCACTAAACCTAACTCTAACCTCCACCACTAACCTTCATCTTCGCCCCTCACCTTAACTTCTCACTCCTAATCCCTAACAATTTACCCTAATATGCAACTCCTTACAACTAATCCCTTACTGCAAACTCGTAACCCACACCGTTACCCATACCTTAAACCCTTTAGACCAAATTAACAAACCTCAAACCCCATTCCCCAAGCGCTAGTCCTTAGTCCATTACTCTTATTCCCTAACATTTTAATTTACTTGCAAACTGTTATGTCCTAGACCCATCAACTAACCAGAAACCCTCTTCCCATAGCCCCTAATCCATGATCTACTGCCCCTGTTCCATAACCTCTTACTTTACTCACTGTCCTAGCTCCTATCACTGTCCCGAACAGCTATGTCCTATTCTTTAACCGATGGCCCTGTTCCTTAAGGCCATACCTCTTACCATTCAGCTCTTCGTCTTAGATCCCTATCTCTAACCCCTAGCACTTAACTGTTTACCACTAAAGTCTAACGCTTAATAGCAATCCACGAACCTGTAACCAATAAACCGTAACCATTTGCCGCAAAACGTTTTTCCTAGCTTCTTTCCTTCTTTAAAGCTAATGCTGTTGTTGCTAATTGTCATTCTGATGTCTTGTATTTCCAAGCATCTGGTTCCATCTAGGTGTGATTTGAAGTCAATGATTCAAAGAAGTCATTGACCATGGTTACACCCCAATATTACATAAGGGAATGAGAGTAATATTCTTGACGGACCAATGGGAACTAGGAGTAGACGAAAGGTGAATTATAGAGCACTGATGCTGTCCAACATGGTACCTAATATTTATGAGGGAGCCTCACTGTTGTTAAGGGTAAGTTAGACAAAAGCCTGGAGAGAACAGGCCATGTGATTTAGAGGATGGTCCGACTGAGGCAAGTTACTTTGGATCTGGAAAGCTCTCTTGAGCTCAGTTCATTACAGGGGGCCAAGGCTGTATCTGATTAGGTGTCGGCATCCATGGGTCAGATGAGGGATGCTCACAGTGAAGCAAAGGCTTCAGGTGGGTCAAGGTGTTGTCAGAGTCAGAGAGGCGTGGGGTGTCCTCTGATCACCACAGCAGGCATTCTTTGTTGCTTCCTGTAGGGGTGGCAGGGAGTCTTTGAAGGGGACTTCCACTGAAAATTAAGAATCACAATCCAAGTTAGCCACTCCACCATCATCACAACCACCAATAACAGGATTTATTTGATGAACTTTTCTTGGGTTTTGAGACTAAAGGCCTCATTATGATCCTTCGGATGCAATACTCCATCATAAACATAACTGATATTTAATCCGCCATATTACGATCTCCGTAGGATATAATGGAATCGTCATGCGGCGGACGGGACATCCATCATGTTTGCGACGAAGTAACCTGGTCCGCCAAGATGATAATCAGGCCCTAATTGTGACGTAGCGAACTGGCTGCCTGTACAAGCTGTAACTTACTCCAAGAAAGTGACACAGCGGCTGAGTGGACTCAGAACAATTTTCATCCTGACAACTCAGCCACGGCTTCGGCCTCTGTCACTGTTGTGACACACACACAGCTTAACATCAGAGCCTGAGCTCGCTGGAGTTCTGAATTCAGGCCCTAACACATGGTGGCAGCCCTTAACAATATCACGCTTCTCCCTTTAAGTGATTGCTCGTGAAGGAAAGGTGCAACAAATTCTCCCTGTCTCTGCACGGGCACTTGTTGATCTCCATTGCAGGCATAGGAGCAGATTTAAGGACGCAGGCACTGCACCCAGTGCAGCGCCACATTCCTTGCGCCCCCTTAGCGCCCCACTACCGCCACCATGTGTGTGCCGTATGTAAATACAATTTCTGACGCTATTGATGTACTGTTCAGGGTTAGAGCCAAAATTTTGGCGCTAACCTTGAACAGTACAAAGGGGCCCATTGTAAGCAATGGTGTGCTCCCTTTAATGCCGAAACGAATGACGCAAATGACACTATTTTTTCGGCCCCACCTATGGGGGAATGCCACCCTTGCATACATTATGCCTGGTGCAGGCATAATGTGGCGCAAAAGGTTTCAAAGTGGCGCAATGCATGCATTGCTCTACTTTGTAAATTTGGTGCTGCATTTTTGCCATAATATCGCCACATTAGCATTAAAAAAATGACGGTAATGTGTCAATATTATGGCGCAAGGAGCTCTTAAATCCGCCCCATAGTTCTCAAATAATTTTTTATCTTGGATTGCTCTACGGACAGCATCACCATGCAGGAAACCAGTGCTTAACTTGAGTCTGTAGTTTCTGGTGCTAGGCACCAGCACTTAGTTGTCAACACCGACACGTATGACAGCTGCCACATGGTGGTACTGTTTGTGTAATTTAGAGATGAGCAGAACAAAAGCTGTTTAATAATTCAATATACATTAAAAACAACTAAGATCTGCCTCCCAAGTCCTTCTTATAGCTTTGGGGGCCTCAAACAGTCTGAATTTTCACACTTGTGTCATTGGCAGTACTGGCAGTGGCAATGGTGGTGCGAGTCATGGTGGTCTCCTGGTTCGGCCCCTGACACCTATTGTTTTTTACAGATTAAGCACTGCAGCAAACGTCTGCACGGATATTGTCCTAACTCCAACACTCCTTCTGTGTCCTTGCATTAGCACCTGGGGTGTAGGAGAGGGCTTCCTGAGCCCTGTGAAGTGGTTGTCAGTCCTTCCCCTACCACTTGGCGAGAGGGCCAGCAGCACTGCTCATCTGCCAGACACTGCATAGAAGAGCTTCAGTATCACAGTCTTGGTGGCCACCCCACCCCTTCTTGTGTAGTCTTCTGCAACATTGGAAAAGAAAGCACTTGGGCCTGTACCACATTGAGGGTCCCAAGTTCATGCGTTATTGTTGGCTTTCTTACACATTTACGTCACAGCCGGATTAACTGATATCACAAAATAGGGCCCTGAGGAAGCAAAGTGTACCTGAGGGTACAGAGTGTGCTTATGTGTGGAAACTGCTTCATTTGCACCCACACCCTTTACTTTCCTCCAGAACATTGCAAAGACTCTTAAGCACCCCCCCTAATGTCAATGTAAACAATAGTCACTGCGAATTTAGGACTAGGCCTTCCGGTCACTGATGTCACAATATGGCACAGAGCGCAGACGTCATGAAACAAAGAGACATTCTGACTGATCATTGTTGTAGAATCTTAGTGATTCAGGACTGGGTAAAGAGAACACTTGCTCTCTCTTCACTGGATGGACACTTTAAATTCTGATCCTGCACTTTGTGCACACACACACACCTCCACACACACACAAACACACCCACACATACGCACAAACACACACACTCACACACACGCGCGCACCCACATCCACACACACCCACCCACACACACATGCACACTTACACACACATCCACACATGCACGCACACACACACATGCACTCACGCACAAACACACCTACACACATGCACAAACACACACGCACATGCGCGCACCTACAGCCAGCCACACACCCACCCACCCACACACACATGCACACCCACACACACAACCACACGCACACAAACACACCCACACACACACACATGAGCACACCCACATCCACACACACACCCACCCACATACACCCGCACACGCACAGGGTAGATTCTGTGCAGAGTACAAGAAACACACATGCACACTTACACACACATCCACACATGCACGCACACACACACATGCACGCACACACAAACACACCTACACACATGCACAAACACACCCACACGCGCACACCTACATCCACACACCCACCCACCCACACACACATGCACACCCACACACACATCCACACGCACACAAACACACCCACACACACCCATGAGCACACCCACATCCACACACACACCCACCCACATACACCCGCACACGCACAGGGTAGATTCTGTGCAGAGTACAAGAAACACACATCCACACCGACACACACTACGCAGCTGTGCAAGCTTAAACAATCCAGAACAACTGCACGCCATGCAGCAGCAGTGCAAACGTCCATCGCACACACCAAATGCAAATATCTGTCAGTGCAGTGGGGCACTGGCTGGTTGGGGCCTTCTGGAGAGACACTTCGGCCAGGATTCTCAAAACTGTTTATAAACCTACATCTACGTTTAAAAATGTAGTATTTTTCAAAATTCTCAAAAGGTTGCAGCACCTTCACTCACAGCTTCTCGGGAGGAGTTACATGTCTATGCATTTGAGATGTAAAATGTACATGTTTTACATTTGTGCATGTTCTATCCCTTAGCAAAGGTGCATTGACACACGCTATTTTTTCCTATTTGATAAAGAGGAAAATATTTTTCTCCGCTGAGAAGTCCTTTCTCTCACATTCCCACCAATCTTGGGGAAATGTATTCACACTTTGGTTAGGGGTACACGCTTACCCATGATTGGAGTAGTTCTCCAAAAGTCCATGGAAATGTACTTTTCCCAAGCATCGCGCCTAGGGGGCGCTTCAGGGAGTGTCTGTCCGGTGTGGCCTCTATCGTGTCTCACAGAGAGGAAGATACCACTGCTCCGAGGTGCAGACCCGCTCCCACGGGTGACCCCGGCTCGCGCCCGCAAAGATGCCCCTCGCCAGAGATGCTCACACGGGCGCAGGTGCTTGCAGCTAATTGTGATGTGAGGCGGCCAGGAAACACGTTAACATTGCTAGTGAGATGCAGGACATCAGGCCAAGGACAGGAAGCTCCCGGAAGTTAAGGGGAAGCAGCTCCTCGCAGGAAGCAGACAGGCACAAGTTAGGGAAAATACTAGTTACAGCAAGGACCCGTTTCCATGGAAACCGAGCTAGCTCTTTGACCCCGTGTGGGATGCAAACAGACGAAAGAGGTAAAATGACTTACGCAGCCCCCTCTGAAAATATAAGATGCTTCCGTATTGATGTGTCCCGGCATGCAGAGGAGGGATACAGAGTATGGGCGGGCAGGAGGACGCATCACTTTTGGCGCCGGATGCCCTCCCGGCTTTGTCCCCCTTCTACCTGGTCTACTTCTCAGTTCAATTATAGAGGCTAAAGGCATCATTAAAAGTATAATTCAGGGTAGAAACATTACGCTGAGACCTGAGAGATCCAGTGCTGGTAGCAGGCTCTCCGGGCATGATTTTTGCATTCCTCTCCTGCAGGAGGCCCTCCCATAAGCACTGGTGCCCACTGTCTCCACAAGCAGGGCTTTCACGGTCCCCCCTGCAGCAGTCATCAGAAGGCCATTGTTGGGTGTCTGGCTCTGCGTACACATCCACATCTGGGGAGCAGGAGTACCCTTTGGACGTTCTTCCATGGATTGTGCGGGGTTCAGCACCTCAGCTGTGCTATGGAAGATTTCAAGAAGCCAGGGTGAAGGAATACTGCCCCACGAACCCTCTGCACCTCGCGTCTGGTACCCCCATGTTGGGAGTGCAGGCCTTCCCTACGCGGGGCACACACCTCCTCCGCAGCACACAAGGCTATGGCTGAACCCTGAAGGTTGTATCTTCTCATCGATTGCCCATCCCTTTAGTTTTTCACACTGAGTTGCCCTTGTTTTGGTACCTGCTGTCCAAATATGGCCGCCCCAGGGGCACTCTCCCTACAGCAATACTCATCGCATGCACGCAGCCAACTCAACTGGAAACCCTCTACGCGCCAGGGTCACCCCAGAAACATCTTTGTGCCCCCAAATCAAGTAAGACTGAGCTGCACATTGATCAGACCTCTCTGAGTTGACTTACAACCCACAGTCATCTCGTAGGCAGCCCGTACTGTGCTGTCTTTGGTAACGTACACAAGGTAACCTTTGGGGGGCGCACATCTATCTCTTTGAAGATCTATCTCGTTACATTATCCAATATTTGCTATATAAACTAATACTACGAAAGCATTGAATTTACCACAACAAATGCATTGAACAATTTCTTGGCAATACTGTAAATGAGGCTCTCCTCACACCCTCTCCCTACAGTAAATCTTGAGCATTTCACCTCACCTGCCCTTTGAAGGTCACACCCTAAAAATAAAGTAGGTACCATCAGGGAGCTCCCAGTGGTATTCAGGCTCCCAGGGGCGTGGCTTGGTCAGTAAGACTGGGGGTGGGGAGGGGGTGAGCTTCAGACTTTCTGACATTCAGGCATATGATGTTAAAATACATTATACGATAAGCAGGGTGCATGGGAGGGGCCTAACGGGCAGCGGAAAAGGAAAGGAATGCGGATTCATAGGGATGCTAAGGGAGACAACACAATATTTTGTAAAACAACTAATACTTTTGATCACTTTCAAAGCAGAGAGTGAGAGAGTGTGCACGTTTTTGTCTGTGTGTGTAAAAATTGGGGGTGAAATCCGACAGACACCCCACCAAACCCTACTGAAAACCGCTGCACCCAGCTATTTGTCAGAAAATACATTAGGTGGGGCGGAGCACCCCAAACACCCAGCTGTACCTACACCTTTGGGGATTCTGTGGTTCCAGGGACAACAGCGGTTCTAGCCACCGTAGCTGCCCAGTCCCGGTAGTACCTAAAGGCCCCGAAGAGCTACAGTAGGCAAGGCAACTGCTGCTGGGCTGGGGAAGAAATCTTCAAGAGAAAGTAAAGTCCACAACAATAGTGAAAAGGATTGAACCCACACAGGAGGTTGTTCAGCAGTTCTGAATCTCATGGAAGGTGTTTGATATGCAGAACAATTGCTGAGAACATTTGCTCCTGTGGTGTTTCCGCCTCTTGCTCAGGTGAAGAGTGCGGTGAACATCACAGGGTGCATCAAAGGTGGACCGTCCATAAGTGTTCAGATTTGTGTGGATCAAGTGAAGTTGTTTTTCATTAAGTTGGACGTGTTGCTCAACCAGACAAATCTGTGCTACACAGAGGTCCATGGAGTGTTTCAGGGCTTAAACAGAGCTATTGTTGAAGTTTCTCGTCACATATCTGTTAGGAAGGGCTCCCAAGTGGAAAGGAGAGATAATGAAGTCTCTCTGTGGGGTTTACACAGAATATCGAAACCAAAAATTCCATAGGACAAAATGTAACGTGAAGATTATTTATGACAAAAATATTGTGATAGCAAGTTTCTATAGGTAAGTAAACTTGTACTATGTATGACTCCACATATACCATAACAATATATATATTTTCAAGTTATGTAGATGTGGAGTTTGGAAACGTAAATCTATACTTACCTATTTTTACTTACCTTCTCCCTATTTTGCTCCTCGAAATCTGTGACACAATATTTTGTCCACACAATATTTCTGGTTCCAATATTATGCCAGTGATTCCTGTAGGGAGTCTACACAGAAAAGTGGAACCAAAAATACAGTGGGACAAAATATAGTGTCAAGATTACAGAGGACACAGATATTCTGAAGGAAAGTTTCTATAGATAAGTAAAGTTTTACTATAGTAACTCCACATATATGCACCTTGATGATATGTATACCTTCAAGGTATGTAGATGTGGAGTTAGGATTCGTAACTTTATACTTACCTACTTGGACTTAATGTCTTGATATTTTGGTCCTCAAAACCCTCAACATTTTTGACACAATATTCTGTACACACAATATTTTTGGAGCCCATATTCTGTCCGTGATCCCTCTGTGGATGAAATTCGCGAATGTTTCCATGACTATCTCTCTTACAATGGTGAGAACACCTAGACACGCAGTGGTGTGGCAAGGAGGAAGCCAAGAGTCACTTTGAGAAGGACCCACCTAGGGTTGGAGGAGAAGGCTGTCCTACTCACTGCGACTCTGGCTTTACGGATTTGATGTCACTGAGAGACACTGCCTTGTACCTTATAACTAACATGTGGTGGCTTACCACAAGAAATCAGCATCATTATATCCCAGAGCACAAAGAAGAAATACTTTATGCAAATTACCCTATCTCAGTCAGGAGGAGGGACTCCTTGAATGTTCAAGAAGATGTATTTAGACAATACCAGCCTGCAGCGCATCAAACAACAAAAACACAAGAGAACACATTACGCCTAACACTCCCCGCGATCCATCACTCACACTGCGGAGAGGCCCAATACGTTAACATAGGGAGATAAAAATATGTTTTATATAGTGCCAAAGTGTGAATGAATGAATCACCTCTAGGCACTTGAGTGTTATGTCCTTCGTGGAAGTGCCCATACCGGTAAGATGGTGAAATAAAAAGCAATTTATTTACTCCTGCAAGAGTCACATGGGAGTACAACAACACTGAGGAGAAAAACAATTGTGCATGCAACGCAGGCACCCTTGCACCATGCTGCAAGATTGCCTCCATTGGTGCGAGGCAGCCACAAGGACGCAGGGGAGAGGATAAAAATGCACCATTTTTGATAAATGAGGTGCATTTCGGCCCTTTCCCTGTGGCGCAGAGCAGAGCAGCAAGATCACGTGCTGCACTGGCCCGTGCTACTTCGTTGTAAATATGCCCCATAGTTTTTGCACTGGACCCCTTCCAGCACAAACCCAAGCTTCCCACAAAGGAAACAGCCTTGCACTATGGAGCAGGTGTGTCTGTGTTGGTGCATGGCAGCCAAAAGTTAACCAGTGCAAGGAGAGAGGAGATCAGCTCCACATCTTAGTAGGCTCGGTTCTGCTCTCTCCCTTTCACGCAATTCAGCGCTGCCCCTTTACTTTCTGCGCTGTGTTGTGTGACTTCTACGATAATCTGGGCCCCTGTGCACACTTCCCTCAGCCATGTGCAAAACTGAATTCCAGCTTATGTCTCTGTGCCAGCCGGCTATCCATTTCTGGATGGTCTAGGTTTTCATGTGGGTGCCACATAGGAAGTATCCCTCGACCATTTGTTTCGGCAAAATGGTGCAATTATAAAGTAGTTTTACCGAAATGCTTTATCAAAACAGAATATTTTGTTGACAAAAAGCCTGACATATTGTAAAAGAGCACACACGTTTAAATGGTATCCTGTTCTGACCCCTAAAAACATTTTGTACTCCCCCTAAAAAATAATTACTGTGAGTTTTCTACAGAGATCACGCTGTTTCTAGCAGCGCTCACTGTGACACACAGCTCGTCAGCAAAATACAATAAATAGGGAAAAATAAATCAATGCAAAAAAGGAACAAAATATGTTTTATATAGCGCCAAGTGTCTGACTGAGATTCCTCTAGTCACTTGAGGGTTATGTCCTTCATAGAAATGCCAGTGACAAATCTGAACAAAAGAGATTAGCTGAATTGCCAGTGGTTCTGACATCTTTTTGTCTATAGCGATGCAAGCTTTTTTGCACCATATTTTCGGGCCTCCCTGCACCAGAACGACCCCCCCCTGCATACATTATGCCTGACTCTGGCATAATGTGGCGCATCACAGTAACAAGTGCACACTTATGCAAATATCCGTCTGAATGGCCTGACTACTACTGATAAGCTATTTAGAAGGAGAGACTAGTACAGTTGGACTGGCCAAGGCAGGACTGATAAACTCTGTGTAAGGAGGGCAGACTGGAGGACTGGACTAGACGGGACTGATAAATTCTGTGTAAGGAGTGCAGACTGGAGGAGTGAACTAGACAGGACTGATAAACTCTGTGTAAAGGGGGCAGACTGGAGGTCTGGTCTAGACAGGACTGATAAACTCTGTGTAAGGGGGCAGACTGGAGGTCTGGTCTGGAGACGACTGATAAACTCTGTGTAAGGAGGGCAGACTGGAGGACTGGTCTAGACAGGACTGATAAACTCTGTGTAAGGGGGCAGACTGGAGGTCTGGTCTGGAGACGACTGATAAACTCTGTGTAAGGAGGGCAGACTGGAGGAGTGGACTAGACAGGACTGATAAACTCTGTGTAAGGAGGGGACTAAATAGGACTGATAAACTCTGTGTAAGTAGGGGACTAAATAGGACTGATAAACTCTGTGTAAGGAGGGCAGACTGGAGGACTGGACTAGACAGGACTGATAAACTCTGTGTAAAGGGGGCAGACTGGAGGTCTGGAGACGACTGATAAACTCTGTGTAAGGAGGGCAGACTGGAGGAGTGGTCAGGGCAGGACTGATAAATTCTGTGTAAGGAGGGCAGACTGGAGGACTGGTCAGGGCAGGACTGATAAACTCTGTGTAAGGAGGGCAGACTGGAGGAGTGGACTAGACAGGACCGATAAACTCTGTGTAAGGAGGGTAGACTGGACGACTGGTCTGGAGAGGACTGATAAACTCTGTGTAAGGAGGGCAGACTGGAGGAGTGGACTAGACAGGACTGATAAACTCTGTGTAAGGAGGGCAGAATGGACGACTGGACAGGACAGGACCGATAAACCCTGTGTAAGGAGGGCAGACTGGACGACTGGTCTGGAGAGGACTGATAAACTCTGTGTAAGGAGGGCAGACTGGATGACTGGTCTGAAGACGACTAATAAACTCTGTGTAAGGTGGGCAGACTGGAGGAGTGGACTAGACAGGACCGATAAACTCTGTGTAAGGAGGGTAGACTAGAGGACTGGACAAGGCAGGACTGATAAACTCTGTGTAAGGAGGGCAGACTGGACGACTGGTCTGGAGAGGACTGATAAACTCTGTGTCAGGAGGGTAGACTGGAGGACTGGACAAGGCAGGACTGATAAACTCTGTGTAAGGAGGGCAGAATGGACGACTGGACAGGACAGGACTGATAAACTCTGTGTAAGGAGGGAGGGTAGCCTGGAGGACTGGTCTGGAGAGGACTGATAAACTCTGTGTAAGGAGGGCAGACTGGAGGAGTGGACTAGACAGGACCGATAAACTCTGTGTAAGGAGGGCAGACTGGAGGACTGGACTAGACGGGACTGATAAACTCTGTGTAAGGAGGGCAGACTGGACGACTGGACAGGACAGGACTGATAAACTCTGTGTAAGGAGGGAGGGTAGACTGGAGGACTGGTCTGGAGAGGACTGATAAACTCTGTGTAAAGAGGGCAGACTGGACAAACTTTGTGTAAGGAGGGCAGACTAGAGGACTGCTCTGGACAGGACTGATAAACACTGTGTAAGGAGGGCAGACAGGAGGACTGGAGAGGACTGATAAAGGTGGGCAGACTGGAGGACTGGCCAGGGCAGGACTGATAAACTCTGCGTAAGGAGGGCAGACTGGAGGACTGGACTGGACAGGACTGATAAGCTATATGAAAGGAGAGAAGGGAGATACAGGACTGACCTGTACAGGACTATATGTTTGATGAAATGCCCATATCTCTTATAAAATTGTCCTCCCTCAATATCCTAAATATGTTTTTATTTTATTTCTTCTATGCCACAATCCCACAACTGGCTCAGTGTCTGCACCATTGCTTCTCATTTAAAAAAAAACACTCATTCTACTAGTAAACACTTAAACACTGATTCTAAGTACTCACATGTTTCCCCCACCCCCCCTTTTGCCACTTTCTCTGCATTCTATTACTAGAGGGTGTATACATTCAGCAATTGTACAGTTAGGCACCTTGTGAAAACTCAAACCAGACTGTTTGATTATTTTGCATGCATTCTCGAAATCTTGAAATCTGATAAATGAGTGTGCATTATGTTTTAAGTATTTGCAGGGAGAGACCCGGTCCTGTCTGGTCTTCTTAACCCCCACTTCCTCCTCCCATCGTTTTTTCATGAACAATTTTTTCTTCTGTTTCCTTGGCGATTCTGATATTTCTCTGTAACCCTGCACGTGTGCCCCCCTCCTCTTCATCGCCTTGTACCGGCTCCTGGGCTCCTCTTACTGGCTGTCAAATGTTTACTATAGGAACCACAGGGAAGAGAGGCTAGTGGCGGACACATAGGCCAGGAAACCAAGATGAGACTGTCTTGACTCAGTGTCAAATCTGATGAACTCAGGGATATATTTTCAACCCCTTGCGCCACCTTAGAGCCGCCATAGTGTCATTTTGTTGTACGCTAAGGCAGCACTGAGGTGGCTTTTCTGCTGCACCATATTTACAGTGGCGCAATGCGTGCATTGAGCCACTTTGCAACCCCTTGAGCCACATTATGCCTGCGTCAAGCATAATGAATGCGAGGAGGTGGCTCGGGTTCAGGGAGGCCTGAAAATATGTCACAGTGAAATTTACGACATTTCACTGCACCATTTTCTTCATTGTTTTTAATGCCTACTCAGAGCAGGCGTTAAAGTGACGCACCCATTATATTCAGTGGGCCTCCCTGTGCTTTGCTGCACTAGGATAAAAAACTGTGACGCTAGTATAGGAAAGCGCCACAATAGAGTCGAAGATTTTGACTCTTTTGTGCTAAGGACCGCTATGGTGCACTGTATTGTAAATACGGTGCATCCATGGTGTTGTTAGGTGCTGGTAGGGGAGGCGCAAGAAAAGTGGCGCATCATCTATGATGCACTTCTTTCTTGTAAATATGCCCCTCAGGCTGGTGAAAGACCTTAAGGACGCATTTATTCCATAACGTGAGACCTAACTCCTAAATTCTCCACGCCCCTCTCCATTTCCATCTAAAGGGTGGAACCACCAACAAGAGTTGGTCGCCAGACCAAGGGTCTATTTGAAATTGATATGCCAAGGACCCTGCCAGGTATGTGCTGAAATACTCAGCAGATTTTGTTGAAAGCTACTTTCTGCGCCATCAGAAGCCAACGGATAGGATGCATTCGTGTGAAAATCACCTTTTTATCAGCATTCTGGTCATGATGTAATTATTTCATTAGGTAGCCATTGCGCCTGATACCTTTGAAGTTACTTTTCCATGTTTGGCCAGGAGATGTTAAGCGAATGGCAAGTGAATCATTGTACAACATTTTTCTTCCTATTGAAGTAAATTAGTATTTCCTTTTGTTTCAGACTTGAACAATTGGGTCCGCATCCTCCTGTACTGCCTCATCTTCCTACTGAGCATCTTCGGCAACACCCTCATCATCATCGTGCTGGTGATGAACAAGCGCCTGCGTACGGTCACCAACTCCTTCCTGCTGTCGCTGGCCGTCAGTGACCTCATGGTGGCTGTCTTCTGTATCCCCTTCACCTTCATCCCCAATCTCATGGGCAACTTCATCTTTGGAGAGGCCATCTGCAAGATCGCGGCCTACTTCATGGGTGAGAGGACTCGATGCGAGCAAGTGTGAGGCTCAGTGTGGGGCGCATAGGTGTCAAGCAGGCACCTACCTGAACCTATGTTACACACATCTGTTGATCTCCTTTCAAAGTCATTGAGCTTAACATTGGCCCAGCTATTCTTGCTCATGGGTGTATTTCGTACTTTCTCCTACATCTTCAACTCTGTCATTCATATGTCCTTTTGTTCTCTTCATATTATTTTCCATCCATGCCGCCCTCCCTCTTTCATCCTTCCTTCTTCCATTATTCCTTTCAATAGCCCTCAACAATCTGTTTCCCCATCTCTCTTACTCTCTTGCCTGTCTTATTGAACTTCCACTATTTTCTACCCCCTTTCTTCTATTCTTCCCCTTAGATTCGTAGGGGCATATTTATGAGAGGGTTGCATCACGCTTTCACCACGCAACATGACACATGCGTTGCACAAACCTCTAAGTCAGAGTTTTGAAGCCATGCAAATTCACTTTGACTAGCTCCAAAAATCTGGAGTAAGGCAACGCAGCACAAATCATTGCATTGCCTTACTCTGGCCCGGGATAGCGTTCCCTGGGCGTTGCATGGGTGTTCGCATGAAACTCCCATGTTTTTTGACGCATTCACAGATTTACCAGAACTGAAAAACCTGGCACTTTACCAAAAAGAAAGGTCTTCTTTATTTCTCCTTGTTACTTCCTCTTTCTACTTGTGTTGCATTCTGCAGCACCCACAGAGTAATGCAAACCAATCCTGCATGCAACGCAGGCACCCTTGCACCATAGTGCAAAAGTACGTGCATTGGCGCTAGTGAGCCCATTTTGTACCAGCTCTGTGGAAAGGACAGGATTGTGCAATATGCCTTAAATAATGCGCACTCCTTCCCTTTCCCAGTAACATAGCGCAGCGCAGTGAGGTGACTTCTTGCGCTGCACTGTGCCGCTATCTCATAAATATGTCCCCAAGAGCTTAGGTAACTTTCTCAGGCTCACTTCAGCTCACTGTCTCCCCTTACACCCGCCCTCTACTGTTCTTTAGCTCCCAGGAGTCTGGATGCTTCAGATACGCTAAGCATCTCCCTTGTCTTCTTTGACACTTTACCTCGCCAATTCTCATTCTTCCGCCAGATATTGTGCTATTCTCTTTCCTTCTTTCCTCTTTCCTTACGATCCGTTCATTTAACCTGCTCTGACATTTATGGCCATTTTTAAGAGCCTGTAGTGCCACCTTAGATCCACCATATCATTGTTTTTTTTTACACTAAGGTGGCGCTAAAGTGACAGGTTCATTTTCTGGTATTGAGAATAGTGGATGTTTCATCTCCTAGCAAAGTTAAACACAGACCAAAAGAATGCCTTTTTAATGGAAATAGCCTTAAACTTAACCACACAGATGCTATCATCAAATGTTTTTTGTATGTATGTGTATATTGTTGGGATGGGAATATCTTCTGCATGTTGCAGAGTCCTATGCCCTGCCCTGCGTACCCGAACAGCATTCCTGTGATTCTTTTATTTTTTATTTTTGCTAATGCCACATACCAATGCAATGTGCGTGCATTGACCTAGGCCTGGTCTTGAGAATGATAGATTCTGGACTAAGTTGTGAACTAAGAAGGGTGCACCAAGTGCACCCTCCTAGAGATGGGTGACTACTGCCCTGCCAGAAGTTTCATGGGTGGAGTGAAGTGGGGGCAGCATATTGTGTTAGTGAATTGTAGTGACAGGATTTTACCTACTTACAGGCCCATTCATCTAAAGTTCTGCTGCTCACAATGAACCCGGAATCCTGAAAGCGACATCCTGTGTATTGTATATGTGAGTATGTGCTAGGAGTAATACTGTGCCATGCATGAGTGATGCAGGCCTATGGGTTCCATTTTGACAGCCTACATTCTGGACCAGAGTACAAGATGGAGGAAAGGTTGCTTTCTCTTGGCAACATATTTGTATTTCTGGCAAGTCCTAGATTGGAGCACCAGACTCTATGGTGAGGAAAGGGGAGACAGGCTTTTCTTGGGGGTGCCGAGGCCCTTCTTAATGCAAATTATCTGTGATGCCTCTGACTGGAGCTGCCATTTGATGCCATGTGTCCTGAAACCCTGCGATCACTTGGGACCCGGGTATCTAATAGAGTACCAGCGACAATGGTCTCTATAACAGTGAAGGATATTATGTAAATAACAAAATATTGCTCAGATTTAATAGGCACAAAATTAATAAATCACAACCTACAATATTTATGTGGAGAATGCGCGAGGTGAAAAAAACATGATGGGTGCTCAGGCGAGCATATCACGCACATGTGCAGTGGCGTAAAATAAGCCCCGGCAGCCCTTGCGATCCAGGGGACCCTAGAGCTCCAGGTGCACCCTCAGCAAAAGTGGTAGGTGGCGGGCCAGGGAAGAGAGCCCCCTTTATGTACTTTATGGGGGGCTCCCTCAAGTTAGGCCACTGACTTTTGAATAGAGTAATATATATGTGAATCAAATGTATTTTACAAAAGCAAGGCCTGTATCCCACAAATTGATTTTAGTAAAATAGATCTCTGTTAAAGATCGATGACGTTTCAATATTGGAATCATCATCACTGCATGGAGGAAGGGACAGAAAGGGGCCATAAATATAAAATACATACAAACACATATGATAGGTATTGTACACTGCTGCAATGCACTGTAATTACTTGCATATAAATGATGCCATGAATTGAGCATAGGAAAGATTGGCTAAGGAAAGATTGAAAATTAGAAGGAAATTAGTGGTGAATTCAATCATTGAGAGTATGGTGGATTGGGGATGTAAGTATGAGAAACTCACCAGTGTGGAATGCAAAGTCAATGGGATTTAATGGTCGCTTTATGGGAGGTGCCCTGTGAGGGTACATCAAGGTGAGATTATTCTGTGGAAAGGAATATGGACTGACATGAGATGGAAGAAAGCTCACCGGTAAACTGATGTGAAAGGCTGCATCAACCTCAAACTTTACCTGGTCTATGACTATGTGGTGGGAGGGGACCAGCGATGAGGTGAGATCCTTGAGCTGTGGCCCGGTGTGCAGGAATTTCATCCAATAGAGCAAAGGGAGTCAATGAGGGAGTCACTGGGACAGGGTATAGCAAGGAGGGGTTAGTCTGTGAAAGGGAAACATTAGAGTGACAATGGAATGGCTGAAATACCATGAAGCCAACAGTAAAGTATGGCCGCTCTATAATCAAATTATTCCTGCTCAGTAACTGGATGGGGGTAGGAGGTTATCCACAATGAGGTCACATCTTTCAGCCGGTGGATGGTAAGCAGGAATTCCTTGAGGATGAGCCAAGTGCCGGCAGGGAGAAGCCTGTGTCGGCAGCTGTCAATTGAGTGACATCTCCGAGAATGCACAGACATGCTTCAATTTAGAGTGGCAATAGAAATAGAACTGAGGCTGTGACGGGCATGTTGAGGTCAAAAGGGGAATGCGGGTCTCATTCAGTGGTCATGTATAAGAAGGGATGTTTATGAGGTTCATACAGACAGAAAGGCGTAAAAAGGAATTCTGTTAGTTACAATTGTGACAGTAATTAATACATTTCTTTTGTTACATGGACTCATTTAATACAGTGTCAGCAAATGAAACAATTACAATCAATCAGGATTTAGTGCAGCAAATCACCTGTGAGAATCTTGAGGCGCTGGAGTTGCTGGCTGCTTCGCGGTGCTCTGTTCATTCAAAAAGCCAAGTCTTGAGACCTTTTCTGAATTCCCAAAGCAATGTGGCGTTCCTAGGGTGAAGGTGGTGGACATTCCTAGCTTTGGCCACCAGGTGAGAGAAGTAATGTCCACTGCTGTTAGATCAGCGGATCCGGGGGTTGTCTGCGAGAAAAAGAGAGGTGGATCACAGGTGTGGGGTCGGTTTGTGGAAGGTCATAGGTTTGTTGGTGTATGCTGGTCTTCCATTGTGCAGGGCTTTGTATGCGTGCGTCAGCTTCCTGATCTAGATCAGAAGCCAGTGTAGCTTTTTGAGATGCAGGGTGAAGTGAGCCCGTCTGTGGAGGTGAAGGATGAGTCTAGTTACGCCTGCCTAGACCTGTCAGGGGGTTATCTTGTTACATTAACAAACAGTCAAAAACAGACACAGAATACAGCTAAGACATTGATATATTATACATGTAACACCTGTCATGATAACATCCACCTAAAAGATAAAACAAGTTCAAGTTTTTGGTCCAATTGTATTGTCCCATTCGGGTGAAACCGGTGGGTCTTATAGTAGTGTTGCCGGTCTTCCATTCGCTTGATCCCAGAATTCATGTTATCCAACTGTAGGATCCATTTGAGCTCTTCTTTGTTGAGGATCTGGTTTATGTTGCCGCCTCTGTGAGGTGTGGAGATGACCAAACTCACCTGCCACTGCAGATCATCTTCTGAATGTTTGGTTTGGATAAAGTGCTCAACTAGTAGGGCAGTGAGGACCTGACACCTGAGTCTGCACCAATATTGCAAGATTCTGATTTCGACTGATTGGGTTATTTGACCGACATATACAAGCCGGAAAGGACAGAAAATGGTGCAAATCACAATGTTGGTGTTGGAGTTTGAAAAACATTTCAAAGTGATTTTAGTGCTGCCATGGTTAAATTCCTTGCTTTCAACTGTTAGGGATCAGAGGTTACATTCCCCACATTTGTAGTGTCCTACAGGTGATAGAAAACCCAACAGATCCAGAATGGATTGGGGAGTTCTATTTGGAGTGAGTGCAGAGCAGAACAAATGGTATTTGAGTTTTTTTTTTCCTTTCTTGAAGGCAAATATAGGTGTCTCTAGTGTAAGGTCCACAGCTGCTGTGACTTTCAGAGTTCCTTAATACATTTTGCTACAAAGCTGGATACAGGGTAAAATACTTATCATACAATGTGTTTCTATATAGTTTACATTTATGTCCCATTTCTGCCTCTCTCCCAACCCATTCCTATGTAGTGACCTCTCAGGCTCATGTTAATTTGAATTCTGATGAAGATCCCAATTTCCACAGGAAACGAAACGCTGTCAACAGTTAAGACAGACACACTTTACTAAAATCAGTTTCTGTATACAGGCCTAGGCTACACATATATATTAAAGTATTCACACGTGTATCAGGCTTGCCAGAGCAATGAGCATGGTTTTTAGCACCTCACTGATGCTCTTCATAATTATTGTTTGTTGTAATGTATTACTTTTGTGACTGATTGGTAAACCTGGCCAATATTTCCTTAATTATATAGCACCCTTCATTATTATTGGAACCATTGCTGCTTGCACATCATTTGATGGATGGTGGCGGTGCATGATGAGGCCAGCTGTATCCGTTAATAGGGAAAGGAGTCCTTTGAAGGGGCACAGATTCTGGTCTCTTTTCCTGATCTCAGTGAGGTGGTGCAGCCTGCTCGCATCTCTTTGTACTTCTGTGATGGGTACTCCACCGGGAAACTGTCCTGCTGGACAGAGCATCCTTGAACGCAAAGGCTAGGGCTGGAAGGTGACCTGCTAGGTCACATGAAAGGGGAACCAACCCAAACCTGTTCCAAGACTCAGACTTGGAATACACATCCCCCATCTGCAAAATAAATCTAAAGAAGGGACAGAGACTCCCTAAGCAGCTGCATCGAAGGAATCAAAGTACTGCTGGACCGGGCAGTGTGACCTACATCACACATCCTTGTTGTAGGCCTTAGGCCCCTGGAATGGTGTGCCCATGTGGAAGGGGCAACTGAAGCTAGGATAAGCGCATGCAGGTAGCCCGTGTGCCTCGTAAATGGACTGAGTGACCATGACACGACCAAGTGTGCCATTGGGTCAGGACCAGCCCCGAAGACTACATTAACTTAGAGGTGGCATCAGAATGCCTCATGAAGGATCGAGGTCACTGCCTACAGGCACTGTGTGCTGAAGATTGTGCCTAGCATCCGCCATGCCACGGACTCGTCAAGCTCGTGGCTGGTGCACCCAAGAAGAAGAGCCAAGTACTCAAGAAAAAAGAGATAAAGAAAAATGGCCAAACAAAATTAGACCAAATTTGGCAGAATCCTTGATCTTTACTCAGAAAGCATGTTTTTTGTGATTTTATGTAAATCTGTTCAGCTGTATTTCAGAAATTAAGCTTCAAAATATAGTGATATTCGGACTGCTAGTGTCCTGATATGCTCTAATTAGCCCCTTTAGAAGAGAATAGTCAATCGTGATTGTTTGGTTGCAACCTAAACAATTTGTTGTGGCAGCCATTACAGGACACAAGGACATACGGAGTACCACAGTGAGCAACTCCATCAGTACCGACCATAACCCAGAGAGTCAGTGGTCCGCCACCTTGAAGAGGGCAACTGACAGAAGCATCCTCTTCTGCTGCTACCCTTCGAGGGACACACTGTGCACCCCTGAGAGGACTGTTGTGTGTCATCTAGAGACTCTGCCTCGCACCAGTGAGAGTCTAAAGCCATGGGAGGGCTGAACGTGGCTTCACACTGCTACTGACTGCTGAGTGTCACCTGGAGGTTTCCGCCTGCTGCTGGTGCAATCCCACTAGCCGAACATGGCCCTGCGCTTATACTATGAACTTGGTGAGTGACTAAAAGGGCCAAAATTGCCCAGAGATAGGCAGAACCATCTCACGCTAGATCTCTCACAGTAGAGGGCTCCAGTCTACGACAGACCCATTTCAGGAGCAGGTTGATACACTGTTTCAGTATAAACAAAGTTACAAACAGTTATGGTCTTTGTGTGTAGAATGTTCTCTTCCCCTGATTGTACTAGTGTCTGTTGAAAGGTTCAGATAGGACCTGAAGTCTGAGCTGGAAGCATCAATCGCTCCTCGTGGGGTTTACTGTAACCTACATACCTGAACATTACATGTAACCTGTAACTACAAATAAACTATGTGCTGTAATTAAGTGCATGAAGAAAACTTCTTTCTACTTATGCAACAATGCAGGGTGCTCTAAAACGTCTCATAGTTGTTGTGTCTGGAGGAGTTAGAAAGGTCTTCGTCAGTGACAGGTGACATGCTATATGTACAGATATGCCGTTACCTCCTTCTTAAAATGCAAGAATGACAGTATGAAGTTGTTAGGCATTATTATGTTATTAATATTTCCTCTTCTACAGGCCTGAAATTCTTTAAGTAAAGTGGAAAAGTCCATCACAGAATTTATGCTTCACATAATTATCTCTCTGGTTGAAGGATAGGCTCTCAGGGCCCTTACTGAATTGATCCCGGAAATTGTTGAAATAGAGATTTGTTGTTACTGGCAAACAAGAGAGGTTTGTTAAGAGCTGCAATCTACCTATTGGCAGGACATGTTGCCTGTCTATTTTTGTGATGCATGAGATGACCTATGGACATTGTGCTGATGAATTCTGGAATTTCATAACATTAGCAATTTCCAAAACTCCAACTCCACATATCTGAGTCATAACTCCTTCTGGAAGATTGCAAAAGTGGTGACACACTTCAGGGAGCTGTTGAACTCTGCTCTAGAGGGTAATTATTGATTATTTTCAAATCCGTCTTAAACTCATAATAACTAATCAACTTAAAAGAATGCATAAACCATCACTGTGCGGTCTACTAAAAAGCATTGCTATTTGCATTATTAGTTAAGATTATTCCAAAAGTGCTACAAAGTGTGATTGCCATTGGTCAGGTTCCCCTGTTGTACTGTTGTTTGTTTGTTTGCAGAAAGTGACTCCAACAAGACTGGGGCTTGCTGACCATCAGCCGGCTCATCGTGGTTGACTGTACTTTGCTTCTTTCCAACAAGAGTATCTGGTTGTGTAGACATCAATCAGCTCAACATTGGCTACTGCACACTGCATCTTTGAATAGATGATTCAAACAAGGCTGTGGGATCCAGAGATCAGCAGCCAGTTTAATGACCTTTGCTCTTTTGGCTAAGATGATTACAAGCCCCTGAGTCTGTGCTTTCTTTGGCTAAAATAATTCCAACAAGACTGTTGGGTCCTGAAGATCACTGACTAGCTCTCCTGGAGCTACTTGATTTTGATTCTTTGCCTAAGATGATTGCAACTAAACTTCACTGTCCGGTTGTCACTGGCCACCTCCCGGCGGTCTACTATACGTTGCCTCTTTGGCATAGACGAATCAGCAAGCCTGTGCAATCTATTCATCATTGGGTAGCTCTCTGTGGTCTTCTGTACAATGCTTCGGTTGATAAGATGAGTCCAAGGAGACTGCAAGGTCCAAAGGTCCTCAGCCTGCTTTATGTGGCCTGCTGTGACCTGCTGTGACCTGCTGTACTTTGTTCTTTAGAACACTATAATAGTGGAGCACACGCATACAGATTTCTAGGGATCCAATTGTTAACTTGGTTCGTATATATCCATATGTATATTTCCATTAAACATGTAAACTTCAAAGCAAGGCATAAATAATCACAACAAAGTTTTGGATATCTGGGTGTAAATCACACTTTCCTTTTACTAGATCAAACTTGAATGCTGCTCATGGTTTTCTTTGTCTTATGTTCTGGTCTAAGTACCTTGAACTCCTTATATTTGTAAGTCTTGGAAAGTGTTGGTTGTACTGCAGTCAGTTGAAGGCTGATTCATTTCACCAATATGACAAAATGGACATTGAGCTGAAATATACCAATGTTTGTGGGTATTCTCAGGAGATGCCTGTGACCTGATCGATCACCACAGCAGAGACTCAGGTTGCTGCAACAGTGACCTCAGAAGTGACCATATCTGTCACTGTGGTGGCCGCAGCCAGCAGAACAACAGCGGTCAGCACACCAAGGACACGAGCAGCGAGCAGAACTATTTGTAACGCAGGGGCCACCTCGGCAGATGCATCAGCTACAAGGCTGCACACGCACTCTTAAGGCCATATGTACGAGGGCACAAAGGCACATCGGGCCATTTGCGACCGGAAATATGCTTTTTACTATATACCAAAGCAAAATGCGACCCAGTAACTTGTTTACCGAATCGCATTTTGCTTTTCTGATTCAGTATTGGGAAGGGGCATGTTTAGGGCGTCCCCTCCTAATAGCGAGGCGCACTGGCATGTAAGAATGTTTTGCCACTGTGAATGCGGTCGCAAAACATTTGCAGTTACCAGCAACTTTAAGTTGGTGGTAACCCGCTGGCAAACGAGAAGGGGCCCCCAGGGACTTATTCCACTTTGTGAATGGAAGCGTAATTATGTTTTCAGAGCAGGCAGTGGTCCCAGGGACCACTGCTTACTCTGAAAACATGTAAAGAAAACGTTTCATTTTTTTTTGTTTGAAATGCACCCTGTTTTCCTTTAAGGAATACGGGCTGCATTAAAAAAATAACTGCTTTATTTAAAAGCAATCACGTGGTCTGCTGTCCCCAGCAGGCCACCATCCCTGTGAGTACAGCTATTCCCAATGGGGTTGCAAATTGTGACCTACCTCAGAAATATTAATGAGGCAGGTCTTTGCGACCCCATTGGGAATCACTAAATGTGTCTGAGACACATTTGTACATTTCTTTTTGTGAGTCTCTAATAGCGATTTACAAAAAGTTGCAATTAGGGACTCGCAAAATTAATTGGACGTACATCTGTCCTTTAGAGCACTGTTCCCTAATTTCACAATAAACTGCCCTATTTATGGCTTTGCTGCACTCGTTCCCCCCATTTTTGGGTTTTAATATTTTCTGCTTGCTCTATCTTTTCCAAAAACCTATCTAACAAACTCCACGAAGTCTGAAACTATTCAAAGCTAAACTCACAACTACGTCGCATATCCCCTCAGGCTCAGACCCATAGCCTAAGCTCCCAGGAGTGTAGCTTAGTCAGTGAGATTTGGGGGTGTGAATCTCATGTTCCCCTACTAATTAAGCGGTGGGCCGCAGGTTGGAGTGGTGAGATGACCCAAGTTCGGGGTTAGAGGTGTGCCACACCCAAAACACCTCTGCTGAAACTACGCCCTGCCCATCCCACCATTGCCTGGTAGTTCTCTCAGGGACTGCAGTCATGTGCAACACAACAACCTGGAGTCCCTGCCCTGGGATCACTTATTTAAAATGTATTTTCACTGCATGCACTTCTCTTCGTCCCTCCTAAAAGAAGCTTTGATGGCAGAGTTGTCAAATTGGTGCATGTGCACACGGCTTCATGCTTTCAGCCCTGCTTTTTACAAATCATTTTATCAACTTACTGACAGCCCTATGTACTAAGCTGAGGTCGCAAATAGCAGAGGTTGCACAGATAAATTAATTGAGCGAGCCAAGCCAGAGACGAGCGATAGGTGTGGCTCAGCTCTAAGTGTTTGTGCACGACCCAAGTCATGAAAACGTTAGGCATGTATGTCTTGCAACAAACATAATGTAAAGATATGATACTGTCTCTTCAAAATTTAAAGAAAGTGTATTTTTTTGACACGCGGAAGCCGCGTAGACTGACATTCATTAAAAGTGATAAGTTTCAGAAACATTCATGGCTCCCCCCCAACAACAATGCCATTAGTGAACTGAGAGGCAAGTCAGTAGGCAGGTAAAATCTAGATTCTTCAGTGGTTAACCTGCCCTAGGGCACTGGAACCCTGGACCTAAAATGGGTTAACTCAACAGAAGGATGGCCGCACTGTGTATTATGTTAACAGTCTGCTCCACCATGCTTCATGCTGGGCTCCACAGGTCCGTTGCTATCGTCTCCCTCTCTGCCTGGCTGTGCTCTTTCACTACATCTAGTACTAAGCTTGGGCAATTAACACTGGAGGATATGCACTTAGAGCCTCATGTACAAACCCATTTTAAAGTCTCAAAGTCTGCAAATTGCAAAAGCACAGGTTTCCTCAAGAGAAAATGTCTTTTTTGTAATGCACTAAACCCATTTTGCGATTCGGTAACAGATCACTAAGGGCCAGATGTAGCAAAGGTTTTTACCCATTCTGTGTCTATGGGAAAAAGTGTTCGTACATATGGACCTAAATTCCAAAATGGATTTCGAAAGGCTGAACGAATAGCTATTTTGAAGAGGGATTTTAGGCTATTTCTTCTGAATAGTGTTTTGTTATGGTAAGTATCAATGTTTAGTATATGAAAGTCAGTGGTAAAACATTAAAAAGTTGAAATCGCTTGAGGTGGTGTGGGACACATTCACAAAAGAGAAGGAGTCCCACTGGGAACCCTTTCCCTTTTGGAATGTAAAAATATGTTTGTTGGAAGTAGAATAGTCCAGGAGACCATTGTCAAATCTCAAAGAAAAAAAAAAAAAAAAAAAAAGTTTTTCTTTCGAACTGCAGCCCTGTTTCCCCTTAGTAAAACAGGCTACATTTACAAAAACAAGTTTACTTTATTTAACTATGATCACAGACATGTTGGTTTTCTGACATCAACAGGCCACCATACTTCTGATGCCATCCAAACGTCGTGAGTCCAAATTTGGGATTTACACCTTGCCTTGAATATTAATGATTTAGATTGGATTTCAACCCACTATAATTTGGAATTTTGTGAAGCGACCTATTAGTACATAGGTTGGTTTGCAAAATTATTTCCCATTTGCAAAAATTGGTGAGGAATGTGTAATCATTTTTTGTGAATGGAAATATTGTCCATCTTGCCCTCGACTCTCACTCTTCTGTACTAACTTCATGAACTGTAGACTTCTTCTTTTGTGCAGTTCTGCAACATTCCTTGCCACCACTCTTTGGGGCCACCCACATTTACTAACTTGTGGCACCGTGGGGATGCTCTCCTCTTCATCATGCCACTTGCCAGCTGCCTGGAGTATTTGGTGGCCAACAGTAACGTCTATTGACATCAATGCTGATACTTTCTTTCTTGGTCTGCAGAGGAAAAATGGACAGCCTCTGTGCATGCATAAGCTCATTGCATCAACATAGCAGTCATGTGGCCACAGTGTCACCTCCAAGGTCATCATCCCACCTCTCCCAATGATCCTGAGCTGACATGGCATCATTTCCCTCCCGAGTATGTGGGGACCACTATGCAGGGCTGTCTGCTGTGGTGCTTGGATCTCCATTCTTGGGTCTTCAGGAGGTTTATAGCAGGAGAATCCCAGAGCCCATGCATTGGAAAAGGAAGGGTGTTCCAATGTAGATGCAACTGCCATCCACAGAAGATGAGACCCATTCTTGCATGCCAGGGTAGTCGGCCCACTAGGCCTACTTCTAACCTGGAAGAGTCCTTGATTCAGGGCAGGATGATCCAGAAGGAAATCATCAACAGGGAAAGGTGACTGGGCAGTCAGCCCTGATAGAATTTAATGTCACCTGAACCCTTTACATCACTAGAGTCATTCAGAACTCTTGACCTATGGACAATGATTTCCTGCAGGTAAACATCTCACTCACTTGGTGGATACCCTTGCCTTCCTTGGGAACCGGCTATCACTGTGGCATTCAGATTGGAGAGAGAACAGTGTAGAGAACCTTGTAACCAGGACCCCTCAATGTTATGGTGCACAGTGGGAGGGAAAGAGATCCTGATCAACTACACGACTATAGGCTTAGAACTATACCTTGTGCTGCAGATACAGAAACCTCGCATGTGCCTGTTTGTCTGGCCTTCCTTGAAACTGCAGTAAGTTGACTGCCACGGGATCCTCTTCAGCTGTAAAACCCAGCGACAACTGGTTCCCCAAGTGTGCTTGGGCTGGCCTGAAAGACCAGCTATATCCTTTGCAAATTTGTTAAGCTTGTGGAAGATTTTTGAGTTCCCTTTTCTTTGCCAAGAAGGGCGCAGAGGGAACCCCTTTATTTTCCCACCTAAAGGGACAGGGGACACCTGAAAGGAGAGTGATCCATGTGGTATCGGGGGAGGGGCTGTCCAGATCTGACACAGACATTGGATATGAGGTACACCAGTAGTCACTTCCCAGGGCCCCAGTCAGCACTATCCATTGGTACCTCCTATGTCACTTGCATCAGACCAAAACCTCAATGCAATGGAATTAACATGCTCAACAAGAAATTATGGGGCACATGTATGTACCATTTTTCCTGTCGCAAACGGCCCGATTTGCAAATAGGACCGTTTGCGACAGGAAAAAACCATTTTGGTATGTACAGAGCATATTTTGCGATTCGGTAACCTATTTACCGAATCACAAAATAGGTTTGCGAGTCGCAATTAGGAAGGGGCGTTCCCTTCCTAATTGCAAGTCGCAGCGCGATGTAGCATTGTTTTGTGACCGTGAATGCGGTCACAAAACAATTGCAGTTAACACCAGTTTCAAACTGTTGCTAACCCATTTGCAACCGGGAACAGGTCCCCATGGGACCCCTTCCCCTTTGTGAATGGCAGCAAAATTATTTTTTCAGAGCAGGCAGTGGTCCATAGCAGACAGTGGTCCTATGGACCACTGCCTGCTCTGAAAAATTGAAAAGAAAACTTTTAATTTTTGTTTTTGAAATGCATCTCGTTTTCATTTAAGGAAAACGGGCTGCATTTAAAAAAAAAAAACTGTTTTATTTAAAAGCAGTCACAGACATGGTGGTCTGCTGTCTCCAGCAGGCCATCATCCCTGTGAGGGTGGCCATTCTCAACGGTGTCACAAATTGCGACCTACCTCATGAATATTCATGAGGTAGGTCATTTGCGACCCCATTGCGAATCGCAAACAGTGTAAAGTACACTGTTGTACATACGATTTTGCGGCTCACAATTTGCAACTCGCAAAGGAGTGACAAATTACGAGTCGCAAAACTCGGGGTCCTACATCTGGCCCTATGTTA
Organism: Pleurodeles waltl; assembly: GCF_031143425.1. NCBI lineage: Eukaryota > Metazoa > Chordata > Amphibia > Caudata > Salamandridae > Pleurodeles > Pleurodeles waltl. The sequence goes on along the minus strand of NC_090447.1, from coordinate 49,135,080 downwards.
TATTGCGCATGTGCAATACTATGGCCCCCAAAACCTGGAGTCTACCAAACTGCTTCTTGCACCACAAGCATTATTTAAAAGGTAGCCCACTATCTTAGAGTGTTGTGATGCATTAGTTCTTGGGTTTCAGGCCTCTGCAGAAACCCCGCATGCAGATCCGTTCAGTCATTCCTTTCCACCTCTGGCACCCTTGGACGGCTGGGATATACGTAGATTATTCTTCAGAATAGGAGTGGGGTTCACCGGGTCTGGCTGTGGCAGTGAAGTTAGTACTTACTTGTTTCCTCTGAGCACATCCTTCTCCTTATGTTACTAAGTAAAGAAGTGCCCATAATATTTCATGGTTCTCAGTGGTTCCATGATCTTTCCAGAATCATAGAGCTTCTTTTGCACTGTCCAGTCATAGGTGTCTTGCCAGGCCTAGACCCCACCCTCCTGCTCTTACAGAGGTGCAGAGCGCCACAGTGACTCACACTGACCCTATGGCATTCAACCTCATGGCAGGGACCACTACCTAGAATACCTTGCTGGGACCTGCATTTTGACAAACTTTTTTTTACCGCTAGTCACAATATTTGAAAGTAGGTACTACACTACTTGGCATGCCTGTTTGCCTCAATAATCCTAAAATAATGTGTGTAGTGCACTAGAAGTGATTTTGGTGGCTCCATGCTGTTATGCATTCTGATTTGTGTTATTTGTTCCTCTTTAGGGCTGTCTGTCAGTGTCTCCACCTTCAGCCTGGTGGCCATTGCTATTGAACGGTACAGCGCCATCTGCAACCCGCTCAAATCCCGCGTCTGGCAGACGCGTTCCCATGCCTACCGCGTCATCGCTGCCACCTGGATCATCTCCACCATTATGATGGTACCCTACCCCATCTACAACACCCTGGTCTCCTTCCAGATGAAAGACGGCGTGACCACCGGCTTCCAGTGCCGCATCATCTGGCCTAACAGTACAGTGCACCAAGCCTGGTGAGGCGCAATGGAGACGCGCATACCTATGTCACTCCTCTACCTTCTGCCTTACTTTTTACTCCTCTTTCTTTGCATGCGTCGGCTTACTCCAATGCTGCGACCAGTGACCAGTCGCTGAAGCTAACACGCAGCGGGAGGACCTGTTTGAGCACTCATACACACAGCATAGCTGCTTACCATCCACTTACCTCCTCATTACTCAGTCCTCGCTCATTTGTTTACTCACATAAAACTCTTCAAACTCCCCCACTAACTCCTTGGTTTTCATTCTCTTACTCTAACTCCACACATCCCCACTCATTTTACACCCGCTTACTGATTTTACACTCACTACACCTGCACACACACTTCTCACCCATGACTCACTCACCTGTTTAGTTCTCACTCTTTACTCACAAACTCATGTCCCCCTCTTCACTCGTCCATTTACCCACATCTCACCCCAGAATCACTCGTCCTCTACTACCCCTGTGTCTTGCTAGAATCCATTGATTATGCACTTATCAGTCACCACCTCCTCACCGATTTAATTGTCACTCACTCACCCACCTTCTTTTCTCACTCCCACATCCATTTCCCACTTCATCTGACACTTCTGTCAGGCTCATCATTTACATGTGGATTAATTTCCCACTCTTCACTCACTTGCAGAATCCCCTCTCACAATCCAGTTATAAAATTACACACTCACCTTCGACTCATGCCTCTTGTGCTCTCACTTCCCTTTCATCACTTACTTAAACACTTACCACTCATTAACCTACCTCTTGTCACTGGCATAGCATTATCATTCACTTACACTTTCACTTACATCTCCTCTACATGATCCTTTTCCACTCATAACTCAGTCTGCCACTCAGTTCCCACCCATCACTTATTTTCACAATCGGTTCCCCTGAATTGGTGACCTAGCCAATCACTCCCTCTCATATTTACCACACTGCTAACCTAATTATTTCCTCTTATACCTCTTTCAATCACATCATTCTCTAACTCTCACTTTCCATTCACTCACTTAAATGCTTGCCTCTCACCCACTTCCGACCATCATCCACTGATAGTCACTTTTTTCCCCTCACTGAGATCTTTTTCATTTATTTACTCAGAATGTACCACCCACTAACATCTTATTCAGTACTCACTCACTTACTTTCCATTATTTATTCACTTGTCCAGACACTCCCTACTCACCACTCAATTATCTTTTTACTTTCCAGTTACCAGTCAGGTGCACTTACACCCACCATTTTTAACCCATCATGTCCCCGGTTACCTGAACATCAACTATTCACATGTTCATCACTCACTCATTAGGTCACTCATTTGCCTGCACACTCATCACTTACTTGCACACGCGCCACCCATTCAAAACTCCCTCCAACATTCACTCGCTTGAGGTAGCAATGTGGTAAAAAGCTATCTACCTTGCCACTGGAAACAAAGGACCTGTGTTCAATTTCTAACACTGGTCTCACGTTTACTTTACACCTTGTGTGATCCTGGACAAGTCGTTTTCCATCGCTGACTCTTGCATACTTAGGGACCATTTCACAAAGGCATTTAAAGTAAGTGTGTGAAGGCAAACTCCTGAAGTACAACTTGTGTACTCTTGAAGTACTACTTGTGTACTCCTGAAGTACTACTTGTGTACTCCTGAAGTACTCTTTGACATACTCCTGAAGTATCATTTTACATACTCACAAGTACCTTTATGAATCAGCCTCTTGGACTTCCGGTTACGAAAATCCTAGTCCCCACCGAGCATTGGTATGTCAGTGTGGCTGGAAACTCTCAGTTAACAATGTGACTGAAGCGTGAAGAAACCTTACTCTTATGTGGCACTCAAATAATTCAAGGTTCAATTTATAGTTAGGCATAGATTGTGACTCACATACTGCTAAGCACTGCAAACCCAATTTGCTACCTAAATCAGGAAATGTACACCAGTTCCTTTTTTCCAAATACACTGTGTAACTTAGCAGAGTATAACACACTGCAGTGAAAGCCGCACAGGATCCATATCTTCTTGATAGGAGTAGGGAATATAAAAAGTAGCACTTCAGGAGTACTCCTTCACACACTTTAAATGCCTTTGTGAAAGAATGATAAAACAAAAGTAATGATTACAAAATTAAGTGTGTAAAGTGAATGTACCTACTCACTGCTCTCAAATATGACTAGGCTTAAATGAATCAAACAATTTTGTGATGCTGCTGTCACAACTAATGCACGTTTTAGATGGTTTGTAACACGGAACACATATAAATAAAGAGTTTTCCTCTACTGGTGGGCTGGAGAAATGTAGCGCATGACTTAGTTTAGTATTCCCGCCTATGGTAATGAAGGATAACCCCTTTTACTTGGAAGAAACTAAGTAATGGAAATAAACTTGTACTGATAACATCTATTTCTGTGTAAAAAAGGAAGGTACTTTAAAGGTCACAGGTTTTGATTCGTACACCTTAGATCCAATCTTCATGCAACAAATGTAATTATGTTGTGTGCCTAAGGAAACCCTTTGACCCAGAGGAATCGAGGGGAGGTATGGAGCCGACGTTTATTGATAAATTCAAAGGGATGATTGAAGGGACCAGGGCTATGTAAGTCTCAAAGCACGAGGGTCGAAGGCAAATACAGGAGGCCTACACTAGACAAGATTATAAATCAAAATCATAAAAGGTTATCTCAAATTAAAAATCATTGCAGAAAGCAATAAGGAATTTGGCTTGCCAATTCAAATCAACATCAATATATTGTAAGTCAAGAAGAACGTCTAAGTATAGAATCAAATACCAGACTGTCATAGAGTCTGCCTTCATTTCAGTGAGGAAAAGGTCTATAAAATCTCTCAGTACAAAGTCAGTAGCGGGATGACATGAAGTCTGCCTCTGAAAATTAGGCAAAAAGCTCTGGGACACAACCTAGCAGAAGCATATTTTATAGGTTTACCGGAGTAGAAAACCACAGTCTTTGCATGGTGGCATCATGGGTCATACTAGTAAGATTACATAAGAAAAAACAATCACAATTTCAGCAATTGTGTTACATAAAACAGGTTTACTCTGGGAACCCGCTTAAAATTAATTGTCAGGTATAGGCATAGTCAAGTATAGGCATATGTCAAGGCAGTAGTCATATGACTGCATGATGGCAGGCCTAGTCTGTGTGGTATTGTGTATCGTATGTGTCCATATATTGTGTTTGTCTTGTGTATCTCGTGTTGCCTCTGAAAATAACTATGGGCCAGATGCAGGAAACTATTTGCGAGTCGCAAACGGCAAAAAATGCCGTTTGCAAGTCGCAAATTCCAGTTTCCAATGCAGAAATGCATTTTGCGAGTCAGGACCGACTCGCAAAATGCATTTCAGAATCGCAAATAGGAAGGGGTGTCCCCTTCCTATTTGCGATTCGGAGTGGTATGCAATACCATTTGCGACCGCATATGCGGTCGCAAATGGTGTCGCAGTTACCATCCACTTCAAGTGGATGGTAACCCACTCGCAAATTGGCCCTTCCCCTTTGTTAATGGACCACAAATTATTTTTTCAGGGCAGGTAGTGGTCCAAGGGACCACTACCTGCCCTGAAAAAATACCGAAACTAAAGGTTTCGTTTTTTTTTTTAAGTGCAGCTCGTTTTCCTTTAAAAAAAAAAACTGCTTTATCCATGTTTGCGAGTGCCTAGACTCGCTATGGGGCCGCAATTTGCGACCCACCTCATGAATATTAATGAGGTGGGTCATTGTGACCCCATAGCGAGTCGCAGACGGTGTCTGAGACACCGTTCTGCATTGCAAATTGCGACTTGCAATTTGCGAGTCGCTCCGACTCGCAAATTGCAAGTCGCAATTTCCAAATTTGCTACATCTGGCCCCAGATGTATCCCTATTTAACTCCTCCCACTAGCCTTTGGATGGATATAGCTTTCCTAAATGTAACATTTTCCCTTGGCCGAGTGGCCTATACCATAGTTGTAAACTCTGTACCATCAGCTGAATAAATATTTCCATCACTACTCTGAACGTGGCACTAGTGCATTAATACCAGGGCCACTGAAATTATGCTATTCTGTGGCCACTGCGTTTTCGGCATAAGTATAGGTTTGCCACATTTGCCACATAATCCATCACCTCCTGCATAACATGTAGATTGTAACAAAAATGTTTTTTTCTAGCTCAAACGTATTGAACATTCCTAAAAATGCAGAAGCACAAGTTCCCTCACGACAGAAGTTCCTTTGCAAAGGCTGCTTAAAGCTGTGCACGGGTGTTAAACTAGTACTTATAGAGTGAAATAATTCCAGTGGCCCTGACTTCGACAGTTATTAAAACCTGTAGTCCTATTGGATGGTCATCAAAAAATATTAGGCTTCTCCTGCTCCTGGATTAATCGAATTATGAATATTTATATATTGATTAGCAGTAAAAAATTACGTTTTAAGGTGTGCAACCTACCCTAATAGAGGCATTTGTGAAGGTGTTCATTTTTCAACCTTTGAATGTTGAAGAATTGACAGCATCTTATTTGGTTACACATGATCCCTCATTGTCTGTTTACTTTCTACCGCGTTCACATATTCCAGAGATTGAATTCTAGGATTCTGCCTTCACCTGGGGGGCTTGTGCCTGTATTCCTTTTTAGTGAAGGTTACAAGATTGTCAAAGCTGCAAAAAGACAGTCCTTTCATCCTAATTAAGGGTTATTGCCTTCAAATGTGCCCAGTCTTTTTTGTCCTTTGGATCTATTTGCCTTTTTTTGTCTAATTTAGGTCCTCAACTTCCCACATCAAAGGTGGGTCCTCACTCCTCTGTGCGTTTAGGCTGGGAATAATCAGTCCAGGATTGCTATGAGACCGCATTTCGTTACAACAATATTGAGAGACAAAATATCAAATGTCAAGTTTCTAAAAAATTTCTATACCTATGTCCACATAGACGTACCAAGGAGATATACGTATAAATCTTGCAAGGTACATAGATGTGGAGTTAAGTGTGGTAAATCCTTACCTCCCTCGGTGCAATTACCTGTTCGATATTTTGTCCCTCGATATTGTTGTAACAATGTTTTGTCTTGTCTAGACAGAGGCCTCAATATTCCCTACTACGTCTTCTCCGTGGACCAGGGCAGATCTTAAGTTCTGTAGAACTCTTTGACATATAGGTGCCTAGCCTCACATAACCTTAAGCAGCCTCCATCATGTCTGTGCTCATCATTTTTGTTACAGCTTTGGTACAGAGACTGAACTATTCAAATGAGGATAAAGAGAGTAATTTCCTCAAGCAGAATTGAGGATTCTCCCACCTAATAAAACCAATGCAATTGTCATATTCAGCTATTCCTCATTATTGATTCTGCTCAAGTTGTTTACTCTCACTGTTAGGATGAATTTCACTTCTGATTCACTTTCATTGTGCACACAACAGACAAAAAGCATATTTTTGGTCTCAATGAGCAGTCACTTGTGCAAATGCCTAAGAAGCCCATCGCCTAGGTTTACTCTGCTCCTTGACTGCTTTGAACAATGACTGGCTTTAAGAAATTGAGTTACTGGTTGAGGGGAGTGAAACCCTTCTCAAGTAGGAGCCACAGTTCTTGCCAGGGTGAAGTCACAAGCAAATCCCAAATTAACCTGTGCTTAACCCTCTGGTAGCTTGGCACAAAAGTAGTCAGGCTTGACTCTTAGGGGCAATGTGTAAAGGATTTATGAAACTCTAAAGCAGTAATAAAGTGAAACACAGCACAAGAAAAACCCCACACCAATTTAGAAAAATAGAGTCAAATTGAATAAAACATTTAAGAACAAAGGGACAGATGTAGGTAGATATGATTTTGCGACTTGGAAATTGCAAGTCGGAGCGACTCGCAATTTGCGAGTCGCAAAATCATATGCAGAATGGTGTCCATGACACCATCTGCGAATCGCAAGGGGGGGTCGCAAAGACCCACCTCATCAATATTAATGAGGTGGGTCGCAATTTGCGACCTCCTTGCGATTCCCTGCACTCACAGGGATGGTGGCCTGCTGGAGACAGCAGACCTCCATGTCTGTGACTGCTTTTTTAATAAAGCAGTTTTTTTTTGTATTGCAGCCCGTTTTCCTTAAAGGAAAACGAGTTGCAATACCAAGAAAAAATGAAACCATTTGGTTTCATTTTTTCAGAGTAGGCAGTGGTCCATTGGCAACATTCACACTTGACATGGGTGCTAACTGCGAATTGCTTTGTGACCGCGGTCACAAAGCAATTCTGCATCGCGGTGCGAATCGCAAATAGGAAGGGAACACCCCTTCCTATTTGCGAGTCGCATTCCCATTTTGCGAGTCGGTACCCACTCGCAAAATGGGAATGTGCATCGCGATGCCCGTTTTGCATGCTGCAAACTGCGAATTTCGCAGTTTGCGCCATGCAAAACGGTTGCTACATCTGGCCCTAAATGACAAAAATCCAATCAGTGGAACCAGAGATATTCAATTGCTACAGGGAGCCAGTTAGGCTTGCTTAAGATGAGTACCTTAAATGCTGGTTGTGGAGTATTGTGAGGTCCCGTGCCGAGGATGTCATACAGCCGAGGCAATGCAAGATAATGGTATAGAGATGCGTCGTGCAGCGTCGGTTGTGAAGAAGCTTCAAGGCTACCATGTGAGGTCCTGTGTCGTCATCAAGAATTATGTCTATTAGGGGCTTGTGATGCAAAGTTCTGCATTGAGGATTCATCGCACAGCAGGGGTTTCAATGAGGCTGCGGGCCGCGATGCGACATCCTGAGTTGGGGTTGCAATGAACAGTAGTTCCGATGCAAAATTCTGAGAGGCGTTACGCTGCGTAGTGGCTCCGATGCGGAGGTTCTTGGAGGAGATGCGTTGCTCTACGTCTGTTCTGCTGGGACCACAGTTGGGCTGGCAGATCACATTTAGGTTCACTTCCGAGTCTCCAGGTCTAGAGTGGCACCACTTGGGAGGGCAGGGTTCTTGGCTGGAATAGTGCTGTCGCTCAAGGCGAATTAAGGCCCATATTTATACTTTTTTAGCACTGCATTTGTGTCATTTATTTACGCAAAAGTGGCACAAACTTGCAAAATACAATTGTATTTTGTAAGTTTGCGACGTTTTTGCGTCAAAAAAATGTGCAAATGCAGCTCTAAAAAAATATAAATATGGGCCTAAGTATTTTCTGTCCCTGAGGCTTCTGATCAAGAGGCTGGCACAATGGCCCTTGGAGTCAGTCTAGCAGTCCTGGGTTCAGGAAGCAGGTTTAGGCCTTTACTCAGGCAGCAGGGCAGCAGGACAGCAGAGTGGCAGTCCTTCTTGCAGAGCAGCACAGCAGTCCTTCTTCTGGGTGTTCCACAGGTCCAGATATGTACTGGCATTTTGGGGTCTGTAGCCTAATATTTATACCTGGTACCCACTGTAAAGTAGGAGAAGGTTCTGCAGGTTTCCATCCCCCTGAGGAGTAAGGCATCCCCTACTCCCTGCCCTGGCCCCAGTTTGTTTGGGCTCACAATAGACTAGGGTAGAACCCTTTACAAGTGTGCCCAGGCAGAGACTTTGTGATGTGCAAGTGTGGTAGGTGACAGCTCTTCCCCATCATCAACGCAGAGTGGCCCATCCTGCCAACACCTATCTTCCCTTTGTCCCAATGTCTGGGAGCAGTAAACGAAGACCAACTGCCAGTTACACCTCGTCATGTGACCCAGGGATAGGTTGCAGCCAACAAATAGTTAGGACAATAAAATGCCAACTTTCTAAAAGTGGGATTTTCAGAATCGTGACTTAAAAGAGGGCTTTTAATTACAGTTTTTTAGACAACAAACTCAATATTCCCAACTTTTCCGAATATAAAGTTATCACTTATAAGAAGTAATAAGTTAACCCCATGTTATCCTATGGGAGAGGAAGGCCTCACAGTAGTAAAATACGAATGTAAATGTTTTTCACTACCAGGACATGTAAAACCTAAATGTACATGTCCAACTCCTTAAATACACTGCACCTGCCCTCTGGCTTGTGCAGGGCATACCTTAGGGCTGACTTATATGTATTAAAAAGGGAGGTTTTGGCCTGGCAACAGGTGTACCTTGCTGGGTTGAAAAAGCAGTTTAAAACTCCACCCACAGGCCTGATACATGTTTAAAGGGCAAGTTAAGAGGGTGGCACAATCTGTGCAGCAGGCCTACTAGTAACATTTAACGTACAGGCTCTGAGTACATATAGTACCCCTTTACTAGGTACTCACAAGTAAATAAAATAGGCCAATCAGGTGTTAGCCAGTTTTACCATGTTTAAAGGAGAGAGCACAGGCATCTTAGCGCTAGATAGCAGTGGTAAAGTGCAGAGAGTCCTAAATCCAGCAGAAATGAAGTCAGCAATATAGGAAGCTGGAAGGCAAAATGTTAGGGGAAAACCACACCAAGGATGGCAGGTCCAACACTGGCCAAGGGGACTTTCATTTCCATGTTCTTAAAACGTCTTTAGAATATTACCTCTGAAGATGGCTAGTTCCCAGCCCTTTGGTGACACTTGAAAACTTTAGCATTATAGTGCAAACACATACACATCTGCAGCTTTTTAAGCTTCTTCAGGGAACCTTAAACCCCACTGCTGGTCAGTCCACACAGCTATTGGCTCACGTCTGTCAGTCCACACAGCTATTGGCTCATATGTTTGTCAATCCCCACAGCTAATGGCTCATGTGTCTGTCAGTCCACACAGCTATAGGTTCCCATATCTCTCAGTCTGCACAGCTACTAGCTCACGTGTCTGTCAGTCCACAAAGCTATTGGCTCATGTGTCTGTCTGTCCATTGGTTCCCATGTCTCTCAGTCTGCACAGCGACTGGCTCACGTGTGTGTCAGTCCACAAAGCTATTGGCTCACGTGTCTGCGGAGCTATTGGCTCATGTGTCAATATTGACAGTCTTGAGGATCAATCAAAAGAAGATCTGTTTTCAGCTTTCTTCCTTAATTGAAAAATAATACAGAGACAGAAAATAGGTGTTTTACGCCTGTAATTATCTGAAAAATATGCAAAAGTGGGAGCCTTAGTTATAATGGTGGAGCTATAAAATAAGGCCTTTTAATTGCTGAATTATGACATCACTCAGTGAAGCACATCTCCTCTCAAAGCTTCCTGAATTCCTACTAAAATCCTCTGCTCTTTCTGCCTCCTTCATAGCTTACCATGGTCACACTCGACAACATCTCACTCACAAGACAGAAGACAATGCAAAAACCACCACCATCGCCCACCACTGCCCATTCTGCTCATCCAGTAAATGTCTCCCAAGGTGTCTATGACGTCACCGGGAATGATGCAGAGAAAAACACCCTTTTGTTGTGATCTGTACATCTGCAGCTTTATGTGTGAATAACAAGTAAGAAACCGCTATTTCACTGTATAGTCCTGGTCTTTACTTTCCCAAAGCAGACACGTTTGGATGTCAAAGCGTGCCTGTAATGAGACATTTCCAAGACACCTCACTTGTAATAAATTATTATAAGTGGAGAGTGGCTTCACATCATCACCTACTCTTTGTGTTGCTGTGTTTGTGGGCAGCCTTCCTTCCCCTTTCACAACCTCACTCACAGGATAAGGGAGCCCTTGCAGCGATATATTCTCCAGGTGGTATTCGCATCCCACTGCCTCAAGTCAACCGGTGCGCCACAGTGTGGGCTGTCCCCCATTTGTGGTGTGACCTGCGGCAGAAGGACTCCTTGCATCAAAAAGCACCACAGTGCAGGCCCCCGCTCGACTCCCTGCCCAGGACATGTGCCCACTTGTCTAGAATGGCTGACCTGACCCACTGCCCATACTCCTGCGTCCACCACATACTACAAGGAAGAAAAATAAGGATTCAGGCAGGTGTACCTCCTCTTCCGGAGCATGTCAGTTCCAAGACCCTCAAACAGATCACCACCACCACCGCTGCCTCTCCACCTGGCAGCGCCACAGGAATCAAAGCGAATCTGTGGGATATGAGGGAAGGGGCTACTGTTCTAGGCCAACATGGAGTAGTGGGAGAACAAAGGGCCAGATTTATACTTTTTCACGCAAAACTGCATTAGCGCAGTTTTGCATGAAAAAGTATAGCGCCGGCTAGCGCCATTCCAAGACCCAGTCCGGGCGCCATATTTATGGAATGGCGCTAGCCGGCGCTAATGCCCTGTTAGCATCCAGGATGCTAACAGGGCGGGGGAGGCATAGGGGAAACCGGGGCTTGTGCCCCGAATTATGGTGCCACACTGTTTAGAGACAGAAAAGTGCCTCAAAGCAGTGTAGCGCCATTTTCTGGCGCACAACCCCCATGGACATGGCTCCTGTCTTAGTAAAGACAGGAGCCATGCCCACCACCCCAATGGCCATGCCCAGGGAACAAATGTCACCAGGCATGGCCATTGGGGCCAGCGCTGTGCAGGGGGCACCCATGACAGGGCCCCGAGCAGGGAAAATTAAAAAAAAATATATATATACTTATCAGGACTTACCTGTGATGGGTCCACCATCCTGTGGTGTCCCTCTGGTGTGGGTGGGGGTAGGTGGGGGTGTACCTGGGGCCAGGGAAGGGCACCTGTGTTCACTTTCCATGGTCTCTGACCATGGAAATATGTCTACTGGTCCCCTTACGCCTGCCCATACCCAGGCTTTAAATAATGGCGCTAAGCAAGCTTAGCACCATTATTTAAGGCCCCCATTCCCCGTTGCTGGATTTTAGTCGGGGGGATAAATATGGCGCAAAGGGCATTTCGTCCATTTCTGGACCGGAACGCCTACCTTGCATGCCATTGACGCAAGGTAGGTTTTCACGTCCAGAAAACGACGTTAACTCCATAACTTTGGCGCTAGACGTGCCAAAGTATAAATATGGAGTTAGGTTTGTGCTGAATTAGTGTAAAAAAGGGATGCTAATTCAGCACAAACCGAGCATTAATATGTGCCAAAATCTTAAACCCAGATGGACTACTGTCCGTCAGGTGTGCACAGTTCATCTGGGTCTTACATTCTCTTTCTATTATGGGTCTTAGGTTCTGTTTTTCGTAAACTGAAAAACAAAATTACAAATCTCAGAATACAAATATAAAAAAGGGCTGCATGATCTACGTGCACATGACGTGGTACAAGTTGTGGGCTCTGTTGCATGGGGAAAATAATCACTTAGTACATAGAATAATGTACGCTCAAGTGTACCCTGAAAGGATAATGCAGGGCACCTTAAAATTGTGTGACCCTATAAAGAAAGGCGCTTAGACTGCACCCTCGTGACTCTATATTGCCAATGGACCTCTTGATGATGTCAAATACCCTTATGAGCTGAAGTTGGTGCATTATCCTATTTGTACCCCTTTTGCCCCAAATCCTCCCATTCCATACTCTTGAAATCTGACCCCGCGGGGTAGTTGCACAGTGGGAGAGTGACCGGATCTTCTGCTGCTGTTCCACACATCTCTTTGGCATTCCTTCCCACACTCCATTCCAAACAGATAAAAGAGTTAGGTGTATGCCATCCTCTGCTGCCCGAGTCATTCCATTCCCATATACATGTAGGCCCTCATTACAACTTCGGCGGCCTTTCTCCAAGACCGCCGAAGCTGTGGGCACCAGTATACCACCAGTGCTAGCAGTATATCTGGCTCCCTATTATGACTTTTCTGCATGGTCCAGCAGACGGTAACAGTGTTTCCGTCCGCTGGCCCAGCGGAAAAGCCACATCAACATTGCCGCCGGCTCGTAATAGTGCCGGTGGCAATGTTGATGTGCAGCGGGTGCAGTAGCACCTGTTGTGCATTTCACTGCCCGAAATTCGGGCAGTGAAATGCACGATGGGGCTGTGCCTGGAGGCCCCTGCACTGCCCATGCCAAGTGCATGCCTTCTGCTCTCACCTTCTTCTGCTGATGCCAAGACCCTACTCTTTAGGAGGACAGGGCAAGAACCATGCTCAGTAGTAAGAGGTCCTCTGTATCCCTGGGGTCGCCGCAGACCTGAGGAAGGCTCGCAGTGGTGGAGGTGACAATACGATGCTCGAGTCAAGGGAGACTCAGGGGAAGTAGAAGATGGTTGAGGTGGTCTTTCCACTGATCATAGGGGCAGAAGTGTTGTGTTCATTTGTGACTATATCCCTATTTATGTCACATACTAACGCCTGAGTCGCTTCAGTTGTGCGCCCTCTGATGGTTCTTACCCACCAATTTCCAGTTTAATCAATAAATAAATCTTTTTTTTTAATTGTTGATTGAGCATTTCGGCTGGGTACAATCGATAGTTGATATGTGTTTTGTTAGGGACCAGCGTTCAGTAAAACAATAATTGCGGCTGGTCCCTAGATATCCATGGGTTTCCCTTGTGTTTCTATAACATGTCACACAGTGAGAAACAGCTGTAATGGATGGCTTCCATCAGAAATCATTATCAAAAACCTGGTATTCGTTACTCTTACATCAGAACAGCAAACTCAGGGCTCTCAAGGGCATTGATCTGCTGCCTCCCCTTGGTCTTGCGGCACAGGGGATCTGAATTATCAGGCCTCCCCTCCCACTTAAAACAACAGCTTTTCGCATTTTTCTGTAGGGGCGTAAGCACAAAGAATGAAACCACTGGAAACAAAAACAGGCAGATTGGCTGTCACAAACTATTTACCTTACCTGTCACAGGGAGCCACTGAAGAGAGTAGAGCACTGGCAAAGCACGCAAAGGAGGTACCAGGGGATTCTGTAGGCAGATGGCACCGGGCACATAGGCAGAGGGGAGAAGGCAAGATTTATTCAGCATCTTTACAGATCTGACCAGGCACTGTAGATCAGTGAGTGATGTGCGTAACAAGGGGGTGGATTGGCAACATTGATGTATTCCCAGTGCTTTCTGTAGTAGCCTTGTGGCTGCTTCAGAGCACTTTCATCCATGGTTTCATAAACAGAAGAAAGGATAAAAGTGACTGCATAGGACACGGGGATCTAGACATGAACAATGTAGAAAAGTGGATTATTAAAAGTGGATTATAATTTGAGATGGTCAAGTGTCCACCTCAAAAGTAATCTCAAAACTTAATCTCCCCATGCCTACAGAAATGAATCAAATCATTAACATTTATAAAGCGCGCTACTCACCCGTGCGGGTCTCAAGGCGCTAGGGGGGAAAGGGGGGGTTATCGCTGCTCGAACAGCCAAGTCTTTAGGAGTCTCCGGAAAGCGGAGTGGTCCTGGGTGGTCCTGAGGCTGGTGGGGAGGGAGTTCCAGGTCTTGGCCGCCAGGAAGGAGAAAGATCTCCCACCCGCCGTGGAGCGGCGGGTGCGAGGGACGGCAGCAAGTGCGAGGCCAGCGGAGCGGAGGGGGCGGGTGGGGACGTAGAAGCTGAGGCGTCTGTTGAGGTATTCCGGTCCCTTGTTGTGGAGGGCTTTGAATGAGTCCTTCTGTAATGTAACTGGTGCTCATGTAAAGAGATCCAATAACATTGGGTTTAGTTCATGCTGTTTATAAAAAAAAGAATGACACTGCCCCCTGCTCGATGTCACACAAACTAAATAAACCTGTGCTCAATCCCTGGAAACGTGACAGAAATAGCAGCCAGGCTCATATCAAAGGAAATGTGTGAAGTAGTTAAACATTGCATATAGAGTCAAAAGATTCACTCAAAACATATTAAAATTCCACAACCTATTTGACAATAAAGAGAAACACCCCATAAGTAAAACAAGACTAAAATGACACAAATCCAGAATGGGGAACTGAAGATTTTTTACAGATTTAAGTGAAAATAGCGCCAAAAAGCACAAAGTTGCAAGGATAACCAGTGGAAGCAGTAGAACAGGATCTAGGCGCGATGTGAGGCTGATTGTGATGGTATCCTGGTAGGATACAAGTGGATTAGTCCTGGTAAAAGTCTGGAAGCCAAAAGGTTGAAAAAGTTTTTAAGTTCTAATTCAAAAGGAGACTTTGTCATTTTTTTAAACAAAACATTGTCTCCATGCAGGACAAATCTGAGATTGTCGCAAGTTCTGTGGAACTACCAGTTGGATACTTGCTGAAGATTGGTCCTGCTAAAGTTCTGGACCTTTTAATGTTTCTGCTTGAAAACGTTTCAAAGCACCTAAACAGAAAGGGACTTTGTTGTTTTTGCAGAGATGCTGGAGGCTTTCAGAGAAACAAATCTGAAATTCCATCTGATGCAGTAGAACTGCTGGTCGGGGACTTTTTGCAGTAGACTTCCTTGACTCTGGAGCAAAAGTTTCCAAACTTTTTCCACATGCGTGAGCAACCACACTAAGCCCTCCAGGACCTAAAGAGCAGGCACCTACCGACTTACATGGTGCCAGGCCGAGGCCACCAGCACAATATAGCACAAATGTCAGTGGCCACTGGTCAGCTGAGAATTGTAGGGAAAGGCCTCTTGCAGCTTTTTGTGCTCCTGTAGACATACAGAAGATAAGCCAAATAACCAATGGAGTCCATGTCTTTGTCCTAGGTAAAGGGGGAGAAGGTCTAGTGCTTCAGAGTTCTTCACTGGTCCCAGGCAGCAGGTCAAGCTCTCTTCCATTCTTCTACAGGCCCTGTAAGTGTTCCAAAGAGGTACCTGGGGATGCCTTATTTATATCTGGAGCCAGCTAGAGGGTCGTGGCAATGTGGTGACTCCTGAGCATTCCCTAACCAATGGGGTCAATGTTCCTGTGGGCACTCCTACCCACTTTTGCAGTAGTTCCTGTATGCCGTCCTGTAGACAGATTTAATATAACATGCCAGGGCCTTTTCAAAGTGGCAAAAGTCTTTGGCTGTACTAAACTTGGGCTCTGAGGCTTGTGGGTGTGTAAGGGAATGCACTGTGGTAATCCTCAGGTCCTCCCACATCTAGCACTAAAATCTAGTTTGAACCAGACCCTGTACCGACAACACGCTAAGAGACAGGCATCTGGTAGGACAAAGTTTGGGTCCTACAGCACCTAGATAGGGATACACAAGATTCACCCTGGCATCCTGTTCCC